>NW_022900916.1:69722227-69739466 GCF_012274545.1 Fukomys damarensis
CCCCGAGAAAAAAAAAAAAAAAAAAAAAAAAAAAAAAAAATCAACAATTTTTAGCTTAAAACAAAGAGAACAGTTGTCCTCTCGAAATTACACGATGGTATCTAATGATTGAAGGAAGATTTGTTTGCTGTATGAAAACAAGTTTAACAAACAGCCAACTTTTTCTAGTTTCTGATAAATTCTGGTGTTGAGTTCCTGAAAAACAATATTTGTTTTGTGTAAAAAAGCAAAAACTACATAGGCATAATTCTTATAGGAAGATCTTTTCCATTAAAGCAGATTTTGAAAACTAGGAATGTTGTTCTTCAAGGAAATTTTCACATTGATGGTGAAGAGATTTTATGTGTATTCCAGCCGTTTTGTAGTCTTATTCAGATCCATGGACATAACAGAGCTCGGCAGAGAGATAAGCTTGGACATATTCTGGAAGAGTTTGCTACCTTGCAGGATGAGGTAAGAGTCACATTCCTTTCGTTCTAAAATTAAGCAATTCACAGACTTTGTCTAGATTTTTAAAAACAATTCTTTGGAACAGTACTTTGAATATTTAATTTTTCATTATGATGAGCTTTTCACTTAAAATTTAATGGTTTCACATACTAAAGAAGTGTTTATAAGAAAAGAATAATTTAGATTAATAAATATCTTAAGTAATTTCTTTGATAATCAGGATAAAATATGAAATGTGTTTAGAACTTTAGTTTTGTACCAAGTTTATATTGTAATAAAATATATTTGTTTTAAAGTTAACTTTTTTTTTTTCTCATTGAGTATATTGGTACTTTTTAGGTATACATCACAGTTACATTCATCATTGGGATCTTGTACCTTTACATGACAGGTCTTGGTTCTTATTTTTTTCCCCATACCCCTTAAAGTTAACTTGTGAACAGCACCAGCAATATTAAGTAATAATTTAACTAAAGACCTTTAGTCATATATTTTATTTTTGATAGATACCAGGGAAGGAACTCAGGACCTTGCACTTGCAAGGCAGTTGCTGTGCCACTGAGCTAAATCCCTTGTCCATCCCAAGTTATGTATTTTTAAAGAGATAACTTTCCAAACACTCTTGTAGTTAAAAAAAAAGACATTTACTGTTATTAAATGTGATCTTTGCATGCAAACCTAATAAAATGCATCTGAAAATATGCATTTGATTCCTTTAGGGATGAGATTTAAATCTTCTGCCCTGTTTTGTTTTGCTTTTTATTTCTTTCTTTCTGTGGTGCTGGTGGTGCTACTGGGGGTTGAACCCCAGGGGCCTTCACACTGAGCTCCATGCCAACCCTTTCTATTTTTTTGTTTAGAACAGGGTCTCACTAAGTTAGAGTTGTCTAGGCTGGACTTGAATTTGTGGTCTTCCCTCAGCCTCCCAGGAAGCTGGGATTATAGGTGGACCCCACCACAGCCAGCTTTTCTGTTCATATTTAAAAATTCTCTACTGCATAAAAGGAAGTCAATATTACATTTTATTTTGATAGGCAGAGAAAGTGGATGCAGCGCTTCACACTATGCTGTTGAAACAAGAACCCCAAAGGCAACATTTGGCCTGTTTAGGGACGTGGGTCCTTTATCACAGCCTTCGAATCATGATACAGTATCTTCTAAGTGGCTTTGAATTGGAACTCTACAGCATGCATGAGTATTACTACATATACTGGTAAGAGAACAGATTTAGTTAGGCTCTTGGTGGTCTGTGAAGTGGATAAGATCTGAGAGAGTGTCTGTGAAATAAACTGATTTCATTTTTTCATTTAGTGTATTTTAGCTTTAGTTATGGGACAGTTGGGAAAATAAGAGCTAGGTCAACTTGAACATCTTTACTTCCAGAATACATGTTTTCCCAGCCATTTTAATATTTATGTAAAAATAAAGTGGTTCCCAAAAGTACGGATTAATTGGAGAGCTTTTATGTGCTTCTGTGGAGAGAAATTAACACATTTTACAAGGTGGGCGTGGTGGTACATGCTTGTAATCTCAGGTGCTTGAAAGGCTGAGGTTGAGGCTCGTGAATTCCAGGCCAGCCTGAGCAGTGCAGAAAACAAGATCCAAAATGATCACTTTGCTCTGACTTCAGTGGCACTAGGTGGTAGATGTATGTACATGACAGACTGAAAGTTCATGTTCTCCTTAGAAGAAATCATAGCCAGGTTAATCACTGGGAGGGGAGCTGATTAAACTTTGGCCCCAGAGCTTTGCTTCAGTGATTTGGGAAGTCAGTGGGATGGTTCTTCCCTTTCACTGGCGAGCAAGCTAGAAAAACCTAGCAGGCAGAAGCTATCAGAATAGTGTAAGAAAACTAATCGTTAATGAATTAAGGATCTTGAATCAGAGTGGCAACTGGCAGAGGAGGGAAGCAGTTTTAAACTAGTGATGGGTGACTTGTGTTCCCTAGCACATCTAAGTTTGGTATATTTGACTTTAATGTAGTTTTCCTTTTAGACTCATTAAATTGAACTTAAAATACATATTCTCTGGAGTCAGTATCAGAGGAAAAAACTAATTCTCTATTGACATCTTTTTTTTTTTTAAAAACAGGGTCTTGCGTAGTCCAGGCTGGCCTCAAACTCAGTCCTCCTGCCTCAGCCTCTGAGTGCTGAGATTTACAGGCATGTGGCACCACGCCCGGCTTGTTGACGTCATTTTTTTTTTTTTGTAATCATGAAAGCCTCAAGAGTTTTTAACAGATAAATCTTAGCAAAATGTGTATTTGAGCAGTGACTATAGTAATACGATCATAGTTACTTGTGTATTTTTCAGTGTTTATAAAGATAATACCAAGTAGCTGTTAGTGGTTGGTTGTTTACATAACTACTGGGGATACATTTTGTTATTACTGTATAGTATATATTCCTGTTAATTTTAAAAGGAGAACATGCTAGAGTTCTTATGAGTTGAAACTAATTGCAAGATTTTTCTCTCCACTTCTCAGATCAAAATACAATTTTGTTATGTCCTTTGTTCATAGAATTAGGATTTTAAACCAGCAAATGTTTAATAGGTACTTTGTTACAGTTTTAGCTACATACATAAGCAATTTGATTTCTTATTAATGAAAGACATTTTAATTCTTCCCTATAAATACTCTTGTAGTCTTCATGTTCTGAATTGCTTTTGATTTTAAAATTACAGAGTAGACACATACAGTTTCCCCAAATAATCTTTTGGGTCTTTTGTGTGTGACCCTCAAACATTAGCGTGTGTCATAATCACTTGCTGGGCTCAGTCCCTATATACCCTGCCTGGGTCAGGAGGTCTAGGGGGCACCAGCCAACCTTTCTAACTAGTTTCCAGGGAATACTGCCACTGGCCCAGAGATGACATTTGAGAACCAGAATATCAGCATTCTAGCTGTTTAGATTGGATTGTGTTTTCACTTTGATACAGTATCTGGTATTTGAGAGGAAAGACAGACCTGAATCCTGTCAGCTAGTGCTTCGTGCCTTTGTGCTTAAGTCAGGGTATCTGAAGACAGAAAGCATTGTTATTTCCTAATAGAGTTAATCTTTCCTCAAGTTAAGGTACAGGTTATAGAGCCTCAGAGTTCATACTGTAGTGGAAAAAAAGTTCATTTATGTATTGTGAAAGAATATTATAATAAATGCTTTTCCTAAATTCAGAGCCAGGAGCTATATTCCCTCCACATGAAGTTACATGCTTTTCTTTGACTAGATAAAGGTTTATTTCCCTTTTTGCCTTAACTGCAAGAAATCATAGTGTTTGGTTTGGCATCAATTCAGCCTAAATAGTGTATGTCTTTGAATAGTTTTTTACTTGATTTAAGATACTATTTTATAATAAATTTTAATATTATAACCTGTCAAACATCTTTCTGGGAAGTCTGGGAATTAGGCATTATATATTCAAACTGAATCATAAAACTGCTTGCAAATCTTTTCTTTTTACATACTGTAAGTAGTGGGCCTTAATTTATTACTGATTATATTACAAAAGATACATATTTTGATATCTTAGGTTTGAACTACTTTTCTGGCTTAGTAGAATATGTTGATTAGTTTATATTTATGAAAGTTAAGCAGCCAATAGAATATTCCTTTACATTTTATTTATTGAATAAACAGGTAAATTACAAGCCTAAATGTTTTTAATTTTTTAGAATGGTTTTGTATAATGCTGTAATTTTTTATCATTTTCTGAATTTATTTGCTTCACTTTACATATATTGTGATTAACGGGCAAAGAATGACCAAAGTGAAATATGTCTTTCTTTTTTTTTTTTTTTTCGGTGTGTTGAGACAGGGTCTCCTATGTCGTTGAGACTGACCTGGAACTCACTGTGTAGCCCAAACTGGTCTTGAACTCATAGGGATCCTCCTGCCTCAGCCTCCCCAGTGCTGGGATTACAGGCATGTGCCACCACACCTGGCAAAATACGCCCTATTATTAAAAAACAGTTTAATGAGCAGCTGTTTGACTTTATGTATATAACTATCAAGTCTTGAAAAGTTTAAAATGTAGAAAGGATAAGACAGTCACTTTTAATCTTCATTTCTTATAAGATTTACTCTGTTACCAAATTGGGTAATTTTTTTTAAGTGCTTAAAGCCTTGTGAAATGTATCCATTTGGGGCTCAAGGTGTGAGCTCAGTGGTAGAGTAGGGGCTTTAGTGGGCTTGAGGCCCTGGTTTCAATTCTCTAAAGAAAATACTGTTATTAGTAGCACATATTGATAAAGCTGTGTTACTTAGTCCCGTTAACTGGCATTCTGTATTCCTTAAGGTATCTCTCTGAATTCCTTTATGCGTGGTTGATGTCCACTTTGAGTCGTGCTGATGGCTCGCAAATGGCAGAGGAAAGGATAATGGAAGAGCAGCAGAAAGGCCGGAGCAGTAAAAAAACAAAGAAGAAAAAGAAAGGTGCTGTGGACGGCTCTTAAATTTAAGAAATTAAGAGCATGAGTGTACTCTACTTTTGACAGCCAAATCGGTAGAGACCTCCTTGTGAATTGTGATGGATGAGTTAGTCATTATAGTATAGTCTTCATCCATCATCCCTTCAGAAATTGAGTCCTGCGTTGGTAATAGGCGTGTTTCTGGTTCCTTTCTTTGCTATTCTGTGTATGAGAGGTTTTTAGATCAAGAATTAGTCATATGCAGCAAGTTAGGTTTCAGAACAAAACAACAGGAGTTGGTTGTCCAGCTGAAGGCTCAGCAGGCTCTTGGCTTGGTCTGGAGCTGTGCTGTTACATTGAGTGTGGGACAGTGACCCACAAAGCTACTTGACTCAGGGTTCAAGACCCGTGACGTGAGAAATGTCTGCTCCCTTAGGGATGGTACACATAATGCTGTGGTCATTCACAATACTGTGCGCTGTTTCCTTAAGATAAACAGGTTGAGTAGATTAGTAAATAATTGTATTAATGGGTTGAGTCTCTGTAAAGTAAATTTAGAGAAGTTTAAAACTACTTCATATGACTTTTAGAACATTAGCTATTTTGAGAACATAACCATTTAGTTTTTTAAGTTGTATTTCATTTGTAGATTTTGGTCACAAGATAAATTTTAGTGGTAGGGGCAACTAAAGTATACAATTAGTAAACAAGCTGGAAGATTAAAGAAATTTTCTTTCCTATGATAATGTAAGAGGCAGGAGGAAAAAGCAATAAAGGTTTTCTGTCTCTCTCAGTTCGCCCGTTGAGCCGGGAGATCACAATGAGCCAAGCATATCAGAACATGTGTGCTGGAATGTTCAAAGTAAGTTGTGGAGTTCTTCATTTTATTTCCCATGTTACTTGAAGGTTACCCTTTTTTCAAGTCTAGTCGTTTCCAACAAGCATTTGAACTATGGCCATGTGTCAGACCCTGTGTCAGTTGGTCCTTGTTTCACACAGGCCTAGTTGATGCCAGACGGTCAGCTGACAAACCTGTGGCACAGGTGGTAAGAGAAGAGCTTATTCATGGAGGGAGGACTGGGGCTTTTTAGGAATGCATAAGGTTCCACTGCAAATTATGTTGGAAAAAGCAGGCATTTCCAGCAGGAACTGAGGACTAATTTAAGTTGTACTTGGCAGTCTAAGAAATGACTAGAAGCAGTTTATATTAAGATGTATGAAGTAAAAGAGGATATTCGAAAAATATGACCTACTTAAATATGTTAGTTGTTCCTGAGAAGCATTTACTTGAAGGTTTCAGAGCTATTGTAAAAGCATGAGGCGTGGAAGAAAAATGTGTACACCTTATACTGTCCCTGGGAAAACAGTGATACAGTGAGTGCCAGAGCTTGAAAATTTTTTGTGTAAAACATAGCACACAAAAATGAATACCAAGAAGCTGTTTATCTCTGTTTCTGGTTGCTGAGCCATAAATTGTTTTTTTTTTGTTGTTGGGGTTTTTTTTTAATTTTGTTTTGTTTTTGGTACCGGGCATCAAACTCAGGTCCTTGTGCTTGCCAGGCAGGCGGCAGAACCTCTGAGCTAAATCCCCAGCCCTCATAAATTGTTTTAACTATACATACATAGCTAGGCTTCTGTTTTCTGCTGTGTGTGACGATGATCGTGTTGCCACGTTGCTTTCCTCCATTTCCGCATTTCTTTTTTCTTTAGACCATGGTAGCGTTCGACATGGATGGCAAAGTACGCAAACCCAAATTCGAGCTCGACAGTGAACAAGTCCGGTACGAGCACAGATTTGCCCCCTTCAGCAGTGTGATGACCCCGCCACCAGTGCACTACCTACAGTTCAAGGTGAAGCTGCACACTGAGGTCACTGTATGATCTTTAGCCTTACACCTTCTTAGAAATGTGCTCGGTACCTTGCCGTCTTGCTACAATATGTAGTCAGAATGACTGGGACCGGTGTAAAAACAGCAACTTGAACTAGTGTGGAAAATATTTGCTTTGATGGATGTACTAGCTAGTCACAGTCATTTAAGTAATGAGATTATGGGATGGTTTATAAGCATTGAAAATTGAGTTAACGTAGAGAAATATAGATGTGCTGAATCTTTGCTTCAGTATCTTAATGTGAATGGATAGTGTAGATTTCTGTAAGAATTAAAAGTTTTTCACATTAAACATATTTTGAATAATGTTCCAACTTGTTTTTAGGAAATGTCTGACCTCAATAAGTATAGCCCACCTCCTCAGTCTCCAGAACTGTATGTGGCAGCTAGTAAGCACTTTCAGCAGGCAAAAATGATATTGGAAAATATCCCCAACCCAGACCATGAGGTAAGACTGGATTCATTGTATTATAATTCTAGGGGCAGGAAACATAACCTTACTACTAGATGAAAGGCAGTTAAAATAACGAACTTTATCTTGTTAGTAAGCAGGACCTGTCATGTTTTTGTCAAGGATCTCAAATGGCTTTGCCAATCTACTCTTAAGTGCTAATTTTGAAAAATAATCTGGTCAGTTAACACAGGAACATTTTCCACTTGACTTGCTTTTAAAGACTTTGAGATACCCAAATAATCTTTGAAAATAGCTTTTGATGTTTTAATAATTTGCTGTATCCTTAAGATTATTTATTGAGATAGTTTTTGTACAAATAATTGCCTATAACAGATACTGTGCCATTTTAGGGAGTATGTCGTGATACCTCTTCCATGAAAGGGTGATATACCAGTATCTGTCAAAACCCACAGAGGCTTAGACCCAGCAGTGCTGTGTTGGGCTTTATCTTCTAGATCCATATGCATGTATAGGACGTGAGGGAAGTGCGAATACAGGTAGAATCGCTGCAGCAGGCTTTGTAGTGCCAAAAAAGGAGATTTTAGTGTTTGTCTGCAGGGGTCTGCTGCGTGAATTGTGCATGCTTCAGTGAGGTGCTCCACAGTCTTTAGGGAAAGGAAGATCTTTATGTACTGTACAGTAGTGGAATGCTTTTAAGGACTTGGCAGTTCTGTGTACTTTAAGATCTGGCCTTCGGGACTATTGATGGATTAGATGTGGGATGTTAGAGGAAGAGAGGACTCGAGGAGGATTTGAAGATTTTTGGCCTTAGCAGCCGGATGGGTTGATTCATGTAGCAAGGCTGCTGGTGAGTGGGAGCAGCTGGCCAGGCAGATGTGGACCTTCCCATTGGGCATGTAAATGGAACTGTCAGGTAGGCAGTTGGATGCCTCTCTGGAGTTGAGAAGGAACTGGTCCTGAGCTTGTTATTCTGGAGACGGCAGTAAGGAGGCAGCACTGGGGACTTCTTGGATTGATGTCTGAGAGGAATCCAGCATTCCGTTCCATTGCTAGTCATGTGTTCTTGGAAACCTTTTAGATACGTGGTAGCCAAAAGTAACGGTAGTCTAAGGACACCAATACCTGCAGGCGTGGTTCTCAGCTCTCACTACACTCATGCACCACTTCAGGGCGAGGTCGTGTGTGGAGAAATGCATTGAGGGCGAAGCTGCTGCTGTACGTCGCTTACGCGAACTAAAGCAGCTCTAGGCGGGGTCTCTCAGAACCACTGTCACACACATACCGTCGTGGTCTGCCACTGACCAGAGTATCACTTCCGGCAGTTCTTTGTGGGGGACGGGACTGTGGAGCAGGAAGGTTTAGAGAACACAGCAAGTCTCCGGCAAAGCCTAATCTCAGTGTCGGTGCTCTGAGTGCCGCCCTCTGCTGCCTGACCCACGAGCGACCCAGTAGCCCTTTCGGGGTCGGAGCTGACTGAAGTGGGGCCGTGTTGGAAGGTGCTTCCTTCAAATGTCAGCGCTGCACTATGCCGGGTTCCCGTCTGTTTCTGTGATAAAGAAAATGTGATCATGAGTTTTCTGATACGACAATTTAATGTTTGTGTTTTAGGTCAGTAGAATTTTAAAGGTTGCCAAACCCAATTTTGTGGTTATGAAGTTATTGGCAGGAGGACACAAAAAGGAGTCCAAGGCAAGTACATTGTTGGGAAATTAGTATAAAATTTAAAATTTTTAATGAGATGCATAAAAAATTAAACACTGAACAAAAATCCTAAAGATTTAGCAGCAAAAATAAAACTTGCCATTTTACCGTGAGACATGTATTTAGTGACTTAAAATGTCTGTCTTCCCCAACTTGGGGAGAAAAAGTTTGTAAAAACCAATTAATGGGAGGACTCTGAGGTATGTAACAGTCACCTAGCTTTGTGAAATTGAACCCCTCAATAATGAAAGCCTTTTTTTATAGTGGCTCAGAAGATGGGATGTTTAGGTTTTCCTTGGTCATGTTTATGCCATCAGGGTAACAGTAGCCTGTTAGCTAGAAAGCAAGTCCCGCCTTGTGAAGGAAGCCAGCTGCTGAGGTACTCTGTCATTATGTCCAACCCTGTTTGTTTACTCCCGTTGTTTTTCTGTGTTTGGCTTCTCTCCTGCCCTCCTTTACTGAGTCTTATCTGACTCAAATGAAAAACTTTGCTGTCCCCTAACCTAATTTGGGCTTTATCCTATAGTATAAGTCCATTTTCCTTTTCTTCTCTGAAGGTAGAAAACAGGCAGTCAGTGTGTTTTCTGATGACCTTCATAAGCCCAGAAATAAGTTGATCACTTTTTCTCCAGGTTAGTTCTTGCCTTTTTCCTGACATTAAATCAGCTTTTTTGGTTTTTGATTTTTGGTTAGTTTTTTGATACAGGGCCTCTTTTGGTGATCCTCTTGCCTCAGCCTCTCAAGTGCTGGGATTATAGGCATGCACCAGCACACCTAGCTAAATCAACTTTTAAATCTTTTGTGCTGTTTTGTATCTAAAAACAAAGAAAACTTTAAAAACAGTGCTTCTTTTTTGCGGGGGAGGCGGTGGTTAGTGGGGATTGAACTCAGGACCTTTTGCTTGCAAGGCTGGCAGCAGAACCATGGAGCTAAATCCCCGGCCAACAGTGCTTATTCTGTTGTGTGATTTCTTGTAGATAACACTGACTTTCCGATTTGTTTACAGGTTCCTCCCGAATTTGATTTCTCTGTTCACAAATATTTTCCTGTTGTGAAACTTGTTTGAGAGACTGAAAACGTGACCACAGAGAGGTAGAACCTACTTTCAGATTCCACTCTTAAGAGGATATATCCATTGGTCTCACCACATAACATGAAGTGAAGTGGGTTTCTTGGATGACAACTCATTATAAAGAATCCTTTTAGTTTGACAGCCTTACATGACATGAATGAAAACTGCTGTTTTAAAGTGGTTTATTATGTTCCATGAATGAAAATGGTCCTACTGAATGCATTGATGAACGTTATATGGTTTTATTACAGATTTAATCATAAATCATTTTTTATGAATGATTGAGTGAAAATAGTATTTGTAAAGGCTAATAAATTTCTTGACAAAAAAAACACACTACCGGATGTGAAAGATAGTACCACTTAAAATGTGCTAAGAGCTGAAGGTGTTTGCTCCTTTACCGTTTTAGTAGTTCATAAATTATCCAAAGGGTTTTTTAAATCATGGGATTTATTAAATCTCATTAAATGAGATTTTTTTTTTTTTTTTTTTTGGTGAAATACATTTAAAAGGATTTTTTGAGATCTCTGAGCTATAAAGGAAGACTAACAGAATTTTAAAAATCCTTTGTTACTTTGGCACCTTTAAAAATTGAACATTAAGTTTGCAGGTGACATTGAAGAGCTAGGAAAGGTCTAACTTAAATGTGGTATGTTCTTTTTTGTCTACTTCATCTTCACTTTAACCCATGCAACATATTCAGGTGAGGGTCTATTTAATAACCTCTGGCTTTGAAATACTAGCTTCAATCCACTTGACCCTGATAGTGCGAGGTGCCAGAGGCCCCTACCCTGTCCTTTTTTTTTTCCTGTCCCTTCTCCTGGGGTTTGTCATGATGCTGTCCAGGTTTTTAGGGCTTTCTATTTTGTCCTCTGTATGGGACAAGTACTATTTGAGGTACACTGGCTTAAGCTGGCTTTATTAGTGAGGCCTGAGATTAGTGACTTTTTTTTTATGATAATGGTTCTGAGATTTAAATTTCTCAGTTCTGATTTGCCACCTTTTCACTTTGTTATTGATGTGGATCCAACCTGTATATGCTGAGCAAGGGTCCTACCACTGAGCTACATCGCTAGCTCCTCGACATATTTCTTGAAAACACAGTACTGAAACGTTAATACTTTGAAGCAGTTAACCTGACAGTGCCTGCCACAGTAAAAAACAAAAAGGCTCCTCTCTTCAGCTAATGAAATAGTCTAGGCTTCACTTCCAAGAGTGGTTAACTCTTGCCTTAATCAGAAATAGCCAACAGGCAGCCTGAAACTTTAGAACTCAGAAGTCTTAGAGAAGGAGCTTGAACTAGGAAGAAATAAAGCATGTGCGTGTTGAAAAGGAAAACAGCACTGTTTGTGGTTGGTGTTTTCTAAATGCTTAAAACAAAAAATGGCAAAGGAATAATAGGAAATAAGCAATAGAAGAAACAAAGAATCAAATGAAAAAGCAACAAGAATAGTACAAAGATCATTGACATTTAGCATATAACCAAGAAGAGCCTGAGGCAAGTTAGGAAACTCCATCCCTGGGGCCAAGATAGGAAATATAAAATACCTGTCCTTTAAAGCAGAAATCAAACAGCAAAACCACCTATATGTATCAGTGCAGCTGTTCTGGCACTTTCTAACTGCAGTGTCTAAGTGGATCAGCTACTGCAGATGAATGTTACTGAGTAGTGCTCTGGTAACTAAGAACAGCCATATTAGTTTTTGAAGTGGATCTTAAATCGCCCTACTGTTAACTCTTTATCAATTAAAAAGTAGATTTATTAGTATATGTTACTGATAGAATCATGTGCTTTCTTCTAAGTAGCTTTTTAAGTTTTTATTAGTGTATGTTACTGATAGAATCGTGCTTTCTTCTAAGTAGCTTTTTAAGGGTTGTGTTTCTTACAGTAGGTTTGTAATAAGAAAATACAGTGATCCATACCTCAGTTGTTGAACGGCTCCAACCTTGAACTTTCCATTACTCAAAACTGCAGAGTTTGAAAAAATCTGCTCAGTGTTCATTACTTTGCTTGATAGTCAAACTAAAAACCCAAACTTGAGAAGAACCTACACAGGCTGAGTGAGTCAGGTGGAGTGTCTTGCTGCAGACACAAACTAGTGACGCTTCAGCCCAAGCAGCACTCTCACCCAGACAACACACAGTGCTTGTATTACTCTGTTACAAGTCACTGTGCCTTTTTTTAAACTTTATTTGCATAAATTATGGTCAGTGTGGCTCCAAAGAAAGTTAGTGATATCAGCAGTAAAGCTAAGAGGAAAACTGTGAGAACTATGATGGAGTTAAGTCATTGCAAAATGTATTAAAGTCCTAGAAAAATTAATTTATAAGTGTATTTGGGACCTCAACCAATTATTTGGTTTCCCATTATTATGGGAAAAATATGTTCAGTTCTCAAACTTTTTGTTGTTTGAACATGAATTGAGAATGTATTGAGTTTGACAACAAGGGTGTTACTATAATTGCTCTTTAGAACATTTAAAAACATCTATCACTTAAGGTACTAAACAAAAAAGAAAAGGAAGATACTTTGGCCACAGAGCTTATAATCTTATGAAGAATGCAGACAAAGAAGTACATATTTAAAATGCAACACAATGTGTGCTGGTTGCTATAGTCTAGGTCAGTCGTGGTGAACCTGTGGCACACGTGTTACTGTGTTTTAAGACAAAAGATGTTAACGTATGAGTTGTTTTTTCTAAACTAAAACCTCAGTATTCAGGTTTAACTGCAGTGCTGGCACTTGGCAATAAATGAGTGTGTTGTCGGTTGCAGTTTGGGTGCTCATCTCTAAAAGGGTCACCATCACTGATGCAGCTCTTGAATGTCCCCAAAAGACCCAAGTGTTTACAGGCTTTGTCACCCGCTGGTGGTGCTGTGGGGAGGTAGTAGGGCCTAGTGAGAGGACGATAGGTCACTGGGGGATGTGCTGTTGGACTTGGGACCCTCACGTCTTTCCTGTCATTTTGCTTTCTGCCTGCCGGAAAGTGAACAGGCCTCCTCCACCTCATAGTCCTGCCATGATGTACTCTGCTGACACAAACCCAAAACAGCAGGGCCAACTAACCATGTACCATACTTGAAATCCTGAGCCAAAATTAACCTTTACTCCTTTTAAGTTGATTATCTGAAGTAATTTACTATAGTAACAGAAAGCTTCGTGTGGGTATAGGAGAATCACTTCATATTGAACTTCACAGAGAAAGTCACCATCTTCCCTGAGTCCTGTGGGTTCAAGGGCTTTGGCATAGGATGTGCCCAGATCTGGAGGCAGAAGCCAGGCTAAAGCACCTGGACCTTAGTCTCCTATTGGTGGATATCACTGTAGGCTTTTACGCAGGGAAGTGATGTGATCAAATCATATCTGCTTGCCTGAGATTGGTTCAGAACAGGGAAAGAGCGGAGGCAGGGTTGCCAGTGAGAATGTTCGTAGGGACAGTAGTGGAGAGGCTAGAGGAAGTGGATGGAATTAGATGTTTCAGAATTGACAAATGAATAGGTTAAGTTTGTTGTATGAGAACCAGATAACTCAATTTTTTGTTTTTGTTTTGCTTTGTTTGGCTCTAGCAGCTAGAACAATGAAGTGGTCTTAAACGTGGAAATGAAAGCTTTGCTTGGGTGTTGCAGTTGAGTGGAAATGATGCCAAGGCCCTGACAGGTCCCAAGAAATATGCTTGGGATGGCCCAGTTGTGAAAAGTGCGCCAGGGAGGGGGAGGCCATTGAGGTGACAGAGAAGGCTAAAGTGCCACTGTTTCAGTTTCTCTGTCAGTTCACTGTTTTGTTTTCACATGACAGTTTTCTGGCCAAGACGATATAAATACTGATCAAAGAGCACCCTCTCTGATTTAGGGGAGAGGTCTTTGCTTTCCTTTCTCTCCTGACTGCTGCTGGTCACTGGAAAAGCCTTCAGGAGACTTACAGGAAAGTAAGCACAGTGCACAGACACAAAGGCCAGTAACAGAAAAGCCAAAATGGGCCAGGTAGACTTGACAAGTGAAGGTTGTTGGTAACAATAGAGAGTTGTGCCCCGCGCGCACACACACACCCGCCCCGCCCCGACTGAGCTAAATCCCCAGCCCTCAGGGGCTGGAAAGTCAGATGAAGCAGAGTGGAGTAAAGCAGTAGAGACAGTGAATACATTCATACTTGAGTCTCAGAGGAGCTAGTACTGGTACGTTTATGAGAGATCACAGTGCAAACCTGATCACTTTACAGTGTACACCTGGTCTACCAAGAGCGCATGGCCCTCTGCCTTGAGCCTCTTGTGGCCACTTTCTTGGGATCCTTCACGTGTCAGCTGAAGTGCCACATCCCAGGGAAGACTCTTTCTTCTGTTGGTTAGACAACCATTTTATCTTCCAAACCGCAGTATGAATTTGAGAAGAGGGACCTCATCTTGCTAGAACTTGACGCAGTGTGAGTTGACTAAGTAATACCTGCCCACTCAGGGTCATGGATGTTCGTAAAGAAGTAAAAACCTATCTTGATGGCAGTGAGCCATGCTAGCTGGGAATTTTAATAGAGAAGTTAAAACAAAGTCCTTAGGAGCTTGGGACCTAGGGAGAGATTCCTACCCCATAGTAAGAACAAGATATCTGGAGGCCTGGCAAAGTAGAATCTGATGAAAAATGGTCAGTTTGTCCATTATTTGCATTAGGTGTTGTCTACACTCAAGTTGTTGTATCAGAGGCAAGCGAGAACTGGTTCTAACAAGAACTAATGTGCTCATTTACAATGTAGGGGTTTTTCTGTAGTCCACTGTGCTGTCTTCCACTTAAAAAGAGTCAGGTTTTGGTGGATGATGTAATTCTCTGAACTAGAAGCAGTACTTGTGCTTCCTTTTAGTTTATATTTTAAGAAAGTGGTGCTTTCATTTGATCACCAACATGTCTCCTGTTGACTTCTGGGATAACTTAAATGAGCCCCTCTCAAATAATCAGAGCAAGGAGAAGGTTCTTTACAGGAGAAAGTGTAGCTGTGGACTGGGTTGTGTTCACAGGATTGATCTTAAGTGTGAAGCAGCAGTTCTGGTGAGTCGTGATGCTCAGGTAAATGTTTTCCGGCTGGGAAGGCAGCTCATGAGTAAGGTGTTTACCTAGCATGTGCAAAGCCTTGAGTTGGATGCACCCCTCCACTGGCAGTGAATGTTTTCCTTTTGAAAGAGGCAGATGTGGTCGCCACCCTGGAGATCCCAGTATTGTCATCTGGCCACATCTTTGAAAGGCAGATTAGTAACACTCAAGCTTATACCAGAACTCTTCCTCCACACCCCAGTATACCTAAAGGCTAAGTTGAAAGCAGCATAGCTAATTTTTACTTATAGTGATATCCTATCGTATCCCAGGAAAGATTTAAGGCAAACCACAATTTCCACAGTGTGACAGGTGACTCTTTAGGGATCTAATGGTGTGAAGGGAAAACAGCTAAAAACAATGAAAGTTTTAAAAGTTGAACAAATGGCGTACTTTATTTCTCAGCAGCTTTACACACATTAAACATGAGGTGAATACTTTACTGAGAAAGCAAGAGAATTCATGTCAGCACTAAGACCAGGACACAAAAGGAGAGTAGAGAACAACTTAAGAGAAAGTCTATAAAGGTACTTCCATACTTTCTTTAGTTGCCTTTTCAGTGGACAAGCTGAATCTTAGACGCACATGAACATGCACGTTGGAGACTGTCACGTGAATGAACACACGGGCCTGCCTTTGTGGACCGCAGGCCAGAGACTGCACCCTCTGGGGAGGCCAGCCCTGCAGCCAGACGCTCTGGGACCTTCGGGCCCACTCTCCTCCAGAAGTGAGGTGGTTACCAAATGGTCCCGAAGATCAAGCCATCAGCGTGACTCACAAGTGGGAAGAGTCTATTTAGCATCAGTGTGGAGAATCAGGTCAGACCTCGCTTTCATTATTGCCAAACTGTGATGAAGCAGTCATTGTCAAAATTAACATCAGCCTTGGGTTTTTAAATCAGTTTTATGAGTTATTTACCAGATCTAACTGTGTAAACACAAAGATAGACATAGCATATTTTGCCTTTCTAGACATTCCCATTTCATAACACTTTAGCATCGAGCAACTTGTTTCTTTTACCTTGATGATAAAGGGGGTACAGATCTGTCCTCAGTGCTGTCACGGCGCTGGGCTCTGCCATGGTTATGCCACAGAGGATGCCAGCTCTGTTTTGGCCCCTGTTGTCAGAAGTCTAATTCAGTCATTGTTCCTCTTGATCACATATACATAAGAGATTTCGCTTTGCCCACGCATAGGCAAAGTAAGCAAAGTAACGCTCAAATTGTAAATCAGTAGTGTCTCATAAAAATGACAAAGCTCGTTATACAAGTAGTCTTAAAACTGCTGCTAACGATGTCTGTGCTAACAGTCAGTGCTTGGGGCCATGTGTGGTCAGTCGGGAGGAGGGCACAGGAGCAGGAGTGACAGACAGGCTGGCACTAGCAGCAGGCGAGGACTGTGGAGAGGACTCGAGAGGGAGCCAGCCAGACCAGGGTCTGCACAGCCCATCTCCTCCCTGTCAGATAGGCTTCTTACAGCCTGCTAAATACAAAATTAGATTCCAGAATAAAGAAGCTCCACTGTCGCCATATTGGAAGGAGAGCTTGTTCTCTGTTAAGTGACCTTCTCATGAAATACTTGGTAGCCATAAAGCTTTGACAGATTCTGAGATCCTGTTACAAAGAGTACCCCTGAAATACTGTCCCTGTTTGTTGCGACAGTTCCAATTTTCTTACAGAAAGTACATACTAAACTCACACAGTCATCTTTAGATGTACACTTTACTTAGTACATTACACAGCTTTGGGTACTCAGTCAGTCATGAATAGCTTGTAGTGATCTGTTCAGTCCTGACAATGAAGTATGCGATACCAGTTTGATTCAGAGTGTATGATTCCGCTTATCTCGCTGGTCAAGTAAATTTATGATGTTTCTCTTCTTGGCATTAAAAACTAAAAAGGAAGAAAACAAGTATATAATATTCCAGTTTTAAATACTTTTGAGAAACCAGCCAGGCAGGTACTATTTCTCCTGAGTTTCTGGAAACTGTCATAAAAGGACTATATTACCATAGCAACATGAAATTAGCATTGTATGGCCAACAGCATAGCACAGAACAAAGCTCAGAAACCTAAGAGCTCAGTAATTATTTCAGACTGAAGAGAGACTGCGACCTGCTGTGTGCATACTCGTGGTATACATGCTGCCTGCTGTTCCATGTGCCAGTTATAGACCTGCAGTGTGCGACTTCCTTTGTCTTTTACATAGAGGACGTAAAAAAAAAAAAAAAAAAA
>NW_022900916.1:69739711-69762435 GCF_012274545.1 Fukomys damarensis
AGGAAGAAAAAAAAAAAAAAAAAAAAATCACAAATAAAAGCTGAAGCCAGTATAACTAGTGCATGCTAAAAAGTTAATTTAAGGAAGTAGTTAAGTGACTGTCATAATTAAGTTGATAGTAAAACAGTCGGAGTTAATGCCTTTTTCATCTTATTTCCCTGGAGCAGCTAAGGTTTTTACACTTTATAATGTTGAAGCTGTTGTTGTTGACACTTCCTCTTAGAACTGTATCTTAAAGAACTGATAGAGCCTTTATCTTTACCTTGCCTGCCTCCTCCCTTTGTTTAGAGCTGTTGCACAAGTCAGATTCTTGGAAGAGCACCTGAGAGTTGGGGGTGAAAAATCAAGGCTTCAGGCCGAGTATGTTGGCGCATGCCTGTAATCCTAGCACTTGGGAGGTTGAAGCAGCAGGATGGCCATGAACTCAAGATCAGCCTGGACTACATAGCGAGACCCTGGGTCCAAAAAAAAGATGGCTTCCCTGCAAATCCAAATTTAGTGAGACACTGGGCTGCATTACAGATAAGAGACAGAGATCAGTAGAGTCAGATGCACAAGGAACAGAGCAGAGATGCTTAACCTTGCTACTGTGCTAACCTTTGCCTTGAAAAAAATCACCTATGTAGTCCAAGAATACAATTGAACAACTGAATAGGACTTCCTTTCTAGACACTAAGCAACTCTGTGACATCCCAGTTAAGTACAAGGCATGATTTCGAGAACGGGCTGTCGAATCAGACAAACCCAAGTTGAGAGACGAGAACAACAGGGTCAGTACAGAAACATTCAGGAGTTGGCGGAGGGTAAGCGATAAATAAAGAAGAGCTCAAGACTAAGGGGCGTGAAAGAAGTGTGACAGCGCAGTGTATGATCCTGGACCAGAGCAAGGAAATCTGCATAAAGTCAGTACATCAGACAATTGCGTGGTCAGTATTCATTTGGACAAATACACTACAGTTATGCTAATATGGTAACATTTGGGGAACCTGGATGAGGGGTTATATGGAAATTCCTTTCATTTTCCAAAAATTTAAACCGTTTGAAAATGAAAAGTTAAACTTAGACAAAATTAACACTAAAACTAATGCATTGCTCATAGTAATAAAAGTCATCAGCTCTTGCAGGTAATCATTAAGCATCAAAGCCAGCTTTGACCCTGAAGAGTCCTGCTAAAGCCTCAAGATCCTCGAGTTCTGCCCCTTCACTTTCCAAATGTGGGCTCCCCTCGAGGTGGGGAGTGAAGCAGGGAACAACCACAGAAAGCTGAGGTCCTCAAAGGCTAACGGCTCAGAAACCTGTATGCAGATGGGCAGACAGGACAGTTCCCAGCTAGTGAGGACCAGGACCCCAACAAGAGGTGAGCATTCGCTTTAAAGAGGCGGAGTCGTGGGGCTTTGTATCAGCTGACAAGCTGCCTTCTGTGGGCTGACCTGTAACTCACACAGAGGCTTCCCATCAGTACCAGGGACACTAGTGGCTCACAACTAGAACACACACAAGGAAGCAAGGTGGTATGAGAGCACTTGCAGGAACAATAATTTTCTCATGAGTTAAAGCAAATGAGGCAAGAAAAGTTTGCAAACTGGAAGGCTTTATTTTTGAGGAAATACCCTGTAGCTCAGAAATGGGAAATACGGAAAAAGTGTAGAGACAGGAAAAAATCAGGAAATATAATCTGAGCTCAGCAAGGGATCAAGCCCGACATGGTGGTGCACACCACTAATCCCATCACTTGGGAGGCTGAGGCAGGAGGACCACAAGTTTAAGGTCAGACTGTTATACAGCAAGACAGTTTCAAAACAATAGAAGTGCTGGGGATGTACCTCTGGTAGAGCACCCCTGAGTTCAGTCCTCAGTATCCCAAAAGCTGAGCTTTTGCAGGGAGGTTAGCTTCACCAAGTATAGAGGTAGACTGATCAGGAGGTGACCCAGATATTTTGTTAGAAAATCCCTAAATGTTACCGAAAGCAAGTTCTCCAAGTGATATCTTCGGCTTCTCAGCCTTCACCTAACCTAGCTTTGGCTCTCAAAAGCTAAATAAAACACTGTCTCCTTGAAATGACTACTTATGTATTATTACTGCTATTAACTGACTAGACAAAGTGAAGGACCAAGAAGAAGAGAAAGCCCCCACTGTCACCACTGATCTTACCATTTAAGTTCCTGTCGCTCCCGGCAAGGGCTGCCTGCTTGTCTCTTTCAGATTCTGCCTCATTTTCATCCACGTTGTAGTCCTCATCATCCCCCAGCTTCTGCTGGTTTCTTCCTGTAGTCACACAAAATGTAAGCTACATCATTTCTCTCCTGATAGCATAGGAACAGCAGCAGGTGCTTGAGGTAACTCAGTCACGCTCCAGCAATCAGATCTTTGTTACCTATTAGGAATGAATGCTGCACTCTGACTGAAATCTGTATAAAATACGGCTGTGGAGCTTGAGCGTGTGACTTGAAGCCTAGCATACATGAGGCCCTGGTTCAATCCTCAGCAACTCCCCTAATCTCAAAAAAGGGACTGGGTGCTATGGGTCCTGTCTGTAATCCCAGCAACCCAAGAGGGGAGGCTGAGCAGGAGGATCACTTGAAACTAGGAGTTTAGAGTAAGCTTGGGCAACACAGCATGACCACATTCCCCTCCTCAAAAAGGCCCCAGCCTAGGTTGGACATGAGGAAACTACTGAGTAATGACAGCATCTCCTTAGAATGACTCATTGCACTGAGAGGGAATGGAGTCTTTACTGTGAGCAGAACACAACTGTCCTGTGTGAGGTGCTGGATCATTTGATACTGCTTTCAGCCCCAGAGTAAGAACAACCAGAAAAGGAGGTTAGGACAAAGTGCCTTCACAAGAACTATTCCAAGAGTTCAAACATTTTACATGTGTACACAGCAAGATTTTAAGTAAAAGCCTGTAAAATTGAAAAAGGGTCTGGAAAGTGCTGTAGTTCCATTTTTCTGCACTCGCTGGGGATTTAGCCCAGTGGTACCAGTCTACCTTGTAAGCACAAGGTCTCAAGTTCCATCCCTGGTACCAAAAAAAAAAAGGAGGTGGAAAGGCACCTGTGCACCATGTGAGGTTTACTCCTGCCAGATGACTGCACCTGCATCTGGAACAGGGGTATTACATGGGCCCCGCGGTCGCTCAGCGTACCTTTAGCTGTTCCCCTGGGTGTCGGTGGACTGATACTTATACGTAGCCTGAGTCCTCCCACTGTGAGCAGGTAAGAACTTTCTTCCAAAAGGGAAACTGAAGTGAGAATGAGATTTAAATCGAATTGGGGTAAATTCCCCCAAGTTCTATTTTCAGGCCATCGTAGAACACAGATGTCAGTCATGTCTTCCTAAGTTCTCTCGGCTTGGGTGGGATGGAAACTCTGTAACTTAAAGGCCTGGAAATGCATTCCAGAATATTTTGTTGATCACAGAGTTCCACTCCTTATTTCTTTGCAAAGAAAAATCCCAAAGACGGGCTTGTACGTCACTCTTCCTCAATGCCCAGATACGCACTGACCTCTACACCCAGTCGTTCCTTCCGTTCCTCTCAGTCACTCACCAGCGCTCCCTACACTCAGCAGGCACCACACAAGAAGGCAGAGATTGTAAGTGTGTTGGTGGTCTGCCCGTCAGGAAGCAGTTTCTACCCTGCTAAGCACTCCTCTCAAAATCGTGTATCTTCAGAGTCTGCTCAACTCCCTGTTAGTATGGTTTCTGAAACCTCAAGGGCTACACTGTCCACTGCCCTTCCTGCCTGCCTCCAGCTTGATTATGGACGCCGGAAAGATCTGCTGAAATTCGAGGGCATGCCTCAGGTCAGGAAGGTGGAGAGGGCTGAGTGCTTCATAGAAAGGAGCCTCACCCACCTCCCTCGGCAGCGACTTGTTCCTCTGGCCCTTCACGGATAACAAGCTGGTCCCGTTCAGGTTCTTCTGGCTCCTGGTTTTCTGGGTTCGCCAACAGGGCAGCTGGCACCTGTACGGTGTGGCCATTTTCTCTAGCTCCCCCGAGGCCTCTGCCACCCACAGGCAGGTCTTCTGCAGCCTGTCCTTGGCCTGGCTCCCGCAGTGGTCCACCACGGTCTCTCTGAGCCGCCTCCTCACTCACACCCTGGATCTCATTGGTTTCCTCTGTGCACAGAACATCATTAGCTGCAACCTCATCATTTTGATCAAAACAAAAATACCTGCTGCCCCTCAATTCCCAGGGTGCTTCCAGGGAGTGGGGAGGTGCTGGCTTGTGTACGGTATCTGCTGGGAAGCTTACTTCATGACCTCCGCAACATACCACAGGCTTTTATGGGACAGCTCATCCTTACAATGAGGATGAGAAGCAGTTTAGGAAAGGAGTCTCAATAAGCTCCAAGTGGAGGTTGGTGCAGTGCTGCAGTGCAGTGTATGTGACTATCATCAGTCTGAGATGGGTACCTGGGTCCACAAAGAGTCACACCTTTGTTCCCACTGACAGCTGCCGGGGGGTCAGCCACCTCCCCTTAATCCCATTACCCCAGGGATGTCTCCAGTACCATCCTGACTTCTCATTATACAGCTATATGGATAGTCTGTCAGAAGGGGAAGACTCCCCATGGCCCTAATTCCCAGTGCCAGATGAGGCACCTGCCCCTGTCCTGTCTCATCACTGAGCTCACTGCTAGCAAGCTGCACACACTGCCCTCTCTCTATGTATGTGGGTAACAGTGGATGAGTTGCTGCTACTTGCTGAATATCAACAAGGCTCCAGAGAGGGTCTGAAAGAAACTGCCAGGCTCTGCTTACCTTTCTTTCTTTGCCCTTTCAAATCCAAAACCACCTCAGGAGAGTCTGCTATCTGGGACTTGCCCTTTCTGGACCCGCTTCCTTTTGATGGTGGTGCTGTTGCCAGTGGCAAGCCTGCTCTCTGTAGTCTGGGTTGGGACTCATTGGGAGCCTGGAATTGAAACAGGAACACAGGACCTATGAGCCCTGCATGCAGTGCATTGCACCACCAATCCTAGGGGAGACTGTCGGCACCCTGATGGTGCCTATCATGTGGCATGAATTAGAAGGCACAGGCCTCCCAGAAAGGACTTACAATGCACACAAGCCAGGCAGAAAAATGGAAAAAATGTGAACAACATAGTAAACCACCCAGACCAAACATCTGTAAGAACACAAAACATGAGAAAAATTTATATTCTTTGCAAATGCATACAGGACTCTCCCCGAGGCAGGGGCACAGCTGGCCACAAAGCCAATAATGCAACAGGTCAAACAAATCACATGGTGGATAAAGAAAATACACTGAGACACAGGGAATGGAAACACACTACAACCTATGGAGGGAGCAGTGGCACATGCTTGTAATTCTAGCACTTGGGAGGCGGAGGCAGAAGGATAGCCATGAGTTTATGGCCAGCCTGGGCTACACATTTACGATCAGTCTGAACACAGCAAGGTTCTGTCTCAAAAACAACCCCACATAAACAGAAAACCATGGCAGGCAGCTATAGCAGTATATAGACAGACACTGGTACCTTTTAACACTTAAATTGAGAAAGAAGACTTCTCTGGTTCCCAGTCCCACAACTATGTAGTATAGTGAAGGTGAACTTTTTAGACCAAATGCCAAACTGCAATTCAAAGCCCACTTAACTTATTGCATGGTGCCAATATTGCAATTAAACTTGAATACTGTGGTTTTGGTTTAGAAAAAAACAACTCTATATTAACATCCTTTGTCATAAAAGAAAATCCCAGAACACGTGTGCCATAGGTTTGTCGCTGCTGATGTAGGGGCTTAGATGTCATCACGCAGTCCTGGCAAACAGACTGGAGAACCATCAGCTCTTCTTGGATCCCTACGGGAGGTGAGGACTCAGAGCAAGCCCTGCACCTGACTAGAGACTGCTTACCAGAGGGAGACTGAAGGTTAACTTCAGGGGTACTCAGTCTTAAGGGAGCTCCTCCAACTTCTGTTTTACCTCCAGGAGCTCAACCAAGCTCTCACAGTGGACACTGGAGAAAAATGCACTCAACCTTGTAGCAGGAAGGGAACAGGAATCACTTTGAAATAGACCAGAACATTCTGTTCCCTGAAGGAAGTCTGCCCCGAGTACTACCAAAGGCTGACTTGGGGAAAGGAAGCAACCAAGTCCCATTTAACCCTCTCACCCCACTTGAGGGGCTGGAAAATGAGATGCGTGTGTGAAGTCCACAGACCCAGGACACAGGCTCACCAAAGACAGACAGCCTGCCCTCCATCACACCTTACCGACACGTTAACAGAGGCCTACTTAAGCAGTTCCTCCTACCCGGTGTGTACATTATGTTCACTGTTGGGAAAAACTGAAAACACATTTTACAAAGACCAAGAACTCATGGGGCATAGTGGTGCACACCTGTAATCCTAGCACTTGGGAAGCTGAGGTAGGAGGATTGCCATGAATTCAAAGCCAGCCTGAACTACTGAGACCCTGTCTCACCCCTCCCTCCAAATAAAACAAAAACCAAGAACTCAATTTGGAGAGCAAACATCAGAACCAGATATGGCAGGGATGTCAGAATTACCAAGCCGGGAGTTTAAAATTAATATGCTAAAGGCTCTACTGGGTAAAGCAGATTATGCTAGTAGAACAGACAGGGTAAGCAGTGAAATGGAAATTCTCAACAAAACCACGAAGAAACGCTAGAAGTGGAAAACACTGTACCGGAAATGAATAATATCTCCGATGGGCTTATTAGACTTAACATTGCCAAGGAAAGACTCTCTTGAGTTTTAGTGTATTTAAATAGAAACCTCCAAAATGGAAAAACAAAAAATAAAGACTGAAAACAACAGAAAACATCCACAGACTGGGACAACTGGAGAAAGTAGACATGGGAATACGAGGAGGAGGAGGAAAAACAGCAGCAGAGAAAAATACTCAAAACAATAACGGGGATTTACCCAAATTACTGTCGAGTCACCAAGCCATGGTCCAGGAAGCTCAGGAAAAACGTCAAGCAGGATAAGTAACAAGAACCCTACACACATTCATATCATTTTCAGAGTACAGACTATCATTGAAAAAATTCTCAAGCCAAAGGAAAAAACCCTTCCCAGAAGATTTGCTTTGCAAGAAATGTTATGTTTAACATAGGGTAGAACTCGGATATATATATATAATGAGAGGAGGAAAAAAAGGAGTAACTGAATGTAATATAAAAACTTCCTCGTTCATAATTAGATATAATGGATAAATGAGCCTGGTATGGTGATCTATACCTATAATCCCAGCACTCTGAGAGGCTGAGACAGAAGGATCAAGCCTAACCTGTGCGATGTAGTGACGTAGCAAGGTCCTATTTCAAAATAAAAATATAAAATGACTGGTGCTGTAGCTCAGTGTGAAGGCCCTGGGTTCAATCCTCTTATGACTTCTATCTAGATGTCCCCCAAAGATCCATACCAGCATAAGTGGGGCTTTTCAGAGGTGGCTGGATTAGGCTGTGTGATACCGGTCACTTGTTGCTTGCTGCTTCTGCTTGCCATGAACTGTTTCTCTGTGGCGCTCCTCTGCCTTGGAGCTGGCTGATTATTGCTGAAACCTCCACAGACCTTTCCTTCTGTAACTCGGTGTCAGGTATTTTGTCTCAGCAAGGAGAAAAATAACTAAGTCATACTTTGGTACCAGAGAAATGGGATCATTGCTGTCATGGTACCTGATGGTGTGGTTCAGGAGCCTTTGGAACTGGCTTAGAAGAATTAGGAAAGGATTCAAAAACAGCAGCATGGATAATGTTGAGGTCTTTTAGCCAGGTCTGTGTTGAGAATGAAAAGCAAAAAGTGCAGCAGAAAGGAAGCTCCAGTAAAGCTGTGGACTGGAATGACAGCAGTGATGCCCCATGTGAGGTAGGAGAAAGGATTATTCCATTGTTATAAAGCCTCACATGATCTCTGAAGTGTAGCGGTACCATCTGAAAGTAGGCATGAATAGTTGTAAAAGAATATTGCAAACTCTAGGGCAACCATTTAAAAAGTAAAAGAAGAATGTGTAACCGGTATGACAAGAAGAGAAAATGGAATCATACACTGCTCAGTTAAAAGGCAGAAGGTGCAAAAATCAAAAAAATGCAATAATTTTTCTGTTAAAAAACAATTTTAAAATATGGTAGATATTAATCTATACCAGTAATCACTTTGAACAATGATCACACTGTCCATGTTCTAAACCTACCAAGTAAAAGAGATTGTCAGAATGGATAAAAAAATAACTAAATTGTATGTTGATTACAAGAAACCTCACTTCAAAGACATTTATAGATTACAAGTAAATGGGGCCACAGGGATTGAGCTCAGTGGTGCCCCACCTGCCTTGCAAGTGCAAGGTCTTGCGTTCAATCCCTGGTACCGCAAAGTAAATAAAAGTAAAAGGAAGATACTCCAATTTAACATTTACGTAATGAATGAAAGTTGCTGTATTAATTTCAAACAGCAAACTTCAGAGCAAGAAAAAATACCAAGGACAAAGAGAAGCCTAATGACAAAGGGGTCAGTTCTCCCTAACAAGTATTAATGTATGCACACCTAGCAACACAGTATCAAACCAGCAGGGGCAGTAAAAACCTTGTAAAGCTACCAGGATAAACAAGAACAGATCCACTTTGGTTAGTGGAGACGTCGATACCCTTGCTCAGAATTAGACAGATCTAACAGGTTAAAAAAAAAAAAAGAAATCAGTGAGGACATGGCTGAAATCATCACCACCATCGGTCGACTGGATATAAGCATCTACAGACGACTTCACCAAAACCAGCAGAGCACACATTCTTAAGTACACAGAGAACATTCACCAAGACACAGAGCACTGTGGGCCATAAAACACACCCTAACAAATTTAAAAGGAGAGAAATCACGCAATGTCTACCCCTCAATCATAACAGACTGAAACTAAAATCAGTACAAGAAAGCTGGAAAATTCCAAAATACTGGAGAGTAAACACATTTCTAAATAACACAAGCAAAAATACACAGACTTCTCAAGAGAAACTTAAAAATATTTTGGCCTAAATAAAAACAATTTATTAACATTTGTAGGATGCGATGAGAACAGTACTGAGAAATTTAGAGAACTGAGTGACCACATTAAAAGGAAAGAAAGCTGTAAATTCAAATTTTATGAAACTAGGGGGGAAAAAAACCTCAGTAAATTAAATCCAAAGTAAGTAGAATAAGAATTTGAGCATAAATCAGTGAAATTGAAAAAAAGGAAAGCAATAAAACTAAAAACTTGTCCTTTGAGAAGATAAGTCTTTAGTATCACAAATGAAAGTAGGAACATTATGACTATCACAGGGCTGTTTAAAGAGTGCTAAAGGAATACCACAAACAACTCTGTGCCCACAAATTTGATAATCTTGATAAACTGTACCAATTCTTTGAAAGACACATCCCTCTAAAACTCATACAAGAAATACACAATCCGAATATATATCTAGCAAAAGCATCAATCAAAATTAATAACCTTGCAAAACAGGTTCCAAGACCCACATGGGTTCACGGGTGAGTCCCACCAAACATTTAAGAAAGAAGTTTTACCCACTTCTCTTTCAGAAGATACAATGTTTCCTAACTCATTGTATGAAGCCAGCATGATTCTAATCTCAAAACTAAAGACATTTTAAGAAAACAATGGACTTATATTGCTCACATAGATACAAAAACTGCCAAGAAAATATTGGCAGATTAAATCCACGTTGTATAAGATTTATATAGAGTGGCTAAATGCACATTGTCCCAGGTATGCAAGATCCCTGGGAAATTTAGACACTGTTGCAAGATAAATAATAATAAAATAATAATAAATGGCTGGAGCTATAGCTTAGTGTAAAGGCCCTGAGTTCAGTCTCGTTTTTTTTTTTTTTTTTTTAATTAAATTGCCCAGCCAGATGTTAAAATAGGAAAAAAATCTAGATGACCTTGGGCATGGCATTGATGTTTTACCTACAGCACCAAAGGCACGATCCATGACAGAAATAAAAGATAACATAGATTTCATTAAAAGTACAAGCTTCTGTTCTGTGAAAGATAATGTTGATCGAATGAGATGATAAGCTACAGACTGGGAAAAATATTTACAAGAGTCACTTCTCATAAAAGATTGTTATCAAAATATATAAAGAACTCAAACTCAACGGCAAAAAGACTGACCGTAGAGTTAGAAAAATGGACCAAAGATTTTAGAAAGCACTTTAACAAAGATGATTTAACATTGGCAAAGAAGCGTATGAAAAGATGTTCCACAGCACATCTAAGGGAAACACAAACTTAAAAAAATAATGGGATATCGCTGCACACCAATTACAGTGGTCAAAATCTGGAACGCCACCAGCACCAAATGATGGGGAGGCTGTAAACCAAAAGAACTCTCATTCTTTGCTGGTATGAACACAAAATGGTACAGCCACCTTGGAAGACAGTTTAAACAGTTTCATATAAAATGAAACACCCATATGATGATGCAAGGGCACTACTTAGCATTTTTACTCAAAGGACTGGAAAATTTACATTCACGCACACAAAAAACCCCGCACATAGATGTTTATCGCAGTTTCATTTGCCATTAACAAAACTTGGAAGCAACCACAATGTCCCTCAGTAGGTGAAAGGATAAACCAGCAGTTGTACATACAATTTATGTACAGCAGTTCAGAACTAAAAAGACAGAGAAGCCATAAACGTATATTACTAAATGGAAGAAGCCAATATGAAAAAGTTACAAGGGGGCCAGGGATGAAGCTCAGCAGTGCAGCACCTGACTGAAAAATATCCTAATGGTATGATTCCGATTGTAGGATAGTTTTGAAAAAACAAAACTTGGGAAATAGTCAGAGGACTAGTATTTGTCAGAGGCTTGTGAAGGGAGTAGGAATGAATAGGTAAAGTACGGCAATGAAAATACTCGGTGTGATACTGTAATGATGGATGCATGTCTTTATACATTTGTCCGAACACCACAAGTCCAGATTATGGAATGTGGGTGATTGTGCTGTACATACATATTGTTATGAAGGGGAATACATGGCGAAGCTATGTATACATGGAGGCGAGGGGCACATGAGAATTCTCTGTACCTTCCTCTCAATTTTGTTGTGAATCTAAAATAGCTCTAGAGGGCCAGGGATTTAGCTTAGTGGTTCTACCGCCTGCCACACAAGTACAAGGCCCTGAGTTCAATCCCTGGTACCAAAAGAAAAAAAAAAAAAAAAAAAAAAAAAAAAAAAAAAAAAAAACTCTAGAAAAATAGTCTTTACCAAAAAAGGAGAGAAGATAGATCTGAAATGAATAACCGAATCATTTCCAACTTAATATACTACAAAAAAGAAGAGCAGGGCTGCGGATTAGATCAGTGGTTCCGCTGCACAAGGTCCCAAGTTCCATCCCCAGTACCAAAAAACAAACGAACAAAAAAAAGAAGCAGCAGCAAACTAAACCTAATAAAGGAAGGAAACAAAGAATACAGAAGAAAATAATGAAACAGAATAGAAAAATACAGAAAATCAATGAAATTAAAATTTCTTTGAAAAGATGAACAAAATTGATAAACCCTTAGCTAGGTTAATAAAGAGAAAAAGAAGGCTCAAATTATTAAAATTAAAAATGAAAGAGGATATCACTATCAACCATACATACAAAAGTATTATAAGGGAATGCTATGAACAACTTAGATGAAATGGAAAGTTCCTAGAAAGATACACACTATCAACTAACTAAAAAACAGAATAATCTGAGTAGAACTATAACAAGAAAAGACATTGAATTTTAATCTTTATACAAAGAAAAGCTTAGGTCAAGATAGCTTCCCTACTGAATTCTGCCAAACATTAAAAGAATTCCAAAGCTTTACAAATGCTTCAAAAAGTCAGAACGGGAAGGAACACTCTCCAGTTCATTCTTTGAACCCATTATTATCGCAATACTAATCAGACAAAGGCACTACCAGAAAATAAAATGACAGACCACAATCTATCCTAGATACCCAAATCCTCAACGAAATACAAATCAAATCCAGTGAAACATAAGGGATTATATACCATGACTACACAGGACTTCTCCTGAGATGCATGGTTGGATTAACATAAAAAAAAAATCAATGCTGTATCAACAGTAGAGAGAACAATAAACAGCTCTTTTCAATTGCTGTTAAAAAAAATCTACAAAAATCCAACCACTTCTCTGATAAACACTAAAAGAAAAAAATTGAGACTAGGGGAAAGTCCTCAATTTGATACAGTGAAAACTACAGCTGGTATCTGACAAAAATGAAAAACTGTTATGATCAGGAAAAAAATAAAGATGTCTGCACTGGGCATTCATACGTACCATTCCAGTAGAGGTTCTAGCCAAAGGAATCAGTCAATAAAAACAAAAGGTGTACGCCCTGGAAAAGGAACAATAAAACTATCTCTGTATGTGGTGTAATCTTATATATAGAAAGTCCTACAGAATGACCACAAAACAAAAACGAGAGGAAGGTTAGCAAGGTTACAAGACAGAAGACTGGTATAAAAAGAATTATACTTTACACACTAGCAATGGACAACGTGAAAATGAAACAGAATTCCATTTATAATAGCAAAAAACCCAAAACTTAAAAATTAGTTTAAAAAAGTGCAAGACTTCTTAAAATTATAAAACACTGCTGAAAGATTTTTTTAAAAGACAAATAAATGGATAGACATTTTACATTCATAGTTCATTAAGACTTAATGTTGTTAAAATGGTACTAGAGTATTCCTCAAATTGATCTACACATCTAGCCTGCCAACATCCTATCTGATTTCATTGATGAAACTGACACACCAATCCTAAAATTCCTATGGAAAGTTAAGGAATGCAAAAGAGCCCCATCTTGGAAATGAACAACAAAACCAAAGACTTACATTTCCTGAATTTGAAGCTTGCTACAGTGCTACTGTAATCAAGATTGTATGGTACTGACATAATACACAGAATGGATTAGACCTAAGAGTTCAGAAAGAAGCCCTCATACTTACAGTATACTGATTTTGGATAAAAGTGCTAGGATAATTCAGTGGGGAAAAGGACACTCTTGTGCTTTTTTTCTTCAACAAATGGTACTGAGAAAACTTGATGTCTACACAGAAAACACTGACACTGGAGCCCTACCTCACACCATATGTGAAAATGAACTCAAAATGGATCAAATGTATACCATCAGGACAGTGTAGAAGCCATCCATGGAATTGAAACAAAAATTGCAAATCATATATCCAATATCATGTATCTTTTTATATGCAGGATATATTACAAACTTAATAATAAATATAACTCTATTAAAAAAATGACCTGAAAAGATATTTCTCCAAAGATATACAAATGATCGACAAAGCATTAAAGATGCTCAGTATCACTGGTTATTAGGGAATGGAAATCCAAACCACAATGAGGTACTACTACTCGACATGTGCTAGGAGGGGCACACTAAAGAAGACAGGAACAAGAGTTAACAAGGATACAAAGAAAACAAACACTTGGAAATTGCCGGTGCAAATGGAAAATGGTCTGGCAGTCTCTCAGTAGGTTAAATATAAACCATCATATGACCCAGCAGTTCCACTCCTAGAACTATATCTCCAGATGAAAACTTACACACAGATGCTCAAAGCAGCAGCATTCACGACAAAGTGTAGAAACCCAAATGTCTATCAACTGCCAGTAAACACAATGCATCCCCACGGTAGAAAATTACTCAGTGATAAAAATTAATAATAAATTAGGGCTTGGGATTTAGCTCAGTGGCACCACGCCTGCCTTGCAAGAACAAGGTCCTGAGTTTGATCCCTGGTATCAAAACACCCCCCAAAAAAAACAAAAGTAATAAATTGCTGAAAGAGGCTACATTATACCGAGAAGAAGCCACAAAGCAAAATGTTCTAAAATTAGTCACGTTGATGACTGCACAATGTAAATATACCGAACACCACTAGATTATAAATTTTATATGAGCTAGGCATATAAATGTTGCTCGTGTTTCAATCAAGCTGCCGTATTATTAAACATCAGAGACCTCCAAAAAGCCCGAGCTGCGGTGTCCCCAGCGGGGGTGGTGCAGCAGGGAGATGACACCACAGATCACCTGGCCCACACCTCGGTACGTAACATCTCCATAGGCCTCTGCTTTTTCTGAAGAGTAAACAGCAGCCTCTGCCTCCTGGGTGGCTGTTCGTGTTGAAGGAAGTAATCCCCAGACAGCCCTGCCTGCGCCCGAGAACTGGTTCCGGAGGCCACGCACCTGCCGAGCCTGGGCGTTGTGGGGCCAAGCTTTGTTTCGCTGCACCTCAGGGAACAAATCCACGATGGAGGGCAGTGATGAAGCAAACCAGAGCGCAGAGAAAGGAAAGGAGAGGGCTGAAGAGAAGACCCCTCCTAGACATTCTGGGCAGAACGTCTCCACATTACCTGCTGATGCTGGCTGTTTCTTTCACTCGGGCCCCTGGAAGCTGCAGCTGCGTCCCCCTTCCTGGTGAGCTCTTCCACCCGCTCTTCACACTGCTCCTGCACCTCCTTCATCTGGTTGATACACTGGTTCCTGTGGTGGAAGAAGGGAAGGGGGACAGACATTTACAGCTAGGACTGTGTGCCCTGTTACGTCCCTGCTAGGTCAGACCCTGAAATCCACTTCGCTGAGGAACATGGTCCTCCCCTCCTGCTTCAGGAACTGTATCTCAAGAGGTAGCCTAAAGCAGGGCAGTGTGCCTGTTCCCAACTGTCACTAAGGACAAAAACAAAACACTGCAGCTAAATGAAACTCACCAAAGATTTATCACATTGATGTGTGAATTTCACTGATTACAAAAAAAAATATTTAAATACAATCCGTACAATAAAAAAATAGACTTGGTCTTTGTCACTGCTACTGGCAGCTCTGAAAGCACAGGGATTTGCTGAGCGCAGGAGTGTTTGGTTAGTCACAAAGAGTTTCCATGGCCCACACCTGCGCATAAGTAGTCACTCACGAAGACAGGGTGGGCTGCATGTAGATGGTTTCAGGATGGCGCTGGTTGTCAAGGAACCAACCACAGGCTCGCAGGGTTGGAACCTTCACCTCCACTCTGTCCAGGGAGGGGACTGAGTACAATCACATGGCCAGTGGTTGAATCAATCAGGCCTACATAATGCGAGCCAGGCAGACTGGACCGCAAGGTGTGGTGAGCTACCTGGCTGGTGAGGTACTGATCCACCGGGAGGGCAACAGGCTGACTCCACAGGCCAGAAGCCCCGTCCACCCCCACAACCAAGACCTGGCCGTACAGCTCCCTACCATTTGACTGCTTCTGAACTGTACCCTGGATAATAAAACCATAGTCAGAAGTATAGCTGTCCTGAGTTCTGAGAGTCATCCTGGCCAATTATTAAGCCTACCGGGAGTGGCGGGTAAGCCTGAACTTGTAAGCAAGTATGAGTGGGGTGGCGAGGGGACACCCGGGACTTGTGGCTGGAGTGTGAAGTGGGGACATTGTCATGGACTTGAGTCCTTAGCCCGCGGAGTCTAACTGTGGGTAATGTCGAAACTGAACTGGACTGGAGGACACCCACTTGCAAGAAACTACCTTTTGTTATGTACTTGGAGGTTTCAGCCTTTGCCTGGAATTCAGTATTTCAGCAAGTGTCAGAGCTGTAAAGTAGCCGAGAAGATCATCCACTTGCTCTGCCAGTGAGGACGCTGAGAGGAGAGTGACCTGACAGCCTGCCATGGGCCTCGCTGCTAAGGCTAGAGCTGGGAGCCGGACTCTGCCACAGCCTCTGCTGAGCCGCCAGCATTCCTGAGCCCAGCGTGGATCCTAACCCAGCCCCTGAACTGTAATACACGCTCCAATTCAAAGCACTGGTAGATCACAGCGCTGCACACAGAAGGGGTCAGTGCTGCAGAAAGAGTAAAACAGGGAGCGCTGACCTTGGAGAGCTGAGCGATTGAGTGAAAAACTCCCAAGAATAAACTTTTTAAAAACACGTAACTCATGGGTTGTAGACCAGCACATGGGAGCTTAAACACAGAGAACAAAAAGAGAGATATCTATACTCCACAGAACTGAACAAGCAGGCCATCTGCTGCCCTTTAAACCCACAGAAGGAAATACTGGTTTCACCTGCTCCCGGCTCTGCCAGAGGAAGTACAGTGGGCCTCAACCCTGGGCTGTGCAAGTGAGGCTCCCCTTTCCAGCTCGGTAGTCATAAGGGGATCCATTGAGCACAAAGCTCAAATTCTGAGGCAGCCCGTGCAGATTGCGACAGCCTTACTTCCTGGAAGCCGTGCGCAGGGTGCCCAGGGCTAACTGGGGCTAACTGAGCTGACTGGGCCCAAGCTCAAGATCGGGGGAGCGGTCCTGTCGTCCAGGGCAGGGAGCACCACTCCGTACTGAGTTACACTCCAGTACCTCCGCCCTTGTCAGCTGTTTCCTCACAGTGTGGAGGTGAGGTGCTGCGTGGGTCACCTCAGGTGTTCTGAGGCAGGGAGGGAGGCAGCAGGGCCCCGTCTGGACGAGTAGTGATCGCTTGGTGATGTCTGCCGCTGTGCGGGGAACCAAGTGGGCACGCGTGCCAGCTGATTTCCCAGAGAAAGCACTGTCTTGGGCGTCAGCAGCGAGGCCTCCGTCCGCTCTCATGCTCTCCCCACCGCTATGAAAGGCTCAGACACACAAGGCGACTCCATGCAGGGCGGGCACGCAGCGGCAGGAGCCTTCCAGTCCCTCAAGCTGAATGCACGACTCTACACACACAGCACTTTAAGGATTTGCTGCTAAGGTGCCTGTACCTTCCCTGACATTCTCAAAAAGGGTCTCTGCCCAAAGAGCCTTCAGTCTAAGCCAGCAAGTGTGCCCCTGTGCACACCCAGCCAAGGTGAGCCCCGTGTGGAGCACGTGTTCTTCCTGGGCACTGTGCCTGTGGACTTCCAGCTCGCTCAGAATCTTCTGGGCCGACATTTCTCAGGTCAGATCATTAATGGCCTTTTGCATTTCAACCAGTGGAGGGAAAGCAAGAGCATTACTGTGCCCTTTAAGGATAACTAATAAATTTGGGTACTTCATTTCTGTCCAAATTCAGTTCTCTCACCTTGGCACTACAGATGTTGTGGGCCACATCGAGCCGTCTTGCTCACTGTCCGATGCTCAGGGATACCCCGGGTCTGGACAAGACCGCCCCAGACACCGCCGTAGAGGGTTAAGACTGCCCCCACCCAAGAGCCCTGCACATGGCTGAGCAAGGCTCTATGTACATCTTCTGTGCTGCCGCCCTAGAATGGACTGTGCTCACGCCTCCTCCGTGGTTACAGCCACAGGCCACATGAACACACGGCAGGAGTGCCACGGCCCAGGGATGTCTCGGTCTGTGTAAGCACACTCTGGGGGCTGCTGTCCCAGGGCTCACTCCGGCAGCACATACACTAAAACTGATGGGCACTGTCCCATCCTGAACGTGTGAACAGCTGTGCCTGGGCTGCGTGTCTTTCATGGTGTTTGGTTTTAGAGCAGCGAGGAAGAAACCAGGCAAATGGGCAAAGTCTTAGAACAACCTGGGCGACCCTAGGCCGGCAGTGGGTGGGGGCGGCTAATTCCTGCCCTGCTGGTGGCGGCAGGGGGCTGAAACCCTTTCAGAGGCACGTGAGCGATTCACACTCGGTGACAAGTTAAACCTACAGGTGGTGTCTTGCAGAGGAAATAATCAAAAATCATTTTAAATGAGGCGGCACTCTGAAGCTGTATGAATTTTTATAGATAACGCAAGTAAGTAAAAAATACTGTTATAGTTTTTTATGGTTACAACAATTACATAAGAAAAATTCCTGTGACTTGGGCCCGGACTGAGAGGTCAGTCAAGGGGGAAACGTCAAGCATGTGAGAGCTGGGGTCATGGGCAGTGGCACTCCCTGAATTCCCACACTTCTTCTTCATTGTTTTTATGACAGGAAGAACAGTGGGAAAATAAACAGTAGATCGGTTTGTAGTATCCTCCCAAAGGGTTTCACTCACTCATTATAAAAGTGTTCTGTTCTCACTGCAGACATTTGGGAAAACATTGTAAAGCTTTAAGAAAATAAAGCACCCACATGTCATCAGCCAGTAATAAATTCTATTAATATTTGCCAAAATGTCTTTTAGCGTATGAGTTTGACCTAGCCCACATGTGAGCAGTTCTAGAACTCGTTTTTAACAGAATTAGATTGCTGGCTTAACTAGCACGTCTGTGCTTTATAGAATTTGAAGGTATGTTGAGTTTTGTTGAGCAATGCGCTTCCTGCTGAGAACTGCCGGATGTGCACAACAGACTTTCTTTGCTTTTTCTTTCCCCTTCCTTCCTTCCCTCTTTCCTCATGATCTGCCTTCATTTGTATTATAAACCCTGCTGGCTCACTCTTACTGAGCCCATTGCTTCTGAAGCCCTTGCCGACACTCTCAAAGTCAAATTCATAATTTCTGAAGGACATGAACCCCAGAAAGACTCCAGCTTTTGCCCTGCATACACCAGGAGCTCTGTGCTCTGTGGCAGAAGCGAGCCCAGTGGACTTGGCCTCAGCCTTTGGCTGCACTTCCCCGGACCGGGACACGGAGGGACTCACAGGTCGTAGGAGAACTTCCTCTCTAGGTTGGTCTGGTTCCTCTGGAACTGGAATACGTCCTGCTGCAGCCTGCCGTAGCTCCTCTGCAGGGCCTTCAGCTGGTCTGCGCCAAGGAGAGGATACGTCACCCAGGTCACCGAAACACATCAAGTGAGCCTCGTGTGTCAGAACATGAAGGGGGAAGGAGGGAGCAGAGATAAGAGGAGACACCCAGCTCCTGCCGTTCCATTCCCGGCAGGCTGAGGACCCCTAGGAACCTAATCTTCATTGTTTTTCAAATGTCTGCCCAATCTCCTTGACTGCCAATCCTTAAAATGTGCAGGGAGGTCTACTTGTCTGCTTTTATCTTACAGTGAGCCCTGAACTGTCGCTGGAAACCACTCCCATGCCTGTGTCCCTCACCCCCAGCCCACTTACCCTGACTTGGACATTTGACCCAGTACCCAGCCCTCCGAGGGGATACTTTGCCCTTGGCCCTGAGTCTCCGTGCACTACTCTCCAAAGCACTGTGCTTCCTGGATGGCCCAACCCTCTCCCAAGGGCAACAGCAGCTTCCTGGAGGATACTCGTTCCCACCTCTGCTCTGACAGCTCTGCTCCCAAAATCTCTGCAGAGACCAGCAACAGAAATCCAGCCAGGCTGGGCAGAAGGTAAAGCAGTGAGACTGGCCCAGCAGAGAGGGAGACAGCAGTAAGCAGAGCCCAGCCACAGCCCTGAACAACTGCCAATATCCCTAGTGTTTATGTTGAGACAAGAGACTGGCAAGGCGCTTGGGGTGGGGGCTCCAGGAACTACTGGTATACCCGGCAACGTGGACCAGTCTGAGAAGCACCTACGGGGGACATCTCAGCAGTGCCTGTGGGCTGTGTCGAGGAGGTCAGCCTGGAGTGAGGGCTGTAACGGTGGTCTGTGAGACGCGTGCTCGTCAGCACGAACTGAAGTGTGCTCTACACAAAGGGTAAACTTCACTATGTACGGTCCACTTTAATGAAGACAGAGTCCACAGTCAGACAAGTGTGGGACAGTGGGCCTGCTCAGCAATAAAAAGGAGCGCAGTGGTGCTACTTGTGCACCTCAGATGAATCTTAGAATAATTACGCTGAGTGAGAGAAGCCAGACAAACAGGGTATATATGGTTTGGTGCCGTGCAGATTACAACTGTGGGAAATTAAACTCATCTACAGATTAGCAGCCGATCAGAGGCTATATGCAGGGCAACACAAGCCAACTCTGGAAGCTGATAAAGGAAATCTCATTTGCTCTTACTGATGTCTAGAGCTGACCTGCAGACGACCAGTGCTGCCCAGCAGAACTGCAAGCCACAGGGGAGTGTGTGCTTCTAACAGCCACAGTACTATAAAAAGTAAAACCAGGGGGAGTTTTCTAATACATTTTATATAACTTGATAGAAATCTTATTTTGCCAATTATGCTGAATGTAAACATTTTGAGTGAGATTTAAAAAATTCTTCTCCAGGCTTTGCGATGTCGGATAGTTTACAATTGTGGAACATTTCCATTCCATTGTTAAATTTTCATTAGATTTCGTTTTTTTGTTTTTGTTTTTACAGTCCTGGGGACTGAACCCAGGGCCTTCCTTTCTGTATTTTGAGACAGGGTCTCACTAACTTACCAAGTTGCCTGGGCTGGGCTTGAACTTTTGATCTTACTGCCTCAGCCTCCCAGCTGAGATAAAAAGCAGGCCTCGCCACAGCTAGCTTATTAGAAATTCTTAATTGGAAGTTAGACTTAATAAAATTTACAGTTAAGAAGTGAATTAATACATGTATATTGTGTCAAATGTACTTAAGTCTCCTGATCACAGTCAAACATTAGTTTTAAATCTAAATCACTGAAAACAACTTAAATGTCTGGTCCTTCTGCCCAGCTTGCCACGTGTCAAGAACTCACCAGTCCACACAGGTTCTGGCTGCGGGGGCTCATAGAGCTTCCGCCCAAGGCCAGAGGTCCCCTCACTGTGTCCTCCCTGAGGACTCTGCCCTCCACTGTCCAACCACCACCCAGGGGAAAACGAATCCTAAGCTGCCACACTGGAGTCTAGCTGCAGAGGAAGAATTAAATTGGACTGGACAGTCTCAGGTTCACGAGGTGCACCCGAGAGCAGACGGCCCATGGAGCCACACACACCCTCCACATCCGTCAGAGCGCTCACACTTGCTGCTCGCACAGCTGCGCACCCCTCATCAGAGGTGCTGGGCGGCGGAGGTGTTTGTCGTTGTTTCGGTTTGGAGTATTTCCCATGGTGTCTTAGGAGAGTAAACATGAGGTCCATGCCTTCTTCACATACATACGAACACCTCACATACGTGGCCTCCACTGGGTTTTCCTAACATTTTTGGTAACTTTGTGCATTTTCACTGTGACTGGTCAACTGAGTTCCGGTGTGCACTTTTCTGGTCGTGGCGCTACGTTACGCTCAGAAAGTCTCAGATTTTGAAGCACCTGGGACTCTTACATGTTTGGATCAGGATGCCCAACCTATGTAATGTTTTCGGTAGTGCTGAGAATCAAACCCAGGGCCTTGGACATGTTAGGCAGTTACTCTGCTACTGAGCGACAAGACACCCACAGCCAGCCTAGTTATAAATGAGTCAAAATCCTGGGCCCTACACCTGTAGTACATTCACTAACACTGTCGGAGCCAAAGATTTAAGAAGATACACAGCCAGTCATGGAGAGCACACGGCCCATGCCCGCAGTCAGCTACTCAGGGCATCCTGCCCAGATTGGCAAGATCTCATCTCAGAATAGAATTAAAGCTGGGTGTGGTGGCGCACGCCTGTAATCCCAGCACTCAGGAGGCTGAGGCAGGAGGATCACTGTGAGTTCGAGACCAGCCTGGGCTACACAGTGCGTTTCAGGTCAGTCTCAGCTACACAGTGAGATCCTGTCTCAAAAAAAAAAGTTTAAAAGGCGCTGGGGATGTTGCTTCGCATGTGCAAAGCCCTGGATTCCATCCCCAACACTACACAAGAAATAAGTTGCTCAGTTACTCGTAACGCTGCCATCCTGAGCATCAGGGTGCCAGGGGAGCTCTTGGGGGGCGGGAGAAGGGCAGGCTCTCTCAGCAGCCCAGAGAGGCTGGAGCGGAGCGAGGCTTACCTTGCAGGTCTCTGATGACCCTCTCACTTGTGGTGATGTTGCTCACTAAAGCAGCCTGCAAGGAAGCAGATGCACGTGAGGCTGTGTCCCGCGGGGAGAGAGGTTGGGACCCCCCCCCCAGACTGAGCAGCACCAAGGGGTCGCCTGCTGGCTGCTGCCACCCTGCGACCTGCAGAAGGCGCCCAGCTCCCCTCAACCGGGCAGCGGACCCAAGGCCACTCCCTCATCGGCACCAAACTGCGCCCAGGCTGGCACACGGAGGACAGGGCACTCCTCTGTCCTGCACGGAGTCTGGGTTTGGGGGACCGAAGGGGCACACACCAGGGACTGCACGAGCGGGTGAACCAACAGCAGAGAGAAAAGCAAGGCAGAGCTAAAGACACCACAGCAAACCCTAGGGACGAGAGCCGCGCTAAGGCCCTGCACGGGGTACTGCTCCGTCCACCAGCTGCGTCAAGTGGGCGGCGGACAAAGGGGCACAGCTGGCCTTCGTGGCTCCGACTCGTGTCCAGGGGGTGGCGAAGCCCCCGCCAGCCCTCGCGGGCTGCGGCCGAGAGCAAGACTCAGACCGGGTGCGGGGCGCCGGGACCGCCCCTGACGCTGAGGGCGCCCGGAGACATGGAAGTAGCGGCGCCGGTGTGGCTCAGGGACTGGCGGGAGAATGCAGAGTCCTTGTTCTGCGAAGGCGGACGACAGACTGGGGCAGGGCAGGGCAGCCCATCGGTGGGTCGGAGCCCCACGGCTTCAACTTGGGCCACCCCTGGGAAAAGTGGGTCGGTGCTAACTGAAAAGACACAAAGGTCTCCCGGGATCCCACAATCCCATTTCTGCAGACTCAAAAGAAACCAAACCAAAGCTGGCTCCCGGGGTACCTGAACCCCACACTACCTGCGGCAATCACTCGGGGACTCTGCAGTGGCCTCAGAGGGTGGGTGGGTGAACGCCACGTGTCACGCGTGCAGGGACCACAGGGCGGTGCCCGAGCATCGGACTCCACGCACGCCACGTCACAGACG
>NW_022900916.1:69762692-69769157 GCF_012274545.1 Fukomys damarensis
CACAGACGGGCGCCACGTCACAGACGGGCCTGACGGAGTTGAGGTCCAGCCGCATGCCAGCCAGGACGGGGAGCTCCGCAGAGTCCACTTGGATGAGGAACTCGAAGGACGGGGCATCACAGAAATGGTGAACAGAAGGCAGTTTCCCGGGGTGACAGGAAGGGGCGGTAGACCGAATCTTAGCGACAGAAGATGAAACCGTTCTGGAGAACTACTGGGCAACGCCATGAGCAAACATCAGAGCACCGAGCTCCAGACTCACGCTGCCGCGCCTCTATGCCTTAGAGCAAATCCGGAGCGAACACTTCACAGCCCCACAGACGACTGCTCCTGATTTCATAAGTCATCCCTACAAAACCAGGGCAGATCCTTCGTGCCCGCCTCACCCTGTGGGAAAACTACCGGGGGAAGCTTCACTTCCTTTTCCTTTCCCCTCAGAAAATCCACATTAGTTTGCAACTACTGGGGCTTTAGTTGATGCAATGTGAAATATCTAAAGATATTTCAAAAGTCTGTTTCCATGGACTTTATTGTCCCAAAGAAAATATATATCTCCCTCATCTATTGTAATTATGTGAATGCTTCCCAACTTTTTTTATCATCTGTATATTATAAAGAAAACAAAAACCTGTATTCAACAACATTTTTTTCACTTTTTTTTCCATGAAGTTTATTGGTACATTTAAAGCAAACAATACAGTTACATTCGTTATTGTCTTGTACCTTCACATGATATATCTTGATATATCTTTTAACCCATACCTCTGCCCTCCCTTCACCCACTTCACTCTCCCCTATTTACAGAGACTTTGTTTCCATTTTTTCACATCTTTTCTTTCCCCTTATTTCCTTTCCCCTCCCCTTCCCACTTCCCCTTTAGCCATTTTCTTCCTAGTTCACACTCCCAATTATACCATTTGAACCTCATTTACACTTTGTTTTTCACACCAGAGAAACTATTTGGTATTTACTCAAACGTGTCTTATTAATTTCACTAAAAAGTATAGCCTCAATGTGCATTCATTTAGCTATATTTCTGGTTTCTCATTCTTTATGGCTGAGTAGTATTCCATTTTATAGAAAAACCACAGCTTCTTTATCCAGTCTCCAGTTGATGAACATTTGGGTTGTTTCCAAGTTCAGCAAAGTTATTTTTAAATGGCTGAATACATTCCATTCTAAACAGGCTAAGTGGCTGTGGGGGGGCAGTGCACTCGTGTGTGAAGTTCCCCCCAAAAACACATGGAGAGCAGTAGGAAGTGCACTCAGGACTAACCGGGGGTGCACAGGAAGACAGAGGAAGGCCCGCCCAGCAACAAGTCCACTATTTCTGTATTACATTCCTAGAAGAATAAGCTCAGTGTTTCACAGAAATTCTCAGAACCATAAGTCCACATTACTACTTTTTTGTTTTATGTGAGACAAGGTCTTGCCATGCAGTTCAACTGGCCCAGTGCGGGGATCACAGGTGTGCAACACCACACCCAGCCACAGCCACATGGTGAAATCTCAGTAAGATATAAACAGCTAGGTTTTAAAATATTAACTTTCGAAAAGTTCACTTGAAACATGATGCTGACCGCAGCATGAGGAGCAGAGGGCAGCTGTTACTACTGTACAGTAGGTCTCAACTCACAAACACTTGAGACGTGGCCTTTCACAGGGTTTGTGTAAGACTCACTTTGTCAGACTTGGGAACAAATCCAACTTCTCTGAGAATGGACCTCGTTTGTAAGTCAGGGACTTTCTGTATTTCTTTGGCTTATTAATATAATCAACCTGCTTTGAGGATGGGGTCTACCTTCACTTTAAATCTTACTTAAAAAGGACTGTATTTCTGTCTAGACCTTGTCAGCTGAGGGCATCAGGTGCCTCTGTAAGTTCTTCCTGATAGAAACACTCAAATGAAAGAGCTAATCATAGTCCCCTAAGAGAGGTATAAGGATAAAGGTAGAACTGTCAAGTGTTCCAAGAGTCTTTTTACCCCTTACCAATCTAAAATCTCCCAGAGAACTGCCACGCAATGAAGACAAAATGCCAGTCATCTAAAGATGTTTAAACTATTCTAGTAGCTGGGCTGGACCTGGGACTTCATGCATGCAAGCCTGGCTTCACCCCCACCACCCTAAAAAATAATATATATATATATTTAGTAGCCATTCAATTAAGTAAAAGAATCAACAATTCTCTAAAGAGCGATGGAAGATGCCTGACGTCGGCAGTCATCAGAGAAAGGCAAATCAAAATGAGACGGCGTCCTCCACACCCAGTATGACTACAGTTCAAAAACAGAAAACAGCAGTGCTGACAAGAGTGTGGGGGATGCTGGGAAGAAACTGGCCCCTCGCACACAGCTGCGGAGGATATGAACTGTGCCGCTTCTGTGGGACAGTCTGTCGTTTCTCAACAGGTAGGCGCTGAGTTACAGTCCTCCTCCCAGAAATGAAGACACATCACACCAAACCTGTCCTCAAACATGCACAGCAAAGCCGCTCATGATGGTCACAACAGCAGGAATGGCCTGCAGGCCACCAACAGACAGACGGGGCACTTTCTGCCACAGGGCCACAGCTCCAAGTGGTAGCTGTTCAGTGACAGGGCCCCAGGATGTGGCCCTCACAGGCAGTATCAGAGGAGGGATGAGGCCATGTGGGTAGCCCATGAAGACACTGTAAGTGCCTCTCTCAGAAGAGCGGAGAGGCCAGGCATGGTGACACACACCTGGAATCCCAGCTATGAGGCTTAAACCTAGCCGAACCCACTCTTTTTTTTTTGTTTTGGGGATCAAACTTATGACCTTGTGCTTGCAAGGCAGGCACGGTGCCACTGAGCTCAATCCCTGGCTCTTCAAAACCACTCAAAGTAAAAAAAAAGAAGGCCAGGGATTGAGCTCAGTGGTTCCTCTGCCTGTCTTGCAAACACAAGGACCTGAGTTCAATCCCTGGTACCAGAAAAAAATAAATAAATAAAAAATAAGAAGGGCTGGGGCTGTAGCTCTGTGGTAGAGCATCCACAGATTCAACCGCCAGCACCACAAAGCAAAACACACACACACACACACACACACACACACACACGCGCGCGCGCGCGAGTGTGAACACCACAAGAACAAGATGGACCCAAAAGAACCACTCGCTGTGTTCGCCATGTGATGCCCTTGCCAGGCTAAAACGCAGCAAGGAAGCCCTGACTGGATGTAGGCGCAATGCTCTCGGACTTCCCAGGCTCCAGAACTGTGAGCTAAATACACTGCTGATCTATAAATCACACAGGCGGAAGTGTTTTGTTATCACAATGGAGAACAGCCCAACTCCAACCACAGAAAAACAAGACGGCCCTGAATACGAAACACGCGCTGTATTTGTCAGCCTCGGCCCTCACATGCAGCTTCACGGGCGCGACAGAGCCTTCTGGTGTACAGGACTTGGTGCTTCCTATGGTCTCCTAAGGCCCAGAACAACACCTACGCCTGCCCTTCCCTCCTGGGAGATGCAGCCTGGGTGACGGCAGCAGTGAAGGACACTGTGTGAGTGTTACATGCTTTGCAAATTCTCCTGCAAGTGTGTTTTCAACATGGGAGGTAAATTACTTGAGCTTAATTAAAAAGCTGTCTTTGAAGGTTAAGTCCAGTCAGCAAGCTGGAGAATTTACAAGTCAGTATGACAGAGTCTTCTGGGACAAGCCCTTTCTTCCCCAGGGAAGAACCTGACTGGCCTTCATTCTGCCTCCGTTCAGACTGCCCCACTGTCGCCAGCCCATCTGTCCCAGACCTACCCGTCCGCCTCTTGGCTGGCTGTCAAATCTCACCTCAGGGGACCGAGTCTGCTCCCACCTAGATGAGCACAGTGGCACCTTCTCTGAACATTTCTAGAGCCCAGCAGGTGCACAGGCCAAGCCTGACCCTGTGAGCCTCTCCACACACTCAAACCCAAACTCCAGCGGTTTAAGACCCTCCAGAGAGGCCCACCACCATCTTCTACTCGGACCTGCCTCACCCTCTGGGCAATTTTCCCCCAGGCCGAGTGGCAGGACCCGCTCTGCAGACACACACCTGCCTGGCAGAGGTTGGGACGGGCTGCTGTGTCTGTGCTACTCGCTTTCCAGATGCCTTCTCGGCGAGGCCTAACAGGTACAAGCCATTTTTGGGGACTCGGCTCCAGGGATTCTCGATTCGGCCCAGATGTGCTCACTGCAGGTGGGGTGCTGAACAGCTAGGGCGTAGAACCCAGCGGGCCCTGGTCTTCAGGCCTGGCCCCGCCCACCAGCCCACGGCGCCTCCATATTCTGTCCTTCCCGCTGGAGGTGGCTGGGCTTCTCTGTGTGTACCCCAGAGCGTCCACGTGTGGTACCTGCGGAGCAAAGCCAAGAGGCCAGATAGACCTGGGTGCGGGAAACCAGTGAACTAGAACCCCGGGTCCCCCATCGGCCACAGGTACAACAGTGACAAGAATAAGCCCCTGTGCTCAGCACACACCCACCTTGGTTCTCACCCCGAGCAAGCTGTCTTGTTCTCAGGTACACACAGAAGCAAGTCCAGTGAGAAGAGGGTGAAGTTCAGAACTGTGTCTCTCCACGTAGGAACTGAGAGCAGAGGAGCCGGTGTGGCAGGGACCCAGCGGCCAGACCAGGCAGCCACTGTCCTGGGAGCACTGAGATGCGTTCTGGGAGAAGGTGCTTCCCTCCCACCTCAGAGACTCGGCCTCGAACGCGGAAAAGCAGTGAATGGCTGGTGTCAGGCCTGACCTGGCCACCGCCTTCCCACAGCAGCGCTGCAGAGAAAGCCTGTGCGTAGCAGTGGTGGGAGAAGGGCCCACCCCAGGTCTGAGCAGAGCCCAGAAGCTTCGAGCGAAACCTTCTGGGACTTAGCCACCCACACCAGGCTCTCCTGGCTCTGCCAACCAGCTGCTGTAACAGCAGAGCACCCTGCGATGCCTTCACCCTGCGCCTCACATGCCTTCCAGGGCCTCCCACCTGAGTTCAGTGCGTGCGGAGGCTTCCAGAAGCTTTACTGAAACTACTCCGGGCCACACCAGGCTGGTGAGTGACGGGCAAACAAGACTTGGCCTGGACCTTTGCCCCAGTCCTCTATCCCTGCTCCCAGGGCCTCACACAGGCAACACAGGCACTCACGGTGCAGCAGCACAGTCCGCCCTCTCTGACCTTTAGTCTCCCGGCCTCTGCCGCCTCTGTTCTTCCGCCCAGTGCCCTTCCTTCAGCCGCTGCTCCCCTACGGGACATTTCCAGAGTGTCACAAAGGAGGTGTCACTCTGCTGATTTTCTTTGCACTACTGCAGTGCTAATTTCAAATATTTAACAAATAAGCGAAAAGCAGAAATGTCACAGTGGACACACAGCTGCAAGCAACCAGCCTAGCAAGACAGCCACAAACACAAACACTGAAGAGGCACGGAGCAGCAGGAGCTGCGCATCCCGACGGGGAGGCAGCGTCGCTCATCCTGTGCTCACCGGTCGCCTCCGTGCCTGTCTGGCCCGCACTGCACGGAGGCCACGGAGCAGCAGTCAGCACAACCCTGGGAAGTCTCCGGGCCCTGGTCATTCAACATCGCTCCCAGCAGCTTGAAAGAGTGGACTGAACCGCTCCACACCACCCTTGGCCGAGAATGCAGAGCTTCACACACACTGGTGTCCATCCGGTCTCTGCTTTTGCTTAGGTTCCATAACCCTGCGCTGTATCTGTGCACATGCACAACTGCAGAGAACAAGCACTAGCTCCCTGGGGGTCGCAACTGCAACCCTGGGACGGTAGTGCCCACGGCAGAGTCCAGTGTCAGGCTGCCGGGAGGGCTTTGCTGCTAACAGACGCAGCACAGGGACCTTGCTGGCCTCTTAGTGAACGGACAGAGTGCACCCCCCAAACACCGTCCACCTGGAACCTGTGAACACACCGCCAAATGACCCTGTTTAGAAACGGCACCTGTGAAGATGTAATTTCGAGGAGGTCATCGGGTGGGCCCTGTGCCCATACACCTGGTGTGTCTGTTTCATTTCTGCACTGCTGAGGACTGAATCCAGGGTCTTTGCAAAGAGTTACATGCCTAGAACTTTCTATTTTCATTTTTCAGACAGGGTCTTGCTAAGTCACTCAAGACAGGGCTCTTTAACTTGTGATCCTCCGGGCCAGGGATTTAGCTCAGTGGTTCCACTTCCTGCCTCGCAAGCACAAGGTCCCGAGTTTGATCCCTGGTACCAAAAAAACAAAGCAAAATTTGTGATCCTCCTGCCTCAGTCTCCCAGAGTGCAGCAGCTCCCGGCGGGCACACACCACACGTCCAGCCTGCCCAGTGTTCTTGAAAGGAGAGAGGAGGCGAAGATTCAGACACACAAAAGGACGCAGGCCTTGTGAAGGTGGCAGAGCCGATGTCCAAGACCACCAGAGGCTGCACAGGGGAGGGGCTCCTCCCTCAGTCTCCCAGGGAGCAGGGTCTGCGCAATGACCCCCCCCCC
>NW_022900916.1:69769234-69796673 GCF_012274545.1 Fukomys damarensis
GCCCCCCCCCCCCGCTTTCCTTCAGTTTTTATGTTGAGATGGGGGGGGTGTTTTTTGCTAAGTTGCCCAGGCTGGGCTTGAACTCCAGATCCTCCTGCCTCGACCAGTTTGCTGGAATTCGTTAAGTAATCCCGGAAAACAAATGCAGAAGACGGCACTGCTGCCTCCTGGCTGTCACCTAGCCTCCCTCTGATGGGACGCCAGCCCCAGGGGCCCAGCGGCCATGTGAACAAGCTGTGGCTGGAGTTGGAGCCCTGCCTGGGGAGCTCTTAGGTGACCACTGACCGCCGACCACCGAGTCGGGGAGCATCAGGGGCCCAGCCTCCCAGGACTCCCAGGCAGTGGGGTGTGGACAGACAAACTGCCTGCCGCACACACCCAGCCACAGGTGTCGGATCAGGCTCACGGCTGCCGTCATGGTTTGAAACTGCGTGGTTTCAGTCTGAGGCGCAACACAGACACTCAAGCCAGCACGTGTGCCTCAATTCGTCCACGAAACTATGCGCAGATTTCAGGTTCAAAACACGGCCATCATGCCAATGAGACTCAAAGCTACCACAGACAGGTCCTTCTACAGGGGTTAGGAAGCATCACTTCTCTGCCCATGAAGTCATTACTTCAAATGATTTACATGATCGAAAGTACTCAAACATGTTTATAATGTTTACCCCCCACTATAATTATATTCTATTAATTCTATATATTCTATACAGTTATATTCTATTGCTATAATTATATTCTATTATAATTATCTTCCATAATTTATATGGTGCATTTATAAAAACTTGAATATAGTCAGTCACTTATAAAAGTTTAAATAAAGTTTTAAAAAAGCACTCTTTTTGAGGGTTTTCAGTGGTACTCCATGAATGATGCTATTACGGGGGATTCGAATTTTCTCTTCTGTAACTTCCCAATTAGCTACAGTAGTAATAATTTGCTAACAAAGGAAAGCCTGACTCTTGGAAATTTACTAAATATCTACTCATCTTTTTGTTACAGAACTAGCACATTCCCTCTTATACATAACCCAGTAAGTGACTGACAGCCTCCCCTAAGTTACATAAATACACTCACACTTGCACAATTAGACTTGTGCCATCGGTCTGAACCACACCTGCTGCTGCCACAGACGAGGCAGAAAGAGGGGGAAACAGAAAAGGCAATTCAAACCCAGGATTCAGTAGAGGCCTCCTTTGAAGTTATTTATAGGCTGAGCCACCCTTATGCAAAATTCAAAAACCTGAAAGTAGTTTGTTTTTGAGAGAGGACTTTGCTCTACTTCCCAGGCTGACCTCAGACTCTCAGGCTCAAGTGATCCTCCTGCCTCAGCCTCCCAAGTAGCTAGGACTACAGACGTGAACTACTGAGCTTACCTCAAACCTTTCCAATCTCAGAGCACTAAAGATTTTAGGTGGTGATCAGATCAGGGTGGCTCAACCAGGAAATTTCATGACAATATTAAGAAACAATTAAAAATAATAATAACATCCAAAATTTGGAACACTTCTGGTCCCAAATATTTTGGATAAGGGATCGTCAACCTGTGTTATTCAGTTCAAAAGAAGAATCTGGTCAGCTGGCCAACATCTGGCCAGTGGTGGGTTTCTCATGGGCCAGGTTTCTCCCTCTTCCACTCGGGGATGAGTGTGGGGTCCTCCGAGTGGAACACACTTGGCCAACCAGCCCTGCAGAGGGACAGAGGTGGGGGAGACCCCGGAGGACTGAGGAGGCTGTGAGGACACCGAACACCTGATCGACGACACACCTGACCACCCGCGTCTCCCAGCGGAGAGGCGGCTTGATGCCATCCTTTCTCCACAAACCCCTCTGCTTCCACTTTACCCCAAGGCTCTCCTAGGAGAAGACCTGACCGCATTAGCTCACACTGATCCCTTTGCTGCCGCCACTCCCGTGGCTGTGAAAAATGACTCTCTGAATACTGAAAGAAAACTTCAAAACAACACAGGCTGCACAGGACACGGGGCCTGCGGCCCACCCTCTTGCAGGTACACAGCACTGGCTGGGACTCCTGTTACCGCATTACTAGAGCCCTGAACACCCACCAGCACCAGCCTCACACCCACAAGATGGGATGGACGATGGACGACCAGGCTGCAGCTTCCCTTAGGGAACACATATATCAGGCGAGAAGAGTGTGCTATTGCAGAGACTGGTGGCCAGGGAGGTGTATAAAGCAAGAATTTAATTCGTTCCACGATTCTGAAAAAGTCACATTTGTGTTTGTCACCTAAGGCAGAATTCACAAACTAAAAATTTTGCCAAATGCTTCTTTGCAAACCAAACTATTTGCAAACAAAAGCTTTAGTGAACCGAGGTACCACTCTGAATTCCCTGTGGATGACCCTGAGGCTGCCCCCAGCTCAAGCAACAGCCAGGCTCGCTTGAATCACGGCTGTAGAGGCCTCAGAGTACCAAATGGCAAAACTCATAGAAACTTTTTTTTTTCTTTTTTCTTTTTGGTACTGGAGATTGAACTTGGGTCCTTGCACTTGCGAGGCAGGCAGTGGATCCACTGAGCTAAATCACAGGCCGAAACTTTTTTTTTTTAGATGTCCCTGAATAAGTTGGCTTCCTGGGACTTTTTTTTTTTTAAAATGATAGTTCTACAGCTTACACCTATGAGCCTATGAAGGGAGGAGTCTTGCTGACTCTTGTAATGTTGACAAGGCACTATCCTTGTCCTGATGCAAAGTATTTGGATTCTTTTGGGGGGGGCACCAGGGATTAAACTCGGGACCTTGTGCTTACAAAGCAGGTGGTGGCACCACTGAACTAAACCCCTAGTCCTGGATTCTTTTTAATGTTAATCTTTTGAGAAACTAAGTTCTCCTTGGCCAAAATTTTACAGGGACCAACTTTATAGAGGCCTCCTTTCTAGTGAAAGTCATTTTTGGTTTTGTTGTTCAGTGTAAATCTCACTAAAAGCAGCAAGCAGTAAGCATGCCGAGCCCAAACACTGGGCAGTCTTGAAATTTCCTCCATGAGACCAATTAGTCTACTGCCTTTAATCTCAGTCTCCCACGATCAGGATATGAGCAAAATGAAGGTAAATTTCTCCCAGAACACACTAGTTCAACGGCCAATAGAGTACTTGTCACCAACTAAAACTTCCTGAGCTTGGCCTTTACTCTCTGCATTTCCATCATCATTCTTGTCTTCTGCACACTGACCAGTACCACCCAGCAAGCTCTGCTCACAGGATGCTAGGGCTTCTTTAGCCAGCAACTCCAAACCTTCCCAAACTCCTCCTGCAAACCAGTCCCAAAGGCTTGTAAACCACATGGTCTGTTAGTCATAGCAATGAGCCCACTCACGGTACACAGTCTGTCACAGTAACTTTTTCTTCACTGGGAAACAATACCCAACACCCAAAATTTAAAGGAGAAGAGGTTTATTCTGGCTTTCATTTCAGCGGCTCTAAAGGAAAAGAGGTTACCTGGGCTTATGGTTAGTGGCTTTAAAGAAGAAATGGTATGACAAGGAAAAGCTCCATGTGTCATGGCGGTCAGGAAGCAGAGAGGGAAGGGGGTTTGCATCCTTCCAGGCCATGCTCCTAGTGACCCAGCTCTAATTAACTCCCACCTTCCAACAGCAAGCCAGCTCTAACATCCCCGTAACTTAGCCACCTTTTAAAAGCCCGCTCTGAGCATATGAGGCTCTGGGGGACATTATAGATGTAAACCACAGCAAATTAAAATTAAATTCAGCACTTCTCAGTCCCCTCAGCCACAGTCCAGGTATTCAGTAGCCCCTGTGGCCAGAGGCTAGGTAGCGTGGAGGACACAGAACATGTCCACCATCGCGGACAATTCTACCACACAGGGCTGGCCTGAAGCAGCAGTCAGGGAGAGGAGTGAGTCTACTCACTACATTTGCCCTGGTCCATTTGGTTGTCAAGCTTTTGTCTGGGCCTCACTTAGGCATAAAGCCACCCAGAGTAACAGGGAATGCTACTGAAGAAGGCAGGAAATCCTGAGGTCTTGTGAGGTCCACAAACTGGCCTGGCCACAGGTCTCAACACATGACCTCCCTCCACAGATGTCAATCACCACAGACTGCATATCCCAAGTGTGAAACTGCAAAACCCAAGACGCTCCAAAATCTAGAGCTTTTTGAGCATCCATAAGACACCACAAGTGGAAAATCCCACACCTGACTCATGCAAGTCAATGAAAACACAGGTGCACGAAAAATGGTGTCAGCGATCATGTTCGTGCTATGTGTGTGCATGAACATAAACCAATTCAGATTTCAGACTTGGGTCCCATCTGTGTGACAGCACGTTACATATACGCGAACAATCTAAGGTCCATAAAATCCACAACCCCAGGCATTTCAGGTGACAGATACTCAAACTGTATAAGGCACTTTGTGAGTACTGAAAATTCCAGAAAGGAGCTTCATCCCAATTCAAGTCACAAGTGGTAATTTTTCTAAATTTAAGGAAAAAGAGAGATGATGTGTGACACTTAGTATCTGTTTCTCTCCTAAGACTGCAAAACAGTAGCCACAAAAGGGCCAGCTGGAATACAGGCGTCTCTGAGAGCAGGAAGACAGGGAGACAACATTTTCCAAAGCTTCTGTCTCGGAAAGGTGGTACCATCTCCAGGGATGAGCAGGCCAGTGTGATGAGCCTGGTGCGTCCATCCTGCTTCTGTCCCTCTGGGGCAGCAGAGAAGCTGGAGCTGGCCTCGGGCCTTCCAGTGTCCCCTTGTGCTGGCGACAGCCGCGCACCTGGAGCTCAAGCCCCATGCCTGTGAGGCAAGGAAACCTGAACTTGTGAGGCTGCGCCTAGGGACACAGAACGCACACAGAACATGACCCCAGGGTGGGTTGAGTGAGTTATCCATGGGGCCAAAGCCAGTGGCGTCCTCACAGCTGCAGCTGCGGCTCGGCCTCCTCCTGCAGCCCCACTGTGCTGGCTGCAGTCAGTTCTATCTTCCTAGGCAGCCTCCTCATCCTTTTCTTCCTATTATTTTTCAATTTTCACTTTAAAAACTTTATATTGGGCCAGGGATTTAGCTCAGCGGTTTGGTGGCCTGCCTTGCAAGTGCAAGGACCTGAGTTCAATCCCTGATACCAAAAAAAAACCAAAAACAACTTTATATTAATTCTTTAACACATAAAAACAAATTGTACATATTTATGGAGCACCATGTGATGTTCCAACACATGTACAGTATATATTGTGTGATGTTTAAATCAGATTAGATATATCCACCTCCTCAAATTATCTTTTTCTTTTCTTTTTTTTCTTTTTTTTTTGGAACTGGGGATCGAACTGAATACCTAGTGCTTGTGAGGCAGGTGGTGGCACCACTGAGCTAAATCCCCAGCCCAAATTATCTGATTTATTTACGGTGAGAACGCTAGAAATGCTCTTAGCTCTTGGAAACATTATCCATATCATCCTACTATGAAATAGCATGCCAGAACCACCTCCTCTTTCTAAGGATAAGCACCCATTGGTCAATATCTCCCACCCCGCCTTCTCCCTCTCCTTTCAGTGCAATTTGGTTTCACTGTTTCAATTTCAGAAACAAAGAGAAGGCCCTGCCAGGCGTGGTGGTGCCCACCTCTAGAACCAGCACTTGGGAGGCTGAGGCAGGAGGACTGCCACAAGTTTGAGGCCAGCCTGGACTAGACAGTGAGACCCTTTCTCAAAAAAGAAAAAGAAGGTACCACATCTAAGTGTTTGCATCCCTCAAAGTTCAGATGCTAAAGTATGGATCTATGTCCCCCACTGGTCTTGTGTTAAAGCCACATGGCCTGTCAGGAGACGTGGGACCCTCGGCCGGCCTACTGGACATCTTCAGGCCAACAGGGGTGCCTTGCACAGGGCTGACGGGACCTGGGCTTCTCCCTCGCCCTTCCCTGCTCATCTTGTATATGTGGGGTTTTTTACATTTTATTGGTGCGCTTCTGACATACATACTGATCACTCTCATCACAGGGGTCGTACCTGTCCATATCACATCTCGATTCTCTTTTCCTGTCCCCTCCTTTCCTTTCCCTCAGTCTCTCCTTCGCCCTCCTTCCCTCCCTCCCGTCCTTCTTCCAGCCAGAAGCAGTTTTGCTGCAGCGTGTCCGCCCTGCACACTGAGAGCCCACTGACCCGACCGAACCCTCCCACACGCGCGTCGAAGTGGCCCTTTCTCTCCGTAAGCCAACCACCCCAGGTGTTTGTGACACAGCAGGGAAAGCCAGCTTCCACGGGACAAGTGGCCACAGTGACTGCTGGAGTGGGCCTCTGGGGAGGCAGCGGGGCGATGAGGGCGGGCCGGGGAGGGACACAGTCGGGGGCCACCCACAGTCCAGGCAGCAGGCCCGCCCCAGACGCGGAGGTGCAGTGACCTGGTCCCCGGCAGCCCGGACCATGGGAAGCAGGGCCTGTGGTTCATCAGCCACTGCCTGTGGCCTGAATGACTGAGGCTCACGTGGGAAACTTGGGCCTTACTGCTGTGCCGCAGCTTTCCCACCAGCCCCGCCACTGCCATGGTAACTGGGCCTGGCAACGCAGCTGCCAGTTTGTGAGTTTCTACTCCTGCCAAGCACTACTCTGCACCTTTCAGAAATATTACCTCATGGACTCGTCCTGGGCAGCCTGGAGGGTGGTGGCTTCCATTAGTACTCCTACTTTACAGTTGGGAAAATAGGTCCTGAGAATTTAAGCAACTTCCCTAAAACACACATCCACGGAGACTCCCAGCCCATAGGCCCCGTGCCTTCCTCACCAGGCACAACTCAACTCCTCCTGGCACCAGCACGTGGTGAGGGGCCCCCTCTGCTCCCCACCGGGAAGAGAACTCCAGACCCACAGTGAGACCCGGTATTCGTCCAATGGGGCCCTCAACACATTCTGATGTGGAGGTTTGTCCAAGTGCTCATGGTTCGGTCTCGGACACAGACTAGCTCAGGGGCAGAGTGCCCAGGGGCTGTTCCCCAGGATCACGAAAAATGAAAAAATGTTTATAGGCCAGACCCAGAGAAAACAACAGCGTCTTCTTCCACACGAGGGGCAAGTGCTGTACCACTGGGCCATAGTCCCAGCTGCAAAAGACTGCTAAGAAAAAGAGAGGTAAATGTACAGGCAGTCTCCCTGTCCTTCCTGTGTGCACATGCAGGGTGGGACAAGCAGACAGACGCACAGACAAACCCCGTGCGCCTCACTTCCTGGGCATCAGCCCACGTGGCTCAGAGGACCCTCCCACCTCCCTGCCGAGGCCCTTGAGGCTGCCCTGCTGGCCTGTGCCAGGGTCTCATTCCGGCCCCAGCTCTGTTCAGTTCACATCAGGGTCTCATCCTGCAAAGCCCCGAAAGAACTTCTGCGAGATTTATTCTTGAGAACTGATGCAGAGCCTTCCACATGGAGATGGGGTCTCTGTGCAGCTCAACCTCCCAGGTGACAGTACCGAGGGCGAGGTCATCCAGCAGCACGGATGGGTCCACTCTGGGCTCCGGCCTGCTCTTTCCCACTCCAAGGACCTCGCCCAGGACTTTGTGCCCTGGAGAAAAGCTCTCCATGGAGCTGTGGACACAGCCGCCTTTGTCTGCTACAACACAGACTCTGGTCTGCCCAGCATTCAGCACAGTCTCCACCTTTCCTGCCTTCTCTGGAAGCTGATTCAGAGCTATGGAACCTGTGCTGCAATCCCTAAAGCCCCAAATAATGTTATCTCACATTTACAGTTTCGGAATCGGAATTAATCAACACAATAAACCCCCATTTCCTCCAAGAAGTGTGTTTTTAGCTGAGAAATATCCGGGTCCTGTTACATTCAGTTAAAGGTGATTTCAGGAACACAAAATGTGTCTCCTGGTGCAGAAGAAAAAAAGCATTTTTTAAAAATTGGAACAATTCCCAAAGAAGATGTATGAGTTCTATGGGAAAGTATTCTGAGAAGAAAAGTGCTTACATTTTCAATCAGTAAGGAGTGAAAAGTCTGAGACTCCACCTAGAAATAATTTATCTTCTGGTGAAGCTGTGGGCACCAGTTCACAATAAAACCGAGTCCACATTTGAGATGATGGCTCTCAGGGAACGACGCCCCGGGGAGAGCTCTGTATTTGTAAAGGCCTGATCCCTCTGGGTAACACGTGGCCGGAGCCTTGTCACACCGTAGAACAGAAGACAGGAGGAGCGGGCACTGTTCTACAGTGCAGTGTGTAAGAAAGCTCAGTCATGCGACCCTCAGGAAAAGTGAGACACGTGAAGCTTAGACATGTGAATTAGCAAGAAGCTGTCTCTTTAATCTGTGCAAGATGCTTTTCTGTTAAAACTTAAAAGCCAACCCTCTTAGTCCTGCTTCCTCCTCAGTATTTACTTAGAGATCTACAACTCCCTGCTCCCTGACGCACAACACCTTTGCTCTGAGAGATACAAGCACTGGCCCAGGCCCGGCGCCAGGGAGAAAGGAAGGAAGAGGCCCACAGGAGGAAGAGCCCAGCGCCATTGCTCCCGGGACCCTTCCTGCTGAGCTTGCACAGGGAGCCCGGCCAGGGCCTGACAGGAGAGACGCCCAGAGCCACGCAGGCCCACGTTACTGCGCACACCGAGCGGGATTCAGCGGAGAAACGCGAGGGGAGCCAGGCCGCCCACCTTCTCGTCCTGGAACAGCTTGCTGACGCTCTCCAGCTGGAAGCTGTGGCTGGACTGGATCTTGTCCAGCTGCTCTCGCTGCTTCTGCAGCTCTCCCTGGAACTCGTTCTTTTTCAGCTCAACGGCGCCTCTTTCGGCAGCCGCCCTTCGGACCCTGCTCTCCAGCTCGAGGATCCGTGTCTGCAAGGGGAGCACAGCGTGAGGGCTGAGGCGAGACACCCGGGACAGAGCTGCGGGGCCCTCGATGCAGACTGTGTGGGGCCCAAGCCTGCACCCAACCCCGCAGCGGGCTGCATCCCAGGCTCTGTGCTGCCATCAGTCTGAAGGTGCGGGGCAGGCGTTGCTCGAGAAACGCTGTTCTAGGTAGGGGTCGCACTTCCCTGACCCCACTGCAAGGTGGAAACACATCACAGCCTTCCCTCGGTCTCGGGGGGCCTAGATTCGGGATACAGATGGCTATTCTGTGCATTTCCTGGCCTCTTGCTAAACTGCCCACGCTGTCTCCCCTTCCCTGCTAATGAAGCACTTTTCTTTTCTTTTCTTCCCCCCAAATATCTTGCTAAGTTGCCCTGACTTGCCTCAAACTTTCAGGCCCTCCTGTCTCAGCCTCTTCAGTGCTGGGATGACAGGTGTGCACCACCACCTGTCTCAGCACTTAACTGTAATCAGACAAATTTCAGAAAGCTCAGTTCTCCAACTCCAGGTACTAAGACCTCATCTGCCCAGAAAACAAAGGCTCCAGCAAGGCTCAGTCGTGGCCCACAGCTCTGGTGGCCGAGCACGAGCAGGACGCAGACAGGTGCAGCAGGCAGGGTCCATGCCAAGCGCCTACCTGGTCAGAACTTGGACCGCACCTGTGTTTCCATTTGCCCACCTGTGAGATGGGAACGGGAAAGCCCAGCTCTGTGAGGCTTACGTACCAAAGGAGACATCTGGGAAGTGCTGATAAGGAAGATGGCATCAAGGCTTTCTGAGTAGGAAATGGTGCTACTGAAATGGCAGCGAACTGCTCGGCTCTCCGCACAGCAAAGGCCACTACTGCGGAGTGAAGGAGGCAGTGGGCGACCACGGCCAGAGAACGTGGGAGGTGGGGATTCTTGCTAATGGCGGGGACCTAGGCCTCGAGGACGGTGTATGCAGAATCAGACCAGATACCAAGGCCGGGGAGAGAGCAGCCATGCTGTTTGCTGCGCCTGCGCTGCGTAGGCCAAAGCCAAGGCTAGGCGAGGCCCAGGTGCAGCCAAGAAGGTCTTTGTCGTGGCTCAGCACCACCCCAGCCTGGGACCAGCCACAGTGCATTGGAAAGCTAAATAACTTTCACCGTGAGATGATGATAGAGGCTGGGACTTTCAAGAACACATTTCTTACATCATCATTCACACACAGCCAGCAGTGTTTTGTGCCTATCTGCGCAGACCAGAGAACCGGGACGCAGTCAGCGCACCTCAGCCAGCTGCCTCGCACACCACCAGGACGCTCGGGTGAAGAGCAGGGGGAGGCTCTGGGACCGAGCCCAGACAGCCCTCGGCCCAAAGCTGGCTGCCTTGGGGCTGGAGTCCCACGGCAGAGCCACCGAGTGAGGGCTTCCATGGCAAACAGCTAACCCTGAGTCCGGCTCCCAAGCGACTTTAAATCCCGATGGCATCCAAGCACACAAATGCACGAGATACCTGGAGATCCACACTCCGAGAGCTGGCAATCCAGTAGTTGAAGCCTAAGACAATGACGCAGGCCACCAGGGCAGCCAGCAGGAGAGGTGGAGACTTCATGCTTCGACGCCCGTTCCCCAGCCCCATCATCTCCAGACCGGGCCGAGGACCTGCCGAACAGAGAGAGGGCATCAGCCTTCACGCAGTCCTGCCGCCCTCAGTGGCCGACCGCCCTCGGCAGGCATCGCCCGAGCTGCAGCAACCCCAGGGTGAGAGTGCAGCACACGGCACACGGAGGGTGGCCGGCCACCCCGCGCAGCCTGACTCAAGACACCTCGAGGCCCAAATCTCCTCTGCTGCACTCCCCGGTCCACACAGCAGTGTGGTTAGGGGCTCACCTCCCAGCACAGTCTCAGAATTAACCATACGTGTGAACAGCGAGAGCAAACCTGAAACGCTTTCACACTGTGTCACAAACCATTCTCGGACCCCTTACAGGAGCTGCCCCTGCGAGCAGGGTTTCCAACCTCAGACAGAAATGCTTTCTCCAGCCAGACCGCATCCCCTGGAAGTCAGGGCCGGTGTCACTGCTCACACAAGTGTCCCCTCCTCTGTGCCACGGACAAGGACGGGAAGTGTGAGATGCAGCTGAAGCCACAGGGGGACCACGTCCTGCTCCGGGTCCGAGGTGGAAATGCATTCGCTCTGGGCCGAACTGGAGCATCTGTCCCCTGAGCGCGGTGTCCCCGACTTCACGGGGGCCACACAGGTGGACTGTGTGTGGGGTGTGCGGTGCCGCCAGGCTAGAAAACCACCTCAGGGCAGGCTGCAGTGCACAGACACTGCAGAGAGTTTGCCAGAGAGCTCCAACTCCAACCCGGGCCTAGCTGGACAGAAGCACCAGTCTCCAAGAACAAGGGAAGCTGCTTTGCCAAATGGCTTTTGCTAAGCCTGACCAAGCAGAACTTTATCAGACCAAAGGAGGCCACATCATAATAAGTGCTTGTGAGAACAGAGTGCCCTGTGTACCGGGTATGGGGGGCAGGAGGGAGAGGAGGAGGAAGTGGGGAAGGGGAGGCAGGACAGAGGGAAGGAGAAGGCAGAGGAGGAGAGGAGGAGGAGCACTGTTTCCATCACTGTTTTTTACAGCTAGGTGTGTTAATTACTTTTCTCTCGTTGCTGAGGCAAAATACCTGACACCCAGAGTTAGAGGGAAGGGGTTTATTTGGCTCACAGTTTGTAGAGGTTTCAGCCCATAATCAGCGGGCTCCGAGGCTGGGATGGCAAACAGGCAGCACAGAGGAGAAACAACAAGGCACACACAAGGCAGCAGCCCCTTTATCTTATTCAGACTGCTAAGGGCTCACTCGCTCCCTTAATCCTAGTGCCCTTGAGCCTAGCATTGTGTCATGAATCAATTCCAACTCCACACACTCTAGATCAATCCTATGACCACATGAGGCTTTGGGGGGGGCATCTAGACCCACACCATAACACTGGCTCAAAATACCCAGCACCCATAAATTTAAAAAGGAGAGGTTTATTTTGGCTCACGGTTTCAGTCCACAGTCAGATGGCTCCAAGGCAGAAACAGAATGGCAGGGGGGCTTGGAGGAGGAAAACTGTCTCTGGTGGCAGCCAGGAAGCAAAGAGCAAAGGGAGGAGCTGGGCAGGAGTTCACCCTGCCAGGTCACAGCCTAGTAACCACCTCCTGCCCCTGGGCCCCGCCTCCAGCAGCACCTGCGTCTCCTCCTCGGATGAATCTCCTGAGGGTACATCCGGCTCCGAGGTCCTTCCAAACACATCACTGGGGGGCTTTGGAAAGAAGTGTACTACGAAAGGGACAGGAAGGCAGAGGAGGAGGAGAGCGGACGAGGAGGTGAAGAAGGGGAAGAGGGAAGGAGAGCCACGAGGGACTCACCGCAGGACAGTTCTCACGGGGAGAACACAGGGAGCTGAGCTGCCGAGAGCCGCTCCCCACCTGCAGTGTGCTGGCCACCAAAGGATCCTGCTTTCCCAGCAGCCACTCCTAGGGCAGGAGCCTGGTCGCACAAATACACAACAGTCTAGTCGAATCGCCTACAACAAAGCACCCAGGCATAGTATGGGCAGTCTGATGCTTGAGTCTGGGGTCCGTGCTGCCTCCAGTCTCGGAACACAAGAGGAAAACATTGTTTCAGTTCCTTTATCAGCAGATACCAGCAAGCACAGTCTGCACTGAAAGAGTAACCTCAGAAACACTAACTTTCTACAAAAGCTTACCCATTGGCTGAAAATGTTTCTAATGCCCTATCACATCTGGTTCGGATCAAAAAAGGACTTTAAAAAATTCTTAACTTTTTAAAACATAAAACACTTTTAAACATTAGTAACACAAATAAGAGAACTACCCACAGAGATAGAGAGCTACATTTCCCCTCCCACCCAAGGTGAAGGGACAGCACTTCCTCTGCATCTCTCAGACAGGGCCCTCAAACCTCACTGACATTGGCCTCACCTGCCCACCTCACCCACTCCCTAATGCAAAGGTTCCAGGTGAGGCCCAGGTGTTGGCATTTTCTAATCTTCCCAGGTGGTTCAAATGTGCAGACGTCACTCTAGATGTTTCCTTGTGTACTAAAATACTTTTATTTTTAATCCAATAAGACCACACCACCCTGCTCTGCAAACAGGGCGGGGAGGAGAGTGCACATCCTGCTGCCCTTTCCTGGTAGAACAAGGTGGTTTGCTCCATTTTTGAAGGGCTGAGTAGAACACTACTGTGCCCCAGCACTTAACCAGTCCTCACAGAAAGTCAGGGTATCCAGCTGACTTCAACAGTACTGCCCCAACACTGTCATACACCTGGCTCTCATGTACGTGCGAATGTCTTATCCACGGCTCTGATATACAAAATGTGCTAAAAACCCAGAGACTTTTTTTTTCCAGTAACCAAACTTCACCTACTTGGATCAAAGTCTAATCAGAACTCACAGGACTTCTACTTTTTGTCTTTCTTCCATCTCATGAATATTCAGATATTTCAATACCGATTTAAAAAAAATTTTTGATCTCTTGGGATCTTATGCAGAACCCAAGCATGTAGTTTCACATTTACATTGAAAGTGTGCGTCCCTTTGGAGTTCCTTTTTGACATCAAAGAGTAAAGAAATGCAAAGAATACGGTTTTCCCCTTCCAATGGTCAACCATCCCCTAGGGAATAATCTGTTCTACCCAGTGCTCTGAAGCGCCACCTCTGGTCGTGCACAAGATAATTTTAGGTGGGGCCCAAGCAAGAGCTTTTGCTATTCCAGCAGACATGAGCCGGCGGGTGCTGTACTGGGGGTTTGAAAGCAGAAAACAGATTTGATTCTCTTGCTCCAAGGGACACATGTGGATGACCATTTAATACTCCCCACCCTTCAGCCAGTCAGTAAGACCTCCAAGCCAACTCGAGAGTCAGGCGCGGGCAGCGGTGAGGACAAACTGGAAGCCAAGAGCCAGCTCTGAGCCTGGCTGGAGCCTCGGACCCTTCCCGGGGTTCCCTGAGGGTTAAGTGGGTGAAGATGTGAGAAGCCCTCAGAAGTGGTACCTCTGACAATCACAGGTGCTAAGTAAATGCTGACTATTATCCCTAGGGATGGAAAGATGAAGAACAGATCACTTCTAGATTCGATCTTTTCACCACTTGATGAGGAGAGGCTTGTGGCCGTCACCACACACTGACAGCCAACACCCTGAACCACAGCCTTGAAAAGAAGAGTGGTCTGAGGGAGTCCCACAGCGATACAGTTGTCCAGACAGCAAGACTGGGACGCCTGGGCTTCTGCTGGGAACAGAGCTGCCCGGTGGGGAAAGCAGCCACAGGAAGAGCAGGCAGATTCTAAACCTTCAACCGGCAAGGCCAGCCCCGCAGGCCCCAACACTGTGAAGGCTACTGCTTCTGAGGGACCATTACTGATGGAGACAGAGGGCAGTGGCCAGAGTCTGCCCACACTCCCAGCCATGTCAGAATCAAGGCGAAGTGGGAGTGAGCCAGGTGGGAGAAATGCACTGCAGCGAACAGGTAAAACAGAAAATTCCTGTCAGTGTGAGCCACAGCACGTGCTGTATCGGGTGTGATCATGGGTATCTGCCCTACAGAGGGCAACGGACCTGAGCCAGCCTGACGGCCCATCCTGGGCCTCCCCGAGTGTGGCGTGTTTCTGTGGTGCGGGCCTCCTCATAAGTCAGAAGTCAGGAAGCTGCAGGTTCCCACTGTTTTTAACTTGAAAAATTCATGATATTGGCTAAAAGTATTACTAGCTTGTAAGACAAAAGCTTTTCACAGGAGAACAGAGAGGGCTTGGAAAGTAGATTCAGTGGTGAGGAGAAAGCAAGGCCCTGGCTTCAGTCCCCAGCACCACAAACAGAGGAGGACAGAGGGAAGGAGAGGGAGAGGGAGACACAGCGAGAGGCAGAGGGAGAGAAAGACAGGAAGACAGGGAGAGGGAGAGAGAGAGGACCTCTACTAAAGACAGAAAGAAATGTGTAAGAAAATGGACAACCTGCCAAAGGCACCGGCCCCCTGACCTCTTAAAGATTTTTCTTTTTTAAAAAAAAGTCTCCTTTTCACATGGGATGTTTAATCATTGCCATGGCCAAATACATGAAAGGAATCGGGTTAGATGAGTGTGGCCGAGCAGGTCACCAGCACACAGCACAACCCAGCCTCTTCAAACAGGTGGGGACTCACCACGCCCCTCTCACACAGCAGCCCCCACCTGAGCTCAGCACAGAGCTGCCCAGCAGAAGGTCCAAAAGTCAACACAATGACGAAGCAGCCTTCACCTGCAAGCGGCCTCCAGGCCCTGCAGTCAGTGGTGGACTCTGCCATTCGGTCTTCTGAGATTTAAAACCATTGTGCCCTTCCCAAGATTCTCCAGGTCAAGGGTCGGCAAGCTCAGCATTTCTTGTGAGCAGAGGTTTACCGTCGGGGCCGCGCCACACCACTGAGTGTCTACTACACCTTTTTCCCAGCTAAAAGGCAGAAGTGAATAGCTGAACAGAGATCTCAGCACAGGGTCTTTCTGAAGCTCACAGGGGACTATCTGGCCAACCCCACGAACCCATTGTGTGCTTAAAAACCACTTGACAAAGTTACCAGGAAGAACACAAAACCCCTCCTCTCACTTCCTCAACTCCCAAACATAAACACTGTTTTCCCAATTCTGGAAGCTCACAGTTTCTGGAAATTAAAACTTTAAAAATGAATGCATACATTTAGGGCTAAGTGGCAGAAACAAGGAAAAGCAAGGCAGGTGTGTGAAAATAATAAGAACTCAACATTTTATCTTGTTCAGTCCAGCACTTGGAATCTATTAAAGGAAGGCCAGCTCTGCCTGGTCTCCAAGACCACATCCTGGCAGGGGCTCAAAATCTTTCCTTCAGTTCAGGGTCCCCATTGCAGTCCCAGGCCAAAACTTGCCAGCCATCCACAATTGAGGCTAAATGCTTAAAACATTTTTTAAAAATGCACTTTGTGACAGGTGAAAAATCCCATGAAGTTAAGTTATGCCCACACATAAAGTTTTACTAGAACATAACTATGCCTATCCCTTATCCCAGTATGCCCCATGGAGAACAAGTCCAGGGCCCTTCTATAAAATGGCACAGGATCTGCAATCATCTACACACATCTTACACTTCTTCTCTAAACTGCTCATAGAACCTAAACACCTTATAAATATTATGTAAAGAGTTGTTACACTATATTGTCTAGGGAATGACAAAAAAAGCCTGTACATCTTCCATACACAAGCATTACTTTTTTCTAGTGGTCAATCTGAGATTAGTTGAATCCACAGGTGCAAAACTCAGGAAAATGGGCCAACCAGGTATTTTCCATGGCATTGGGGTTATAACTGAGTTGAGAAGTTATGACAGAAATTCCAGCTGGCCCTTCACAGAAAGGCTCACCAATACCTGCTGCTGCTCAGTGGTTCTCACAGTGGGTCCTGAAAATCTCTTAGGAATGCAATTTCTGGCCTAACCCACATCAGAGAATCAGGTGGCACCCAGCCACTGTGTTTCAAAGCCAAACGAGGCGAGGCTGGGAGTGCTTGAGCCAAGGCCTGCTTGCTCTAGTTCACCCTCAAACTTGACACCTGAATCTGGTTCTGACTGTGCCCACTCGCTGTTAAGCAGCAGAGGGGCAGCTCAGAGAAAGTGTACTGTTTATTTTGGGACAACTATGTGCATTTCCCTACTGCCTAGAGTTGATTTTTTTGTTTTCCTAGCTCTTTTTTGGCCTTTCAGGTTTATTTCACTACTACCTCCCCATCCGTGTGCACAGCAGCAATGAACACATTTTCCTAAACCTTCTCTTCTACTGTCTGCTCTACAAAAACAAGCTTTCTTTTCGCTTCTCCTAAAATATGCTCTATTTAAAGCAGTTTCCTAAAGTTCTCCCTGTGTGGACATCGATCAAAGTCTCTGAGGATAAAGCCATCTGATCTTTAATCAACAAAATGACAATGACTGCAGAGTCCAGGACACCACCACTTCTGTGGGACTTTCCCTCACACAGGAAGAATGGGAGAAAGACAGGAATAATAATCTGTCTGCTGCCCCAAAATCAGTAACAGCCACAAATGATGGACTGGGTAAGCAGCAATAATTTGGTCTCTCCAAAATTCAGAATCCAGGCACTGGAAAATAACTACTTGGGGAAGAGAAGCAGGAGGGAGGTAGATCCCTGGGAGCCAGGAAGGACCTGAAGGGAAAACTGGAGCCTACAGAGAAAGTGAAGAGACAGACCACAATGCAGAGAAAAAGAAGAGGCAATCTGCATTTTCTCCCTTGCTCCTGGCTCATGGTATTGAGAAAGGAAGATCAAATCTACAGAGACATAGAGAAAGCAGGCAACTCCAGAGGCCTCCAGGGAGAAACATACCAGTAGAATCCTCTACAACAGCTGGCGAGTGACTCCAGTCCAAGCATCTGATGTGTCCTCTGGAGAGGGTGCCTGGTTGGACACATTCTAGGGAGGATCAACTGAACATGGGACTCAGAGCAGCCCAGGGTTGGCTTCATCTCAGGCTCCCTGTGTTAAATTCCCATAAAGACTGGGTGAGGGACAACCACGGAAACGTTCAAGGTCAGAAAGCCATGAGGAGGCCAGCAAGAGACAATAGAGTATTATATGCTAAACAAATCAGGCCCCACACCCACAAGGATTGAAAGTCCCAGAACCAACATTCTGCCCTAACCTTTCTGCAGGTTTACTGGGATTTTCCAGTATGAATCTGGGCCCTGACTGCTTCCCCTGTCTACCAATAAGAGCAGAGTCATACCTTGAATTGGACACTGGCACAAAACAGTAGGCCCCAGAAGATAACCACAGACTTGAAATCATAGAGAAATTTATTTTTTTTCTTCTTTGCTTTTTCTTTGTTTTTTAAATTGCATGCATGGACATGCGCACACGCACGTGTGTGTGTGTGTGTGTGTGTGTGTGTGTGTGTGCATTTTTCTAGTTTTTTGTTCTTATCTCCAGTCTTCTTCACAAGATTCCTGAGGCTCCAGTAACTTTCCTCTGTCCTTCAGCCTTGCTTCTAATCTCTCTTTCCTCTTTCATGTCTCTCTTTTTTCCTCTTTTCCCTTTTAAATTTACTCCCCTTCAGGTAAATTACTCTATTGAGTAGATATGTACTGTATATAATTGTTTGATTTGTCTTATATTTTGTTATAAATTATAAATCTTGTACCTAAGTTATTAGTTATCACAGTTTGTCATTTTTCAGTCTGTGTTCGATGCTATGGTTATTTACTGATTGTAACACTTTAGCCAACATGACAGAATTATTGTGATTGACCGATTTCTCTTTCATGACAACACCTAGATTGTCTGGGGGACATAAACAATACTACAGTCCAGTACCAAAGAACTGAGTGCTAGGCCAAGCAGGCTGCAACCTTTTGTCCCTAATAAACATAAGAGGTAGGATCCTAGGACAGACTCAAAGACCAAAAGTCAGCTAGGCCTAGAAGATATCTCTAAAAAGTAGTCATTTCCTCAAGAGTTCTTGATACTAGTAATAAAACTAACTGCCATAGCAGTTTACAAGCCTCAATGTAGAAAACAATCAAATCCAAGAGGTATCAAGATGGAAGAATTTAAAATCCATCCAGCTGAATTTTCTGAAATGGTATTAGTACAAGTAACAAAACATATGAATAAGTCTCTTGACAAAAAACAAAAAAGAAATAATTACACAAAGAGATGATGACTACAAAAAGGAAATAGTGAATCTAGAGTAGATACAGATAAAAAAAAAATATAGAAGAGCTTAGGAAAAACAAAAACTATGAATGTCCAACATAGGAAAGAGCCAGATTCCATAAAACAGATTCAAACAGACATACAGGAAATCAAAAATTCTACTGAAAGTACATGCAGCAGAATCAACCAATGTGAAGATAGAATATCGGATCTAAAAGAAAGGGTTGTAACTGGTGAGCATCAAATGAAATACTTAAAAACAGCAAGGGACCATGAAAAGTCCAGTTACAAAAAAAAAAAAAAATTGACATAGAAATAAGGTATCTCCATGATAAAGAACACATGAAGAAATTCCTGACCACCAAATCAACAGTCCAGAAAGTTCTGAAGGATATTCTAGAAATAGACAATGTAGACAATTCCAAGAATTTCAATAGAATGAATCCACTAGAAAGGCAAGCAATTTGATAGAAGGAAAAGAAAGGGAAGCAACAACAGGGAAATAATGTAATAACAAGGATAAATCAATACCTATCATATATAGCCATGAATATGAATGGGCTCAATTCACCAATCAAAAGAAACAAATTGGGAGAATGGATGAAGAAATAAGCTTCTACAATATGCTTTATACAAGAAACACATTTAACCTAGAAATAAATTCATAGAATGAGAGGATAGAAAACAATACTCCATGCAACAAGAACCTGCACAAAAGCAAAAGTACCTTTTATTTTATTTGCAGACAAGGTGGATTTCAAGTCAAGACTGATCAGAAGAGACAAAGAAGGTCACTACACACTTGTCAAAGGAACACTCCAAAAGGAAGTAATAATATAAATATATATGCAACAAATACTGACACACCCAACTATATAAAACAACTACTAATGGACATGAAAAATCAGATAAACACTAATACAATCATAACGGGGGATCTCAACACCTCACTGTCACAAATGGATCAACTGCCAAAAATCAAGAAAGAAATATCAAAGCTGAACCAAAACTCTGAACAAATGGATTTAGTAGATATCTACAGAGTGTTCTACCTCACAACAACAGAATACACACTCTTTTCAAATAGTACCTGGACTTTTTCCAAAATAGACTACATACTAGTTCATAGAACATGCTTACGTAAATGCAAAGGGACTAAAATTATCCCACGCATGTTGTCAGATCACAATGATATATATATATATATATATAAAATCTGTCTCAAAAGAAACCACAAAAACTACAAAAATACATGGAAATTAAATAATATCCTCTTGAACAACCAATAGGTAGGGCCAGGGGTGTAGCTCAGCAACACTGCGCCTTCCTAGCAAGCACAACATCCTGAGTTCGATCCTCATTACTGGAGAAAACAAACAAACAAACACCCAAACAACCAACAGGTCACAGATAAAACTGAAGAAGAAATTAGACAGTTCATATAGACAGTTCATACAATTAAATGATAATATCAACATGTCATACTGGAACCTATGAGATCCAATGAAAGCAGTCCTATGATGGAAGATTATAGCAGTGAATTCTCACCTCAGAAAAATAGTGAGTGCAAATAAATAACCCAATGTTGAACCTCAAGGTTCTAGAAAAGAAGAATAAGCTAAACCAAAAGCCCACACAAGGAAGGAAATTATAAAGATCAGAGCAGAAAATAATGTAATGAGACTAAAAAAAAATACAAAGAATCAATGAATCCAATAGTTGTTTGAAAGATTTAATAAAGTAACAAGCCCTTAACCAACCTTTCAAAATAGGAGAGACACAAGTCCATGTAATAAGGAATGAAAATGGTGAAATCACAACAGGTCCTGCAGAAATCCAGAAGATCAGGCAGGCATGGTGGCACACACCTGTAACCCCAACACTTGGAAGGCTGAGGCAGGAGGATGATCAAAAGTTTGAGGCCATCCTGGGCTACACAGTAAGTTCAAGACCATTCTGAACTTCATAGAAAGGTTCTGTCTTAAAAAAAAAAAATCCAGAAGATCATCAGCATCTACTTTGAGAGCCTGTACTCTAATAAAAAGGAAAATTTAGAACAAATGTATAGATTCTTGGATACATATGAATTATCAAAACTGAATCAAGAAGACATAAAAATTCTAAACAATCCAATATCAATGAATTTCAAGAGTAAGAAAAAAAAAAGAAAAGAAAAAGCCTAGCTCTTGATGGATTCACTGATTCACTGTGGCATTCTACAAGAACTTTAGAGAAGATCTAAGGCCACTACTCCTCAAACTCTATAATGAAATGGAAAGGGAAGCAATACTCCCAAAGTCATTCCTGGAAGCAAGCATTACCTTGATACCAAAACCAAAGAAAGAGAATGATAGGCCAATCTCTTTAATGAACACAGATGCAAAATTCTTCAGTAAGAGACTGGCAAACAGAATGTAGCAAGTCATCAAGAAGATTATACACCATGACCAAGAAGGATTCATCCTAGGGATTCAGGGATGTTTCTACATATGTAAATCAATTAATGTAATATACCACATTAACAGAACCAAGATAAAAACCACAGGATCATCTCGATAGATGCAAAAAGAGCATTTGGCAAAGTCCAACACCCATTTATGATAAAAACCCTAAAGAAAGTTGGAATAGAATGTTCTTATTACAATCTGATAAAACCTGTCTATGACAAGCCAAATGGTCAAATGACACCCTAAACGGTCAAAAACAGAAAGCTTTCACTCTAAAATCAGGAACAAGATGCCACTATCCCCACTTCTGTTCAATACAGTTCTGGAAACATTAGCAAGCACATTAGACAAGACAAAGTAATAAAAGGAATATGGATAAGAAAAGAAGTTAAATTATCATTATTTACTGATGACAAGATACTCTACACAGCAGACCCCAAAAACTCTACCAAAAAACTTCTAGATTTAATAAGCAAATTCAGCAGCACAGCAGGACACAAAGTCAACACTCAAAAATCAACAGCATTCCTGCTCACAAATAACAAACTCACTGAGAGACAAATTAGGGAAGCAACACTTTTCACAGTACCACAACAAAAATGATATGCATAGGAATTAATCTAACGAAAGAAATAAAAGAACTTTACATTGAAAACTGGAAAAAGAAATCAAAGAAGATATCAGAAAATGGAAAAACATCCCCTTCTTGGATAGGAAGAACCAATAAACTGAAAATGGCCATATTTCCACAACAGTTATATAGATTTAATGCAACTCCAATAAAAATACCAATAGCATACCTCAGAGAACTAGAGAAAACAGTCCTAAAATTCTTATGGAACCAGAAGAGAGCTAGAATATCGAAAGCAATTCTAGGCAACAAAGGCAAGGCAGGGGGTATCACAATTCCTGACTTGAAATTATACTACAAAGCTATAGTGATAAAAACAACATGACACTGGCAAAACAAAAAAACAAAACAGCAACAAACAGACCTGAGGATCAATGGAACAGACAAGAAGATGCAGAAACAGCTCCACACTCAGCTACCTCATCTTTGACAAAGGAGCAAACATCTTACTGGAGGAAAGACAGCCTCTTTAATAAATGGTGTTGGGAAAACTGGCTTTCCACATGCAGAAGATTAAACCTAGACCCATATCTCTCACCATGCACTAAATCAAAATGGATTAAAGACCTAAATATTAAAACAGAAACAATCTGCTGGAAGAGAGAACAGGTAGACATAGGTATAGGCAGACTTACAAAACCCTATCATACAGGAAATATTCCAAAGAATCAACATTTGGGACCATATCATATTTTAAAGATTCTGTACAGCAAAAGAAACCACCAAGAGAGTGAAGAGATGACCCACAGAATGGGAAAAAATTTTAACCTGCTATCCTCACACGAAGGACTAACATTTTGAATATATAAAGAACTCAAAAAAATCAGATCCCCCAAATAGAAAGACCTAATCCCAAAATGGGCATCTAAAATGAATGGATACGTCTCAGATGAAGAAGTACTAAAAACAAAGATATGAATAAAATGCTCAAGATCACTGGGTCACCCATGAAAGGAAAATTAAAACAACACTGAGATTCCATCTCCCTCCAGAAAGAATGGCTGTCATTAAGAAATCAACCAGTATCAAATGCTGACGAGGCTGTGGGGAGAAAGGAACCTTTCTTCATCGTTGGTGGGAGTGCACACTCAGTATAGAGATTCTTCAAAAGACTAAAACTAGAGTTTCCACTTGACCCAGGTCTTCCCCTTCTTGGTGTCTTCCCCCAAAGTCAAAAGCATCATACCACAGTGATACACGCACACCCACTGCTATGCCTTGTACCCAGATGTCCTCCCAAAGCTCATGAGACGGTAGGCAGGGAGTTTCAAAGGTGGCTGGATTAGGGTGTTTGCATGTGGAGTAAATGTGCGATACTGGGATTAAGGGTGCTTCACTCTGGGTGTGGGTGGCACTACCCAGAAGCATTCTAGCTTGGATCAAATACAAAGGCAGGCTTGCCGCTGCTGATTTCTGCTTCACTGTATCCTGCCTGCCCACCATAAACTGTTTCTCCTCCGTGGTTCCCCCATTTGGCACCCTGCCTTGGAGCCAACTATGGACTCACATCTCTAGAAACTGAGCTAAATAACACTTTCCTCCCTTCACTTGTGGGTGTTGGGTATTCTCAGAAACAAGAAAAGTAACCAAGGTACCTATGTTTATAGCAGGGCAATTTATAATGGCTAAAACTTGGAAACAGCCCATATGCCCATCAACAGATGAATGGATACAGAAAATGTGTTTTTTATATACAGGGGAATACTACTCTGCCATAAAGAAGGATAAACTTGAGTCATTTTAGGTAAATGAATGCACCTGGAGACCATAATTTTAAGCGAAGTAAATTAGGCACACAAGTTTAAATATCGTATTGTTTCTCTATGTGAGAAACCCAAAGGTAAATAAACAGCAAAATGGAGGATAGATATTTGGTAGTAAGAAGAACATGTTCAAATGGGAAGGGAAACAAAGGAGGAGGGAGAGGGGAAGGGGAGGAAAGGAAAATGAATGAAAAAGAAAAAGAAATGGAAGGAAAAATGGAAAGCTTTTGTAAATGAGGAGGGGAAAAAAGGCTGAAGAGAAGAGGGGAATGGAAAACAGGAAGAATTATGATATATTAGATACAGGTACTAACTGCCTATGATTAATGCGACCATTATGTGTGGCAAACACGCACTAATAAAAACACTGATGGGCTAGAAACCTTTCATTTCTGATAGTATTATAATCAGAAATTAAAGTTTAATGTTTTATGAATCAATTGATCATTAATGTATTAAAAACTCTGTTCCTTCTAAGAGGTCAGCAAAGCAAAGCTTTTAAAAACTGACACTAGGGCCAGGGATTTGGCTCAGTGGTTCTGCTGCCTGCCTCGCAAGTGCAAGGACCAGTACCAAAAAAACAAACAATTGATACTAGTCAATGACTCTTTTGAAGTCATAGCTCCCTAAACTGAGTCCCCGAAAGACTGCAGGCTTGGCCTATAAGCCCAAGAGAAATCCCCCGCTGAGCCAGACAGCCCACAGAATGGTGAGCAATGGCAAAGCGATGGTTTTAAGCTCTGAGAGAGTTCATTACAGAGCTAAAATCACAACACAAATTATCTAGGGGCAGTGATTCTGCCACTTGCCTTTCGAGCACAAGGTCCTGAGTTCGATCCCTGGTACCCCCCCCAAATTATAAATAAATAAATAAAACGCAAATTGTGGAGTGATAAAAGTTACAAAGCAGTAAGTAGAATATGATCTTATATTTGTTGAAATTTTTGAAAACACATTTAATATATTAATATATTCTTCTATCATGGAAAATACATTAAAAAAAATCTCTGAGAAAGACTGCTTACAAATTGTCCTGAGAGCAGGGGACAAAGGACTGAGGCTGTCCTGCCCATTCAATCTCTTTCTTCCTCAATGAGCACCTTTTTAGTTTGGGTTTTTTGTGTGTGGTACTGGAGCCTGAACCCAGAGGTTCACCTATGTAAGGCAAGCACTCTACCAATTAGCTTCAACCCTCACCGAGGGTTTTATTCCGAGACAGTTCTGCTAAATTACCCAAGCTGGTCTGGAACTAATGATCCTCCTGCCTCAGCCTCCTAAGTAGCTGGAAGTATAGGTGTGTGCCATAGTACTCAGCAACAAGCATCTTTTCAAAACCAAAGCCAAACAATAATAATAAAAAAATTAAGAGATAAAACTGAAATATTAGCAAGTCTTGAAGCTGTGTTTCTAGCATTAGCAGAGTAAAACACAGTATTTCACAGCTTCCTTACTAATAAAAACAAAAACAGAACCAAAACATGATACCACCGAAGGGTCATCAAGCAAAGCAAAACACTGGGCCCCTTCACAATGAGGTGCTCATCTGGGCTGGACCTGACCAGCAGGGAAGCAAAGGTGGGTAAACAAGCCTGCACCACCTAAGGGGACATGGAGAGACCAGGGGACACAGCCCTTCAGCCTGGGGCAGGAAAGAGGACTTATTTCTGACTGGGCCGCCTGAAGCAGGACTTGGCTCATCTGTGAAGGGTTAACCCTGTGAAGATGAAACGAGTACATCAAGAAAAGCATCTGCCTTCCAGGAAAGCCCACACCCCTTCGGTCTATTTCCTTTGACAGGAGGAGCTCTGTTATACCTGCCTCTGTGGGGTTCTCCTGAGGAACAGGAAGAAGACCAGTCTTGGGTTAGACAGGCTTTCCCTGCTGCGACCAGCTGCCTCATGTAAACAAAGGATGAAAGGCTCACCTTGGCTCCAGGTGGGGGGGGGGGTCTCTGCTCCACGGCTGTAGGCCTGTGGTGAGGCAGAGACGCCATGGCAGCAGGGGTAGTGGAGGGAAGTGACTCACCTCATGGCATCCAGGAAGCAGAGACAGGACAAACACGCCAGAGAGGAGGGGCCCAAGAGCAGACAAGAGTCTCCAGGGTCACAACCTACTTCTTAAGTCTCCATCGTCTCCCAGTGACATCAAATATGATAGCGTTAGAGCCCTCGTGGTCCAGTCACCTCCTAAAATCCCAGCCTTTGAAAAAGCGAGACTTTGGGGAGCACTTTGGATCCACCCCATGGCAAGGCTGAAGTAAGAAACCGGTGGCTGACTAGTAGGATACACATCCTGGAAGGTGCGGAAGATGTTCCACTGGGCTGCGGGGAAAATCCTAGAAGTCGTATTTACTTTGAACACCAAAAAGAGGATAGAGGCTAACTGCGGGGTGGGGCAGAAAGACGACACTCTGTAATCCCTCGCACTTGGGTGGCTGAGGCAGGAGGACAGACTGCAGGGCCAGGGTGGGCAACTTAGCAAGACCTGGTCTCAACAATTTTTCAAAAGGTGGAGAGGCTAGGGTCGTAGCTCAGTAACAGAGCACTTGCGTAGCATGCACAAACTCCTTGGTTCAGTTCCCAGCACACAAGCACGCATGTGCAGGTGAAGACAGAAAACTACAGTCCACTAAGTATGACACACGGCATGTGCATGTAATGCTTATCTGCGCTGTATCTGAAGTGTTTCGCACTACATCATTTCACACTAATTAATCACCATAAAATGCTAACAGTGCTGACACAAGCAGATACAAGCCCTGCACCCTCCCCGTGTCTCTCTGAGGGGGACAACAGTCTCACCCAAGCCCCAGCTTTCAGCATCAGCACACAAACGGTGGACACAGACAGGCAGAACACAACTGAACTAAGCCTTGGAAGGGACAAGAAGCCTTCAACTTTCCATAAATAGCACAAGTTACACCAACAAAGGCCATACGGAACTATGGCCAGCAAAGCACCCACTTCGCACCGAGTCGGCCTGTACGAGCCACATCCCAAAGTAAAGACTGTGATCTCGTTGTCCAACCTAGTAAGAAACAGGCCCAAAACACTCAAAGTCAAAACATCAGACGTAAAGTTCTACCTCCAGTGTCACTAAAAATGAATCCTGGATTCAAAGTTATATTACAAAGCTACTGTGAGAAAAACAACAAGGTAGCGGTAAAACAGACATGAGAGTCAGTGGAACAGAACGGAGGGTGGCAGAAACAACCCCAGGCACTCCTCTCTGACAGAGGAGCCAAGAACACACACTGCAGCAAAGGCAGCCCCTTTAGTAAACAGTGCGGGGAAAACTGGCTGTCCACGTGTAGAAGTTTGAGTCCAGACACATATCTCTCACGTGTACTAAACCAAAATCAAAATAGATCAATGATCTAAAGGGTAAAACAGAAGCACTTAACCTGCTAGAAGATAAAACGGGTGAAACTCGTTAAGTCATAGGCCTTGGGAGGATGTCCTGGGCAGAACCATTGAGGAAACGCAAAATCCTCCCGCACCAGCAATCAGAAAGCAGACCGCACCCTCGGGTGCCACTAGCTACCAGGTCAAGGCAGCCTGGCCCTGTACTCCTTTCCTCCCAATTCTTTCTTGTTTATGCAAAGTCAATTTTTAAAAATGGGAAGAATATGGCAACCTCTCCACGGAAGGAGAAAACACATCTTACAAGCTAATCTCCCCACAAGGAGTGGTGAAACGCACCTGTAATCTCACTTGCATGAGAGGCTGAGGCAGGAGGATCAGGAGTGAGTGATCCAGCCTGTGAAATTCAGGGAGACCTTGTCTCGCAGACAAAAAATAAGGGTTGGGGACGTGGCCCAGTGCAACAGTCCTAGTCAATTCCCAGTTCGCGGGCGGAGGGACGGGGTACAGATTTCTTTAACATCCGCTCTAAGAATTTCTTGTCTCTTGACGCCTTAAGAAAGAAGTGCCCGGCCTAACAACAGCGAGTCCCAGCAAGTCACCGCTTCTCTCTGCAGTTGCAGGATTCTCTCCCCCGCGAGAGCCCGGCTGGCGTCTGCATCGCAACCGGAGGTTGCTAGGACGCCTTACAGGACCCGAGCCGACTCCCCGGGCCGGCGTC
>NW_022900916.1:69797253-69799638 GCF_012274545.1 Fukomys damarensis
GGCCGCAGAGGCCGTGACCCGCGGGACAGGGACGGCGGAGCCCGCTGGCCGACCCTACTGATCTGGGGAGGCGTCCTTACAGCCTTCGGTCGGGGCCCTGCGCTAAGTGCTGCTGCTTCTCGTTTGTGTTAAAGCTTCCCACTTTTATGGTATGGCTAGGATGAAGAGCAGTTACCGTAGAAGGATCGCCTTTCGAGCTGTCCTAGCTCCTGTGCCTGGGAAAGGCACCCCCTTCCTCGGTCCCTCCCAGACCCCAACAGCAAGAAAGCAAACACATGAAAACGCTTCTCTAAAGAGAACAGGAATCTGGAGTTTTAAACTGTGCCTAGGCGACTGTCATGTTTTCTTAACTGCAGGAAACATGTCTTTATGCACCAAAATGTCTTAGCTGAATTAAGAGCTAAGGAAGAAAGAAACAAGGAGCAAAAGAAGCTGACCGTGGCTGATCCTTTGGCCCTACTCTGCTCTGAATGGTACTTTCGTGGCCTGATTCAGGCGGTTTGCCTGCGCCGGTCAGCCATTCAGAAATGGGGCTGTTAGCTGTCGCTCTGACCTGCCTGATGACTGACCTGCCCGCGGTCTTCCAAGACCTCAGATGATCACAGTCAGGAACGGTGGGCAGGTATGGAAAATTCCCTTTAGAGCTACTCCTAGTACTGTAGACAGCCAAGTTCATTCGATATCTTACAGGCAGACAGGGCAGGCCCTCCAGGAGTCAATCAAAAGACAACTGAGACACATTCACTAAAGGTTAGCAGTATAAAAACAGAACAAGTACTACACTCATGTACTAGAGATGGACATCAGGGGTTGATATTCTAAGTAGGTTTCAATCACCTTGGGCCAAACCAATACCCCCCTAACCCATTCCTTCTTGGAAATTCTAGTTCATTCCCCGTGCACTTGCTACATGACTTGTTTCTGCATTTGATCATCATTTAATCAATATTATCTAAGTGACTATCCATGTTGTAATCTTATTGATTGGTCGTAGTTTTGTCGTCCCCTCTTGTGATTTTCTATTGGATCAGTACTATCCAAGTGACTTTACTTGCCATCTTACTAGTTGACCATAGTTTTGTCTCACCTTGGACCCACCTCACCTCATGCCTTTATCCCGTAGACACCTTTGAGAGGGCTGGGGATTTAGCTCAGTGGTTCTGTCCCCTGCCTTGCAAGAGTAAGGATTCAAGTTCAATCCCGGCACTGTTGTGGAAGGAATTGGTAAATGACACACACAGAGACACAGGAGTGGGTAAAATTGTTTTAAAATTTACTTTGCTAGCAAAGGATCAGCCTGCACCAAGTGCTGTGCTGAATGACTGACCCTAGACTAGGTGACCAGTCTTACCTCACCAGCTTTTTATAAGGGTTCTACGGTTATGACCTCATTTTAGGTGATAAGACTTTCCAGTTCCCACAGTTCCCATTGCAAATCACGGTCACAAGACAGTACTGTGTTAACCCAAACATAGCATTTTCTTTCAGGATGTTTATCTTTAGCTATTTCAGCCCACAAGAGTGGAGGTCAGAGTTAGGAAAGCAAGGCTGGTGACATTCCTTTCATCTTATCACCTTTATAGTCTTATGGTTTACAGAAAGTTTTATGGCTCAGGGTCTGTCATCTGTTCTCATCCTGAGATGCGGTTTAGCACCTCTGACATGTGTTAATTTTAAACTGGGGCTACGTGCCTTTAAGCTTCAATGGTGAGACCTTGGGTGATGTGTTAAACAATCAAAACAAAGCACTTACAAAAGCAAAAGGCAGCAGTTATTCCATATTTTTTTTAACATTTTGTAGGTTTCAGACTATTTGCAGAAGTTCTTTCTATCAGTACCCCCCCAAAAAAAACACCTTTGAGAAGTTGGGTGAGCAGGCCAACCCACTTTCTGGTTTGCCTTCTGTCTCTCTTAGAAGCTGTCTTTCCCTCAATAAATTCTTCCTCATCCTGAACACCATTATTCCTAGAACTCATTCTTCAGTTTTAGAGAATAGGAACTCAGCGTTCTAGGTATCTAGCAGGTTGGGAGTTGTAACACTTCCTCTGTTTCGATTACTTGGTGCCTTACCTCACCAGCACCTTGGGCCTTCTTAGACTGGTGGACCCCAGCTTCTGTGTCATGGCTTCTAAGTAGGGTTCTGTCAGTGTCTCATTTATCAGCAACGAGTCAGACAGTGACTATGTTGGTGACAAACACATTATGGAACAGATCCATACCTTAGGTGCGGAGGGAGCTGGCTGAGGATTCTTTCCAAGTTTCATTAGAGTTTTCTTAGAGTTTTTTAAAAAAATCTATATCTATATATAATTTATGTGTATCTAAGCATTGGATTTACATTCCTTATAAAGATCCATTCCGTTTCTTCAGTTTGTCTCATCAATA
>NW_022900916.1:69799709-69855106 GCF_012274545.1 Fukomys damarensis
TTCCAGTCCTGGGAGTCAGGACATTGTACTTGCCAGGCAGGCACAGTGTCACTAGCTACATCCCCCAAATATATTACCCAAAATATTGAACCTAATCAGTTCTTGGCCCTGAATACTCACCCATGTGTTCTTACAGTAGGCATTCACATATCCTTTAGATACTTATGGCACCAGGTCTCACACAGAAAATCAGAAAACTTTACTTAGGACACTTAGGAAACCTCCCATTCTCCACAGCTAAGGCATTGGTGGGGCTATCAATCAAAGCAATGTCCTCCCTGGGTCAAGAGGTTGGCCTTGTCTTATTTTTCTTTCTGCTGTCCTAATGCATTGTCATAACCTGAATTCTCAGAACAACACGCATTTGCCAATTTAAGGTTCTGTAGGTTGGAACGCTCACTGGGCTGAAATAAAATCAAGGTATGTTTAGAGATGTGTTCCTTCCCAGGCTATAGGAAAAACTTGTGTGCTTGCTTTTCCAGCTCCTTGGCTGGTCGGAGAATTGCAGTTTTCTAATTCTGCTCTGTAGCCATGTCTGTTTAACTCCGCTAGGAAGGGGCTGTCACTTTTAAATGATTACATTGGTCCTGCCCGTAACACCAAGGATGACCTCCCCACTTAGGATCTTCACCTTTGTTATACTTGCAAAGTCCCCTTTACCATGGGAGGTGACTTTCTGCAGGGACACAAGCACTGAGTGGCCTGAGGGGGGTGACTGCTCCCATCTGGGCTGTCCAGAGCTGGACCACCGGGTCCTGGCTGCTGCTTGGCAGGGTCCCGTCCTCCTTCCAGAGATCAGTCAGGGAACAAAGGACGGGGGCCTGGGAGCTTAACACCGTATCTTTCTGCCAGCAGCTTCCACCTCCAGAGCTCAGATGTGGAAGGAATGAAGGCAGACTTAATTTGGAGCTTCACTTTATCTCTGTGGTCAGGCTATGGCTGTACCTGCTCAGTGCAGGAGCTGTGTGAGCTTCAGCCCCAGCCACAGGCACACAGGGCTTCACGGCTTTCTGTGTGACTCAGCACTGTCGCACAAGAGAGCCCACCTTAAGTAGGAGGAAAGGGAAACCCACACCTGGCATCCCTGCTGTTTGTAGGCAACTCAGGAATCCTGTCATCCTGTCTGCAATGATTTATATAGAAGATGACTTTTAGTAATTTATTTTATCTAGCCCACTGTATCCAAGATATTATTTCAATGTGTAATACAAATAAAATATCAATGAGACATTTTCATGCAACAAAGTACTTAAGACTATATCACTCTAGGCTGGGGATTTAGCTCAGTGGTTCCAGAGACATCCCCTGTACCAAAAAAACAAAAACAAACAAACAAACAAAAAACCCTAAAAAAAAAAAAAAAGAATATATCGCTCCAATTTTTATGTTTAAAATTACATAAAATGAATAGTGGTGTTTTAGGGGCTCAGGAAGGGGAATGATGTTTACTGGGTGTAGCATTTCCATCTTGCAAGATGAGACCGTCCTGAAGACGTGTTGCTCAATGATGTGGATATTCTTAGCATTAGCGAACTATACACTTAAAGTTAGGATGGTGAATGTACCTTTTATCTTTAAAAAGTTTCTTTTCTTTTCCTTTTTTCTTTCTTTCTTTCTTTTTTTTTTTTTGGTACCGAGGATAGAACTTGGGTCCCTGTGCTGCAAGGCAGGCAGTGGAACCACTGAGCTAAATTCCCAGCTCTAAAAAGTTTCTTAATGAGATTTTAAAAATCCAGTTCCTCAGTCTTGCTTGCTGCCTAGGGTTAGTCGGGAATGAGAGAAAACACACAGTGACTTCAGCAGGGAAAGCCCAATAACTGACCCATAACTGTAACAGGAGCAGAGAGGTGAGGGTTTGGCTGATGAGAACAGGACTCTAAGAAATAGAGGCCTGGTGGCACACGTGTGTAATCCCAGCACCATGGGAGGCTGAGGCAGGAGGGTCACAAATTTGAGCCCAGCCACTTAACAACTTAACAACTTAGCAAGACCCTGCCTAAAAAAAAAAGCTGGAACGTACCTCAGTGTGAAGATCCCAAGTTCATTTTCCAACACTGGAATATATATACATGAATGGCAGATGCACAGAACAACCGCTAATGCTCGTGACTGGGAGGGCATGCCCGAGGAAGAGCACTTTGTCTACTCAGCCGCTCCCACAGATGAGGGGAGACCTTGTTGGGCAGGGCAGCACTGCGGTGCTGTCAATGAGAGGGAAGGCCCTTGGTGCCGGTGGAACTTTCTGGAACTCTGCTTTCTGAGGTACAGTAGAAGCTTCTGTCCCGGCTGCTGTGTACTGTAGAAGCCAGGCTGTAGGAGACCACGCGGGCTGCAGGAGCAGATACAAACCTAGAGGTGTATTTTCTGTAAGGGCAGAGATCTGAAGGAGGAACTCCCCAGCAGGGTGATAGGTAGGCCTCGAAAGGGAAAAGCACGCCGTAGAACATCACCATAGAGGAGCTATCTTGGATTGAGAGGATGCGATGGCAGCGAAACATCTTTACCTCGGATTTTCCAGACCGTCCTCCACACTGCCACCTCCCTCAAATCCCTGAGAACGTTACGGTTTTTCTCTGCAAAGGCACAACCTCAGCATTCTGGATTGTCAGCCCAGATTTCCTCAGCTACACTGGGCTGCACAGCCCGGTTTTCCACCCTGTTCTGCCTGGAAGGTCTACTGTCCCTCCCTTTCCCACAACTCGGCTTGCAGTCAGTCAGAACAAGCTCACTCTGCACCCACCGTGGCAAGAATGCAGACCTCCCGAAGGAAGGGCTCTTCCATTGCTAGCTTTGGATTCTCTTCAACATGTGTACGGTAGGGGCTGCATAAACATTTCAGACCAGATGAGGGCCTGGATGGGCAGTACAGTACCCAGCACAAAGTGACCCTCTTCGGACAGTAGCATGCCTAACGAATGGAATGGACAGGATGGAACGCTCTTGTTATAAATGTCCTGCTGTGTCTGTCCTTCACCACGCTTTCCTATCTTCAGCTTCCAGCTTCATTTGGGGGAACTACTCCTCACTGACTTTTCTATCAGAAATGTAAAGAGCTGCACAAGGACCCGAGTTCGATCCGCATTACTCCCCGCCAAAAAAGAATCGTTGAGAGCTGAGTGGTCCCTCTCCCCGCAAACTATATCCACGTCTCATTCTCACAAGCTATGCATTTCACCCAATAGGACCAAAGATACTGATGCATCAAGGCTCTCGAGAAGAGGAACTTATCCTAGATTATGCTGCAGGCTCTAGATGCAATTATAAGTGTCCTTGTAAGAGAAAAGCAGACGGCAGGAGGGAGCAGTGTGACCTTGACCCTAACCTTGGAAGCTGAGAGTGGAATGGTAAAGACACAAGCCCAGGAGCATCTGGAACCACCACAAAGTGGAATGGATCCTCTCCTGTGAACTTTGGAGAGAGCTCAGCCCCTCTGGAGTGCTCTAGGAGGAAAACATTTCTCTTAGGTCATCGAGGTTTGATCATTCGTGATGGTGGCTATAGGAACCTTACTAACGTGTCCAACCTAGAAACTACAGAGCTGAGGGCCTGGCAGAGTTCATCCAGTGAGGCAAATTATGGGATAATCACTGAGACCACCTGGAAAAAGAAGTCCTTTTTCCACCACGGCAGCTCCTCCTGGGAGCATCTAAGCACAGAGCTAGAGTACAAAGGAAAGCAGCTCAGGAACTTTAATAACAATCTCCCTCCCTCTCTCTCTCTCCCTTTCTAGGAGAGGACTGGGTTGTAAAACAGGTGATTGAACTTTTGCGGTGCCACGACCCTTAATGTGATCTAAGTGGAGAAGGGCATATTAGCTTTTAAGAGGTGCCTTCTGCTGAGAAAAAGCAATGACAAGGAGCCTTTGTGTCTTGTGAGACTTATAGCACCTTTAGACTTCCTTACCGGAGTGGCCAGCGCAATCTCTTTGTGGTCCACGGTAGGGAGTGGCCACCTGTTGGTGGTGGCGGATGAACTGGCTTGGGGTGGGCAGGGGTGCAGCCCACTGTGCAGTCAGCATCCGTGAGCAGGGAGAGGAGTGAGCAACTGGAGTGTGTGCCCCTGGCGGGAGCCTGGAAATGTGAGGTGGGAGGTGCAGGGTGCGTCACACAGCACCCCGGTCTAGTATGCACAGGAGTGGGCCGCGTGTCTCTGCACCAAGATGAAGCTGCTCCCAGAAAGGTAGCTGGAAATGCGGCTTTTCTACTTTACTGATGCTGGCAGTATGCCCTTCTTGGCCGATTAGAGGATTTCTGCAACGGGCTTGTTCTTTGGCCTTGAGATGTTCAACCGTCGAATGAGAAATCCAGTTTATACGCGTGTATTGTTGCATAAACACTAAGAGTGCGTGAGGACTGGGGGCAACTCATAGGTAACTATGTGAAGCCCTGGATTCTGTCACCAGCACCACACAGAAACAACAACCAAAGCAAAAACGTCCGAATTTAAGTTGCCAAAACGACGTGAGGTTGATTAGCTTGATTTAGCCATTCCTATGTATATACGATATAGACGTACGAAAACCTCATGCACGTGCACCATAAACATATACAATTTTTATTTGTTGATTAGAATTAACTTTATAAAAATAAAATTTTGTAATGAAAAGAAAGTTTCCTGGCCCAGTGATTATTGTACTAGCTTACTTTTTGGTGATGCATAGGAAAGAGGGATGCTTCTAGAAAGCTTCTGAAATATCAGTGGCAATGCATTCTGGTGGTTTCTGTCCTTTGTTTTCATGAGTACTCTTTGGTCACATCTGTATGTGCTCCCCATCTTACAGATCAGCAAATCTTCGCACTCAGCAAGACCCACTCACAACTCAAGTTAAGATCCACTGTGCTCACTAAGTGTGAAGTGGTTCATGCCTGGCAATCAGTTGTCAGAGAGAAAGAATCCCTAAGGAACAGCGCTGGCCCTCCCACAGCGGTGGGTCTCCTTGGAGCGTGGTGTAACCAGGGAACCTTTAGAAATGTGGGAGACTAGCTTCTAACAATGTCTCCTGGAAGGCCAGGGAGAGGTCTGCTACTGACCCTTAGCTTTGTGTATTGCACGATACAAAATGCTTCTCCTTCCCAACACCGAGAGACTCCAGACACCAAGCGCCCAGCTGACCCTCGTTAACTCCCTAGACCACAGCAGCAGCCAGACAGTGCCTACTGTCCCATGCCCTGGAGCTGCAGATCGCCAGAGAATCACAGCACCGAGGCCTGAGTATCGAGGCTTTCCTGCAGCTCCCTGAGGCCGGTGTGGAAATCAGCCAGAAGGAGAGACATCAAAGGGGGACAAGTCAGAGCGCAGCTGCTCCTCTCTGCCAAGGGCACCTCGCTGCACCGGCATCCTTGGTCATCACACTGCGGTTCTAAAGAAGCCACACAACGTGAGCCAGCAGTGGGGAAGCAGGGAGTCGAGGTAAAGAAAAATAAGCAAAAGCCACGTTATGGGTGCCAAGCAGTCCCAATCGGCAATGGAGATGGCAAGCATCCAAATCTAGATTGTAATCGCTCCTGACTTCCGCTGTCTTGCTGCGCAAAGTGCAAAGGAAGCAACTTTTATTTCCTTTTGAGCTGCCTGCTCCCGGTCTCCCTTGCTCTCCTCCCAGCCTTCAGAGGCTCTGCCGGCCCCTGGGATCCTGACAGCCTGACTCCAAAGCCCTGCCTGCTGATACCCAGCCCGCTCCAGCTGTTGCTTCTGACACCATGGATCTCGCCTTCCTCTTAGGTTCCCATGGTGAGTGGGTGCCGGGGAGAAGAGATAGCCTTGAATATTTCTCAGTGAAGGAGCTTAAAATGTGTTGATGACCTCACAGAGAGTTCACCCCTGAGAATCTCATTATAAAAACTAAGAACCTTAAAAATATTGGTTCTTAGAAACAATATACCTGTTATTACACGTTAACGCATCACTGCCTACTGTGAGTAGCATCACTCAGCCCTCCTCCATCACCCTGTGGGAAACCCGAGAGCTGGTATGGATGCCGGTCCTTGGCTACCTCTGTTACTATGAGCCGTCAGTGCCTTTATGACCCTGGGCCTCAGGCTTTCTACCAGCATCCATGTAACCATCCCAGGCTAATTCGCAAGGACAAAGACTTAGACCCTTCACAGTTCCGGACATAATCTCTGATTGAGACTGAGTACTGGTCCTTTCATCTTTGGGTAAGTTACGGGCCTTGAAGTACTCACAGCACAGTACTCCCTCTTCACCCTTCTGGTCCTGAGACCCTCAGTGAAGACTTGAAATCCCAGAGTACGAAATATAGCCTTTTCCTATGCACATACGCATGGATACACTAAGGTGAAACTTATAAAGGTATGAATTATATTACAAATCACAGCAAACTCAGCATAGGACTTTTCTTTCCTTATCAGGTGGAGAGCTTTCACCTTTTCCCTGAAAGGAAGAGTCTGCAGCTTCTCCCAGGTATACGTGAATTCCAGGATCATGTCCCTTGGGCCATCGTTAGAGAATGTAAGTCACTGTGTTGCAGGCCCAATGATATTGGCACAGTCACCTGAGACCAAGCTGGCTGGCAGTGATGTGGCAGGGGCTGTGTGATGGTGTAGTTGCCCGGAAAGGGGTGAGTATATTGGGTATGCAGGGCGTGGTGAGGCCGGGTGCTCTGCTGTGCTGCCTGAAGGCATGAAGTCACAAACTCATCAGAGCTTCTTTCCAGAACTTTCTGTCTTGTGTTTTTATTGCTATTGGTGGTAACTGAAATTTTGAATGACGGGACTCCTGTCTCACGACTGCTCCCAATAGGAAACAGGTATTTCCGTTGCACATTACCTATGCAGCAAATGTCTTCCAATGACGTCTATGCCCAGCAGTTAGGTTGAAATCAAAGTATTTGACCATATTGATGCCTTAATAAACACACACAACACTCTCTCACATGCAAATTTCCCCATATGCTCAACATGGAACCTAAATAATGAATTTGATTAGGTTCTCATCCAACTTGGTTGGCAACCAGAATTGTGGAAAGAATCAAGTTTACGGTACCACTGTGTTTATTTTTAAATACATTGACAACATGGATTCAATAGGATTAGTTTCCTTTTTTAGGCTTGTACATTAAAAATTTTATTCTGAGGAGGAACCCACAGGCCTCACACGGCTGCACGAAGTAGGTTTTGAAAGTCGCCGTTCTACAGTCTGCGCTTATTATATAGGAGTAAGAAGAAGGGGAAAAGAAGAAAGAAAAAAGGCTCTATGAGAGGATGCTTGGGCTGGAAGGGGGCCCGGGTGAGGCGGTGTGGTCTGGATGGCGGTGTGAGATCCTGAGCGAGGATCTGCCTTCCTCAGCTCCCCAGGCTTGTGAGGGCTCTTTCCGGCCTGTGCCCCGCGGGTCACCATCTGAGCCCTCCCTCCTCCCCTGCTGTCTGGGGGCTCGCCTTCCTCTGTGCTCAGGAGCACCACACGCACTGCCCTCAGGGGGGCCCCACTTGCAGGTCCCTAGCCGTTCCCAGAGCCCCTTTCCACAGCCGCCATGTGAAGGCCGAGCCCTTCGAGAGGAGAGGCGGGGCTCTGCAGAAGGAAGGTCCCCACCCCGCGTCCCTGTTGGGCAGGAGCGGCTCCAGGAGATTCTCCTTTGCTGAGCTGGGAGGAGCTCACACCTGTGCCACAGCAGAGCAGGCCATGGGGGCGCGCAGTAGGACGCCCGAGAATCATCTCCCCAGTTTGGGCTCTTGGGGTCCTGGGGCCCTATTTGGCCATGGGGCTGGGTTCTGCGGCCTGTTTGGCTGCCTGGGCTGGCAGGAAATACAAGCTTCAGAAAAGAAATATGTAGATAGGCAAGTTAATAAGACATCTTTGTAGGCAGCTAGACAGGGCTGGTGAGCAAGGAGCCAACATGGAGGACAGGTGAGGAGCCAACACGATGCAGGACAATCAAGACGAACTCACTGAAGGCCAGCCTCATAAAAGGAGAGAAACTACCACACCCACATAGGACGAAGAGCAGTGGCTGTTATTCTATAGGTATCAATGGCCTGCATGGGGACCAAGGTCTTCCGAGAAAGATCCCTGACGCACCCATTACCACCGAAAATCCCTGCTCATTCCTTGAATGCTTGCTATGTGACTCATTTCTCCAGTGGATCCCTATTTAATCAGTATTCCTAAACTTATATCATAATAATTAATAATCTTATTTGTTGTTCATAGTTTTGTCCACCTTGTGATTTCTTATTGGATTAGCATTACCCAAGCAACTTCACTTGCAGTCTTACTAGTTGACTACATAAAGTTTTGTCCCACCTCAAACCCACCTCACCTCATGGCTTTATCCCATAATACACCATTCAGAAGTGAGGTGAGCAGGCGATCCACTTTTTGGTCACCTGTCTGTCTCCCTTAGACAGGAGCCATCTTCCTTTCAATAAATTTTTCCGACTCTTAACCTCCATTGTTCCTAGAATTCATTCTTTGATTTTAGAGAACACGAATGCGAGTTTCCAACATCTAGCAGATTTCGGAGTTAATCTCTTCCCCTTATATCAGAAAGAATAAATCAGGGCTGTGGTTTGGAATCTGAAAAGGAGTCAAAGAAGAGAGGCACAAGAGCCTGAATTAATGGTGGGAAAAAGCCCAGTGAGCCAGCCACTAGGTGCAGAGGGGCTGTGGGAGTGCTGTGTGGCGGCCCATCCCACCAAGGATGTTCAGGGAGCCCAAGGCTGCACCCCTGGTCCTCTCCCTAAGACACATGCAGGTTTTCCCCAAGATGGAGGTGAGCACAGGGCTCTGCACTCCTAGGCGCACTCCCACCCCGAGCTGGGGCCCCCGCTGCTAACTTTAAGCAAACTTTCAGAGATGAGGAAAAACCAAGGTACTAAGACTTATTATAATTTTTAAAATAATAAATATTTTAAAACTTTTTTTCTCCTCTACCCAAATCGAGCACTGTTTACGTGTAGCTAGAGCTTCTGGAAAGAGCACCTGACAGGAAACACGTGAGAAGACCAGAGAGGAATGGAGCATGCTGCTGAGGATAGCTTCGCTGCACATCCCTTTCAGGCAAGATACGAAAACTAAAAAGGCAAGAACTGTTTGAGTTTCAGATAAGAAAACTATGAAGGCAAGAACTTCAGTAAGAATTTTTTTTTTTTTTTGAGACAGGGCCTCACTAGTCCAGGCTGGCTTTGAACACACACTGATCCTCCTGTCTCAGCCTCCGGAGTGAGGCATTACAGGTGTGTGCCACCACCCTTCCCTTCAATAATAATGTAGACCTCCCTAAGTACAAGACCCTTGGTTAATGACTTGGGTCTCCAATGGATTAGGGAAGACCCCCTTTCTTACCCATGCCAGAAGGCATCATCCTACTAAATTAGTCACAGAAGCTCTTTGACTTAGGATGGGGTTTTGTCTTGAGGATTATGTAAAGTGAAGTAAAGAAAAAATTGTACATTCAAAGTGCATTTTAAAAAATGGTCGGGCCTGGTGTTGTGGTGCTCGCTGTAGTCCCTGCAGTCAGGAGTTGCAGGCAGAAGCACTGCTATGAGTTCAAGGCCACCCTGAACTACATGGTGAAAGCCTGTCTCAACTCCTCCTCCCCCTGGGAAACCCAGAGTGAAAACAAACCAAAGAAACAGCTGGTATCACAGCCTGAAACAGCTGGTACCACAGCGTGGCACAGGGAGGTGTGGTGGTCCTGCCCTTCCCACCCGCTTGCCTGGCTGGCCACAGCTCTAACCCCAGCTCTGGCTGCCTGCTGCTCTCCAGGGTCACGAAAGAACATCATAGCACTCACCACCAGCCTGGAAAATGATCAAAACTCAAAATCTGAAATAAGGTTTCTACTGAATGCATATTTCCTTTATGCCATATGCTGAAAAATGTCTCATCTCAAACAGTCAGTAACCTGTGTTTCTCCTGAACACTTCTATCCACTGCAACTTCAAAGTTAGTTAATTAAACATCACTTAGGCTTGTAGCATAGAGTTCTTGTTAGGGGGACATTTAGAACTGTCCACGCTTTTTATCTGTCACAAACTACATGCTTGTTTGTAAATTAGCTACAAGCTAATTTGTAAGATGAACTGCCATTCACAGGGGCGGCCTGAGAGTGGTGCCCTGTACACATCTCTAACGCGGAAAGGCAGACAGGCAAATGAATCAATCCAGATGCAGTTTTCCTTGGGTAGTTCCCTGCCATACACTGAGACTTGCAGCTACTTTAGGTAGGAGAAAACGCACTTTTTTTTGAGATAAGACATTTCCAGAATACACCTCTGAAATTTTTTGAATGAAAATTTCAGTTCAAACAGGAGAACCATTCTGGGAAGTCAGGCTTCTGACATAGAGGTGTCATTAGGGAAACACTCAGAACTCTCCCAGCTTTTTCTTCATCACAGAGTTGCATGTTAGTTTCTAGGCCAAACCGCCATTTACAGTGGCAGCCTGAACACGATGTCCCACACAAATCTTTAACACAGAGAGGCAGACATTCCAATGAAACCGTGCTGTGGAGTTCTCTTTGGGTGTTTGACCTGCCATACATTGAGACTCTAGCTAGGAGCAAATGCGCTTTATATCCTGCACATCCACTCACTTCAATGGGGCGGAATACAGCTCTGAAAATCCTGGAGTGCAAGCTTCAGCTCAAAGAGAGATAAATGCTTTCACCTCCTGTGTTTTAGAAAATACTGATTTTATTATGATACAATATAGCTTGTGCAAAAAATGTTCCCTTACATTTCGTGCAACTGTTTTGAGGAAATTAGTAAGGAATACCTTCAGCCAGGGTAATTTTTTATGTGCTTTCTTTTCCCATTGGTGGATTAGTGACACATACAAACAAAAGCCTTCTGTGCTCATTGAGCATGTTGGTGAATTGCTTATCAGGTTTTAAATTGCCCCTCAATCTGGCTAAAAGCTGTTGGTTCTTTGTAAACTTGTTTTGTTATTCAGGTGGATGACCTGTGGAGATTATTTCCAGATGCTTGTTGTCCTGAATGAAAAATAGGACAAGACACACCAAAAAGGAAGTGAAGGTGTACATTTATTGAAGGTGGAAAAGAGCTGTGCCTGCAGGGTGAGTGAGGGCCACTGGGAAATCTTGCAGATGTCGCAAAGACGATGAAAAGGTGTCTTTTGTTTCCACGTATCCTGGATAAGACATTGGGACAGTTATCCTACCTAAGACTACATGGTGTCATCCTAGATTTAAATTGTCATATTAGATTCTCCAGGCCTTTTGCAAGATATAAATGAAGGATTCAAAGTAGCGCTTTTATGCATGGTCCTGTTGCATGCATGTGGGACATGCACCAGAGCTCCACTGCTCTGCTGACTGCTCACTGGGGTCATCAAACCAATACCAGTAACACATTAAAGATATAGAGTTTAAGGAAAGGAAGACACTTACTGGAAAAGGGGGAAAAGGAGAAGATGCATAGCTACTCTGATAAATCAGGGTAGGGAGCTTTAGAAAGATAGATGACCCATGTGTAAAACCTAAGGCCTTACCAACCGCTCTGAGGAGCTTGAGCAGCCACGACAATCACCCAGGAAGGAACACACCGGACAAGTTGGAAAGTAAAACAGACCTTTATTAGTCTGGCCAGATGGCACTCTCAAAGCCTAGTAGCTTAAAGAGGCAACTAGCTCAGAGTCTGAGGCTGTTTTTATAAGGGGCTATGGGGGGAGCTAACACTCAAACTTACAGGAAGGGGACAAAGGCAAGTGGTCAGCTGATCTGAGCTGGTGGTCATCAATCATGTACTCAGCCATTACGTACTAATGGTCAGCAGACCGATTACCCATTGTTTTATAGATTGTGGTGTTCAGAGCATTCAGTTCTGGGCAAACAAGGAGTGGAGTGATTTACTTGGGTCTTGATGTTTGTTATAGTTTTTATCTAGTTTTCCATAAGTACCAAGCGGTTACCCATTAACTCACATTTAATCACAGTTGGGGCTAGAAATTTAAGATTACAAAGTTATGCAGTCCCACACATGGGCCCTTTGTTCCTGGCTGCTTTTATTGAGCACCAGTGCCCTTCCCCCTACCTGGAACTTGAAAAACCTGATTGGTTCCCTGGGCTGCCATAGATGAAACCCAGGCCTAAGACCCGAACCCTCAGGCCACCCTCTACATGCACATACTTAAGTGATCTTTATTTGATTATCTCCTTGTCCTCTCACGGCCTTGTCTCTATAATTTATGAGTTGGTTAGAAGGGACCTTCTTACATACAAGGTCAAGTTAGCAGTTAGGTTTAAGGGATCCATGCAGTAACAGGGTAAGAGACTGTGTGAGTGTCTGTCTGTATTTTTATATACTAAATAAGAGCTGTCTTTTAAGCAGCCCCCTCCTGTCTCCCTTGCATTTTGTTGAAGGTGGGGAGGGGCAGCTAGCTAACTTGGTTAGGGCACCTGCCTGCCTAGTTTATCAGCTTTGCCCTGTATTGTTAGTTGCTCCCTCAGTAAAGTTTTAGCTCTTTCTGGTCAGAATTAACCAGAAAACCCAATAAAGCCTTTATTTTATATATTTTTTTCTTGTCTACCCCTTTCTCCCATATTCCTGCAATAGAAAATAACTTCTTTGGTTATCTTATGAGCTAGTCAGCTAGCTAGAGGAGGGTCCTGAGAAAGAGTTGGGTGATCACCCAAATTTATGAGAACTAAAATAAGAATAGGGTGCCTGCCTGCCTGAGATCACCCGGCAGGTGCGTGACCTCCCGGACTGTGTGACACAGACCCAGCAAGGACCCAAAGACCCCAGAGGGGGTCTCTTCAGCTGCCTGCCTGCCTGAGATCACCCGGCTGGTGTGCGACCTCCCGGACTGCGCGACACAGACCCAGCAAGGACCCAAAGACCCTGGAGGGGGTCTCTTCAGCTGTCTGCCTGCCTGAGATCACCCGGCGGGTGTGCGACCTCCGGGACTGCATGACACAGACCCAGCAAGGACCCAAAGACCCCGGAGGTGGTCTCTTCAGCTGCCTGCCTGCCTGAGATCACCCGGTGGATGCGCGACCTCCTGGACTGCGCAACAACAGACCCAGTAAGGAAGGTAGCTGCGTGGGCACCCTTGAAACACCCCCACGACCTTCCCCACCACCGTTCTCAAACCTCCTGATTGGGCCAGTCCTTAGGCCAACTCTGCAGAGGCATAGGTTCTCAGGAAGGGTAGTTTTCTGAGCTCCCAACTTTGAACATCTTTAAAGAAAGGGCAGGGGAAACCTGTAATAGAACTGAGTGGAGTTCAACCCTGAGGGTAGGGAAACTCAAGTTAGGCCTTGTAGACTGTGTTCAGTCTCAGTCGTGGGGAACTGCCATTGGCTAGCTGAGACCAGGGGATTCGGTTCTGCATATGGCTGTACATGTGGTATAATATGAGAACAGAGACAGTCTGAAAGAAGCCCTTCAAATTCTTTTTTTCTCTCTCTCTTTTCTTTTCCTCATTCCACCCTAAAATTTCTTTCTTTTTTCTGTCCTCTCTCTTCAACTCAGTCTCTTGCTCCACCATATTATCCCTCATCTCTCTTTTTATTCCAGCTCCTGCCCTAACTCAGGCTTCTTCTTTTATTATTTTTTGTTTTTAGGAGGGGTTTCTCTTTATATTCTTTTCTCCACTCATTTTACATCACTCATGGCTCTGTACCTTCAAGGGAAAGCAAGCGCCTGTTATTGTTAAGGGGATATATTCTTGTCCTTATTCCTGCACTCTCTCTATCCCCCCTGAAGCTAATAGCTTTGTAAAGATAGTAAAGTAATTCTACAACCTCTGGATTCACTTCAAACCTGCTCTAAAGCTTTCACTTATCTAATCCTCTCGTTCTAACTCTAACCCCCCATCCTAAATGGTAAAGATGCTATATTGAAAAGCATATTCACTGCAAACATACTATGGGCTGCTTCTTGAAATTAATTTAATTCACATGAGTTAAAGGTGATACATTAATGACTACCACAAGTGGTCAGTTTGCAAGCTGTGCCTGATCCTATTGGGCTGCTGAATGTATCAATTGGGATAAAGGATTGTGATTGATTTAAAGAGTTGTTTTCTCTGATATTATGAAAATGAGGATGTCTATGAGTCATTAGAAACTCAAAAGTAAAACGCAACTATATTAGGAAGATTTAAGTAATACCCAGAAATTAAAGGACAACCCAACAATAAAAATAAAAATGAGAAAACACTTAAGCTAGACGCAAAAACAGATTTCCAGTTCACCAATGGCAAATAGTAGGACAAATGAGGATGAAAAGTCTGATAGTGAACCAACAGTACTCCCTGGACCCATAGCACAGGAGGTAACAAAACAGATCAATCAGGCTCTAGAAAAATTCAAATCAGAAATAATTTCCCAGTTAACCAGAGAGATGATGAGCAAAATGGAAGTCATGATTCGAGACTCTAGAGCAGAAACTGACAAAAAAATAGATGAGCTCAAGACTATGATAGAAGCCATGAAGACTCAGCATAAGAAAGAAATGGAAACAATGAATGCCCAACAGAGGAAAGAAATGGAATCCATAAAACAGATTCAAACAGATATCCAGGAGATTAAAAACTCTATTGAAAGTGTACGCAACAGAATAAAAGATTGCGAAGATAGAATTTCAGATATAGAAGATAGGATAGCAGTCAGTGACCGTGAAAAAAGAGGTCTATTAAAAACAGTAAGGGATCATGAGAAATCAATCCAACAACTCCTAGACGATACAAAGAAAAATAACATAAGACTGATAGGAATTCATGAAAAAACAGGAGAAAACACAAATGATATAAAAAAGCTCTTCACAGAATTAATGACAGAAAACTTCCCAAACAGAAGGGAAGAATTAGACATACAGATAAGTGAGGCATATAGAACCCCAACTAGCCACGATCAAAAAAAATCTACACCTAGACATATAATAATCAAGATTCCAGAAATCCAACAGAAAAACAAAATACTACAAGCAGTAAGAGAAAAGAAACAAATCACATGCAAAGGGAAGCCCATTAGAATCACAGCAGACTTTTCAACACAAACCCTTAGGTCAAGGAGAGCCTGGAGTGAGGTATTCCAAGTCCTAAAAGAAAAGAATCTCCAACCTAGACTTTTGTATCCTGCAAAACTCTCTTTCAAAATAGATGGGGAAATAAAATACTTCCACGACAAAGAGCACCTGAGAAATTTCATGAACACCAAACCAGCACTGCAAGGAATTCTAAACAATATCCTAGAAAAGGACAACGAAATTCACAATAACATGAGGCCCAACAGACCAAATCAAATAGGCAAGGCAAGAAACTAAAAGGAGATGGGAGAAAAAGTAAAAAGAGTCAACAAATGGACAAAAACATGACAAGAATAAGTCAAAATATATCAGTTGTAACCATCAATGTTAATGGCCTCAATTCACCAATCAAGAGAAACAGATTGGCAGAATGGATTAAGAAGCAAAATCCAACAATATGTTGTATACAAGAAACACACCTAGTGCAAAAGGAAGTCCATAGACTGAAAGTGAAAGGATGGAAAACAATTCTCCATGCGTCAGGAGTCCAGAAAAAAGCAGGGGTAGCAATCTTATTCTCAGATAAAGTAAATTTCAAACCAAAACTCATTAAGAGAGACAAAGAAGGACACTACATCCTTGTAAAGGGAACAATTCAAGAGGAAGAGCTGACAATCATAAACATATATGCACCAAATATAAATGCCCCCAACTATATAAAACAAATATTAAGTAACATGAAAAACCAAATAAGCACTAATACAATTGTAGTGGGGGATTTAAATACCCCACTATCACAAATTGACAGATCTACTAGGCAGAAAATCAACAATGAAATAATAGAACTGAACCAAGCTTTGGAACACATGGACTTAATAGATGTTTATAGAGTATTCCACCCCCAAAAACCAGAATATACATTCTTTTCGGCTGCACATGGATCATTCTCCAAAATAGACCACATACTGGCTCACAAAACAGGTCTAAATAAATGCAAAAAAATTGAAGTCATCCCCTGTTTATTATCAGATCATAGTGCAATCAAACTAGACATCAATAGCACAAGAAACTATAGAAACTTCACAAGCACATGGAAACTGAACAACACTCTCCTAAACAATCAATGGATTACAGAGGAAATTAAAGAAGAAATTAGACAGTTTTTACAAATAAATGAGAATGCCAATACAACATACAGGAATCTTTGGGACACAATGAAAGCAGTTCTACGTGGAAAATTCATAACATTGAATGCCCACACTAGGAAAACAGAGCGGGCTCAAATAAACAACTTAACGATGAAACTTAGACTCCTAGAAAAACAAGAGCAAGAAAAACCCAAAGCTCGAACAAGAGAGGAAATTATAAAGATCCGAGCAGAAATCAATGCAATTGAAATTAAGAAAACGATACAAAAAATAAATGAAACAAAGAGCTGGTTTTTTGAAAGAATAAATAAAATTGACAAACCCTTAGCTAATCTTATCAAAAAAAGGAAAGAAAAGGCTCAGATCCATGCAATTAGGAATGAAAAAGGCGAAGTCACAACAGATCCGAAAGAAATCCAGAGGATCATGAACACCTACTTTGAGAACCTGTACTCTAATAAAATGGAAAACACAGAAGAAATGGACAGATTTCTAGATACTTATGAATTACCAAAGTTGAACGAAGAAGATAAAAACATTTTAAACACCCCAATCACAATCAGTGAAATTGAAAATGTAATTAAAAACTTACCAACAAAGAAAAGCCCAGGCCCTGATGGATTCACTGCTGAATTTTACAAGACATTTAGAGAAGAACTACTACCATTACTCTTCAAACTTTTCAATGAAATTGAAAGAGAAGCTATACTTCCAAATTCATTCCTGGAAGCAAGTATCACTCTGATTCCCAAACCAGAGAAAGATACAACCAAAAAGGAGAACTACAGACCAATCTCCTTAATGAATATAGATGCAAAAATCCTTAATAAGATACTAGCAAACAGAATACAGAGGATTATTAAGAAGATCATCCATCATGACCAAGTCGGATTTATTCCAGAGATGCAAGGGTGGTTCAACATACGAAAGTCAGTGAATGTAATACATTATATTAACAAAGTCAAGGACAAAAACCATATGATCCTCTCAATAGATGCAGAAAAAGCATTTGATAAAATTCAACACCCATTCATGATAAAAACCCTGCAAAAAATTGGAATAGATGGTCTATACCTCAATTTAATAAAGGCTATTTATGAAAAACCATCAGCCAACATCATATTGAATGGCCAAAAACTGAAAACCTTCATGTTAAAATCAGGAACAAGACAAGGATGCCCACTATCGCCACTTCTCTTCAATATAGTTCTGGAAACATTAGCCACAGCAATTAGACAAGAGAAAGAAATTAAAGCAATAAAGATAGGAAAGGAAGAAGTTAAACTATCATTATTTGCTGATGATATGATACTCTACATTGAAGATCCAAAAAACTCCACCAAAAAACTTCTAGACTTAATTGACAGATTCAGTAAAGTATCTGGATACAAGGTGAATACCCAAAAATCAATAGCCTTTCTATACACAAATAACAGACAGACAGAAAGAGAAATAAGGGAAAAAATTCCTTTTACAATAGCATCCAAAAAAATGAAGTATCTAGGAATCAATCTAACAAAAGAAACAAAAGATCTCTACACTGAAAACTACAGCACTCTGAAAAAAGAAATCGAAGAGGATATAAAAAAATGGAAAGATATCCCCTGCTCCTGGGTAGGAAGAATCAACATAGTGAAAATGGCCATACTACCGAAACTGCTATATACATTCAATGCAATGCCAATTGAAATTCCAACACTATATTTCACAGAACTAGAAAAAAGAATCCAAAAATTCATTTGGAACCACAAGAGACCTAGAATAGCAAAAGCCATTATAGGCAACAGTCACATGGCACCAGGTGTAACAATTCCCAATTTGAAACTATACTACAAAGCCACTGTGATAAAATCAGCATGGTACTGGCAAAGAAATAGGCCTGAGGATCAATGGAACAGACTGGAAGACACAAAAACAAATGCAGATGTACTCAGCTACCTCATCTTCGACAAAGGAGCTCACCATCCTCAGTGGAGGAAAGATAGCCTCTTTAATAAATGGTGTTGGAAAAACTGGATATCAACCTGTCACAGATTAAAATTAGACCCTTATCTTTCGCCATGCACTAAATTAAAATCCAAATGGATTAAAGATCTAAATATTAAAACAGAAACATTAAACTTGCTGGAAAGTAAGTTAGGCAGAACTCTGGAAGACATTGGTATAGGAAAAGACTTTATGAACAAATCCTCAGTAGCACGGGAACTAGCAGAAAGAATCAACAACTGGGATCTCATCTTACTAAAAAGCTTCTGTACTTCAAAAGAAACCATTAGCAGAACTAAGAGACAATCTACAATGTGGGAAAAAATTTTTACCAGCTGTACCTCAGACAAAGGACTATTATCAAGGATATATAAAGAACTCAAAACAATCAGTCCCCCCAAATATAAAGACCCGATCCAAAAATGGGCATCCGAAATGAACAGACATTTCTCATACAAAGAAGTGAAAGCAGCAAGAAAATATATGAAAAAATGTTCCACATCACTGGTCATTCGAGAGATGCAGATGAAAACAACACTGAGATTCCACCTCACCCCACAAAGAATGGCTGCTATCAAGAAATCACACAATAACAAATGTTGGCGGGGTTGTGGGGAGAAAGGAACCCTCCTCCATTGTTGGTGGGAGTGCAGACTAGTGCAACCACTATGGAAATCAATATGGAGATACCTCAAAGAGCTTGGACTGGAGGTTCCATTTGACCCAGCCATCCCTCTGTTGGGTATCTTTCCAAGAGAACTAAAAGAATCATATCACAGAGAAGTATGTGCACCCATGTTTATAGCGGCACAGTTTGTAATAGCTAAATCTTGGAAACAACCTATTTGCCCATCCGTTGGAAACTGGATAAAGAAGATGTGGTTTTTCTATAAAATGGAATATTACTCAGCCATAAAGAGCGAGAGAATAGATTCATTCATAGGAAAATGGATACATATTGAAGATATACTCCTAAGTGAAATAAATAAGTCACACATGTATAAATACTGAATAGTTTCCCTGGTGTAAATATTCTGCAACAATGCATAAGATTCTAATAAGATTACTGACATTTAGAAATGGGAAGAAAGGAGCTAAAGGTGTAGGGAAGGTGGGATGGGTAGGGGTAGAGTAAAAAGGGAAAAGAAAAAAATGTGAGAGAATGAAAAGATGAAAATAAAGTGTTTGTAGATGGGGAGGGGAGGAGGGGATGAAGGGAGGGTAGAGGTAAGGGGAAAAAATGCGAATCAAGACTTGTCATGTAGAGGTACAAGATCCAAACAATGAACGTAACTGTACTGTATCCCTAAAATGTACCAATAAACTCAATTAAAGCTGAAAAAAAAATAAAAAAAAATAAAATAAGAATAGATAGTGAACTAGGACTGTGGACCCAAAATAAACTTCCTCAGGCCACGTGGAATACATCGCCTGCCCTACTAAAGGGAGTTGCATCCAGCCCCTACTAAGTGCCTGAGTTCTGCGGAACTTACAATGTGTAACAATAAATTTTTCTCTGAAGTCTTAGTTTCCTTGTGCTGAGTAACCACATTAGAAAGTGGGTTCTGATTGGTCATTTAAAATTCAAAGAGCCACATGTGATAGTGGCCACTGTCCAATTGAATAATGACTGTGCTCCACTCCTCCAAAAAAGTTCTGGAGCAAGGGGCTGGGTGGAAATTCTACATTTTGTATTCTCACCATAGAGAAATCAGGAGTATTTTCTTCTTATCGCTAATGAAAACTCTCCTAACTTCCTCCTTTTTGTTTCTGACTTCACTACTGGATGTTTTGAGACCATGAATTTGGATTGTACCAAATTAACTATTTCACTGCAAACAGTGCCAGATTTAAGTATTGGAATGAAAATACCAGGTTTAGGTTTGTTTAGTATACAGTGGTTAGAAATCCTGAATTCATTTTTGGGTCCTTTGTTTTGCACATGTTCTCTGGGTTTTTATGACCTTTGACAAAATCCACCCGTTGTTTTTCAGTTTGCACCAGCCCTAAACTCCTATCTCATTTTGTTTTGACATAGTTGTCAAAACTTACATTTTCTGGAACTTTATTTTTGCCACCTGCCAACTTCATTCATCAACTAATGAAACTGAGAAATTTGACTACAGATGGTTTGCCTTTTTGCTTACCTCCCTGGCAGCTATTCTTCCTAAATGGTCTTGTTTTCCTTCACATTACAGTCTTTGAGTCATAGAGCCAGGCTAAGATATGCTATTTTTGACCCACTATGTGTAAAGTTTAGCATAGTGGTGAGTATATGAAAACCCAGTGAAAGAGAGTTTTAAGTTTACTAGACCTACAAAATAGAAAAAAAGCTTTAAAAATTCAAACTCTGATTAATTGGGCAGGAAATCTCCTTTGAGATGTATATTACTCATCTTACTATGGAAATCCTACCTTCAGACCTGCAAATTTAGAATTAAGCATTTAGGACTTTATAAACAAAGTCATGCAATTAACTTAACTTTGAAAAACCTAGTAAATGACAATTTGTTTTATGTGCGTTGGCATGTGTGTTATATATATTATGACTCTTAGAATACTTGTGTTTGTATATTATGTAGGTGGTACCAGATTATTATTTACTGTATAATGTCTATGCATTATTTTAAAAATTAGAATGGCAAGTACTTAAGAAAACAAATCATAGTGCTTTTTAGTTTACATGATTTAAGCAAATATTTGAAAGACTATGCAAAAGTGTCAGTACAAGTGTTAATATGCTTTTTCTCTATCTAGTTAATTTGAATTATATTCTTAATGCTTGGCTTTCAAAACTATTTTCCATTTCCCCAAAATTACAAGAAAGACTGAGGTGCATAAAGAAGCTTCACATGAAAGTTTTGACTTTCTTATGACCTTAGAGAGCTGGTGATCCAAGTTGGTTGGACCCTGAGAAAATGTGGTGCACACATGACATAGCACTAGTTTGGCGTTCTTTTATTTAAAAGTCAAAATTGTTTAGCCTTTCAAAAATTTTATCTAGCAGTAATCAGTGGGAAATCTACTTCCAGTATTGACACGAGGGCCCTAAAAGGCAGTATGCATGCTAGACTGAATGCAAAAAGAGACTCAACAGTCTAGACAGTGTAGACGTTGCTAAAGCTGAAGAGGAACTCAACAGGGAAGGTGTCCCTTACATGGTAAGAGGCTTTTGTATAGCGTTTTCGTGGACTTTGAGGAGCGGCCTGGGAAGTGGCAGCTTGTGCCTTGTGGATGTGTCCTATGACTGCTGACATGTCCTCTGTGACTTAAGTAAAATGAAGTAAATGAAATAAAATGAAACATACATTCCTTTCTTTTAAATTGTTTATTGGTACATTTTTGGTGCACAATATGATGACATTCAACATTGGGAATTTGTACCTGTACTTGGTTCTTATTTTTCCCCCATTTCCCTACCCTCCCTTCAACTCCTTCACCCCTTCTGTTTTCAAAGACTTTGTTTCCATTTTTTCCTTTTCTCATATTTCCTCCTTTGCCTTCCTTTCCCCAACTCCTCCCACTTTCTCCTCCTTTTTAGACCTTTTCTTCCTATTTCACATTATTTATTATACATTTTGATTCTTATTTACACTTTCCCTTTCTCACACCAGAGAAGCTATTCAGTATTTGCATATGTCTGCCCTATTTATTTCATTTAAGAGTATGGCCTCAGTGTGTATCCATTTAACTATAAATGACTCTAGTTTCTCATTCTTTTTGGCTGAATAGTACTCAATTTTATGAAAAAAACACATCTTTATCCAGTCTCCAGTCAATGGTCAACTGGACTGGTTCCAAGTTTTAGCTATTATAAACTATGCTGCTATAAACATGGGTGTGCATATTTCTCTGGGGTATGATTCTTTTAATTCTTTTGGAAAGACACCCAGCAGGGGAATAGTTAGGCCAAATAGGTCCTATAATCCTAGTTTTGGAGGTATCTCTATATTGATTTTCATAGTGGTTGCACCGGCCTACACTCCTACCAACAATGGGGAAGGGTTCCTTTTCCCCCACACCTCCACCAACATTTGTTATTGGTTGATTTCTTGATAGCAGACATTCTTTCTGGAGTGAGATGGAATCCCATGGTTGTTTTCATTTGCATCTCTGGAATGAACAGTGATGTTGAACACTTTTTCATATATTTATTTGCTGCTTTTACTTCTTTGAGAAAAATCTGTTCATTTCAGATGCCCATTTTTGGATTGGGGCTTTAAATTTGGTGTGGGGGGGAATTCTGATTTTTTTTTTAAGTTCTTTATATATTCTAGATAGTAGTCCTTTTTTGGAGGAACAGCTGATAAAAATTTTTTCCTACTTTGTAGGTTGTCTCTTAGTGACACAGAAAACTTTAATAGCAAAAACCTATGAAATGTCACAGTGTAAAATAAACTCTGCTGTTTGCTTTGTTTAGTTCAGAATCAACAGGCACCTGAGGCATCTAGTCTTGCTCAAAAGTTTTGTAAATGAAAAGAACTATTGTTAACTTTGCTGCCCTGACATGCCCCCTTTCCCTGGGCTAGAATAGATAAAGGAATGAATTTTAAAGATAACCTCCCCTACCAAAGAAGTGCCACATCTGGGTTGAAATTCAACTGTCTTGCCACTATGTTTTGAATATCAGCAATGTGGACTGTGAAAGTGAAATGAGATCAAGGCTTTAAAACCCTATAAAAGAAGGAGTTGTATCCCAGTACTAGGTTGATCCAAGCACTGCTTTCTGTGGGATTGATCTTTGTTGACAAATAAAATTTTTATTTCACTTCCATTCTGCTGCCTCTCTGTGTGTCACTTACTGATTCCTTCCATAACATTAGCTCTGTTGATGGTTTCTCTTGCAGTGCAGAAGCTTTTTAATAGGATGGGATCCCAGTTATTGATTCTCTGTGCTAGTTCCCATGCTACTAGGGTTTTGTTCATATAGTTTTTTCCTATGCCAGTGTCTTCAGGAGTTTAACCTAACTTCTGTTCCAGCAAGTTTAGTATTTCTGTTTTAATATTTAGATCTTCAATCCACTTCAATTTCAGTTTAGTGCATGGTGAGAATTATGGATCTAGTTTTCATCTGTTGAAATCCAGTTTTTCCAATACCATTTATTAAAGAGGCTATCTTTCCTCTGTTAGGGAATTGATTATGTTAAAGTATTTTGTGATGCCACCAGCACAGGCTGCATTCTCCTGGTACTTCTTGGCTCCTAAAATGACCTCATACCCTTATCTCTGGTTTCCCTTCCCCCAAGGCCACAGTGGTCCAGAGAAGTTGAAACCTGTGTCTGCAGAGCTGGACCCATAAAAGGCAAGCTGCCCTGTGATAGGTTAAAAGTAGCTCACTCCTCATGAATAAGCAATAGCCCACCCAAAACTGATAAAAGGACCTTCCTTTCTTCGTTCTCTTCTTCTCTTCCTCTCTTCTTCTTCCTCCTTTCTCTCTGCTCTCTCTCTCTCTCTCTATTCCCACCCCTTGAATAAAATCTCCAGTCAGACCACTCGGTGTGTGTGTGGCCTAGTTGTTGAGTGTCACTATTCCCTTTCAGCAGTCATTTTCAAGGTAGAGGTCTTTTACTTCCTTCATTAGATTGATTCCTATATATTTCATTTTTTGAATGCTATTGTGAAAGGAATTGTTTCCCCAATTTCTGTCTCAGTGAGTCTGCTATTTGTGTACAAGAAGGCTACTCATTTTTAAGTGTTGACTTTGTATCCAGCTACTCTACTGAATCTGTCAATCAAGTCTAGATGGCTTTTAATAGAGCTTTTTTGGTTCTTCTGTGTAGGGTGTTATTTCATCAGCAAATAACGACAATTTAACTTCTTCCTTTTTCTATATTTATCCCTTTTGTTTCTTTCTCTTATCTAACTGCTGTGGCTAATGTTTCCAAAACTATATTGAACAGGAGTGGTGATAAAGTGGACATCCTTGTCTTTTTCTTGATTTTAGCATGAAAGCTTTCAGTTTTTTACCATTTATTATGATGTTAGCTGTTAGAAACCTACGTTTCTCTAAGATAGTGAATGTTCTCATTCAAACTGGCAGTGTTCTTGTCTGAGATCTATTATACCTGGGTTTAGTATAGGAAAATGAGTCATTATTATTTTATTAGCTACTTCCTGCTGAGAGGTGGTGATGAATTTTTTTTTAATGTTTTGAAGAAGGGAGACTGTTTGGCGGTGTTCTTGATTAGGAGATGACCTCTATTTGTTCCTGAAAAAAAATCTTTGGAATAGTTAGATTATACTGGGAACAAAGAGAAGAAAAAAAGAGTAATAAGCATTAAGGGGGCTATGAGAGGTAGGAGCCAATGAAGATGAAGGGGAAACAGATCACTGGAAGAGCCTTTAAGGAGTTTGGAAGCCATTCATGAAGACATTTTCCTCAATCACTGATGAGACAAGATTTGCTAGTGTAAAAAAAAAGCATTGTTCTTTCCCGTCTCGGCAATATTCAGATGGGTAGTGTTTAAACTGCCCCAGAAGGAAGTGTATCCAGGTACCTGTAAAAGATTTCCTAGATGGGCTGGGCATGTAGTTCAGTGGCACTGCACCTGCCTTGCAAGTACAAGGTCCTGCTTTCAATTCTTGGTATTAAAAAAAAATTCCTAGGTGGTTAAAGGAGAGAGGAGATGATAGTACCTTTGCAGAGGGAGGGGGTCTAAGGAGCCTAGTGGGGTAAAGTGACCTTATTTCACTGGAGAAATGCATAATGAAACAAGTTGGGTTAGATGGAGGCCATTTTGGGAGGCCATTTTGACAATTATGGTCAGCAGTAGGTGAGCCTTCAAGGCCTGTCTGATACACTTTTGTGCCCCAGGAGTCTGACGTTAGATGCTTCAGCTAGGACTGTGTGCCTGAGACAGGTAGTTTTGGTGAAGTATACCCCTGTGGAAGTGTCTATCCATGTTCCAAGGGGAGCAGGGGTTACTGAGTCTGCTATCTGGGAAAGATGGAGGCAGACAGAACAGGGTGGTGGGGTGATTACATTACAGATTTGGATGATTTTAGCAGTGTGAGGATCTGATTGAAGTAACTAGGAAGGGTCTATGTTATGGTGTTAGGAGTTAAGAGGATGAGTAATAGTGAGAAAGAAAGGATCAGAACAGGAAAACACAGGATGAAAATGTGGTGATTTCTTCTGGGGCGAAGTCTGAGATGGTTCCTTGTAGCTGTAGGTCTTGGGTTATGTTGTTTAGGGAGGAAGAGAGTGAATAATGGGAGTATTCTTCTATTGGAATGGTCAAGATCTGGACAAAGTTATGAAGAGAGAGACTCATGGGCTGTGTATCTGTGTCTTTGATCTCTTCAGCCACAAACAGTAGCTTGGTGAGCTTCAGGGATGTGGTTTTGGTTTATGTGCACTGGAAAAGAGCCTTTTTCAGAAGGAAGAAGTGGACCCAGGAAGAATAATCTGTTAGTGTTGCTGCTGTTGGGGTGGTCAGGATTACTTGAAAAGGCCATGTGCATTCCTGAGAGGGTTTGGAAAGTTCTATATATACTCAATCTCCAGGTAGTAGGGACAAAGGGGTGAAGTGTCCAGGCTGCAGGAGGATTTTGGGAGGGTGGAGCCAGCATAGTTGGGTATTGAGTAAAGAATTTGAAAGATGGGAGGATAGGTTTGAATTGGAGGTAGAGTATGTGAAGGCAATGAGGGGACTTTTGTATATAGAATCTCAAAGAGGCTGAGCCCAAGAAGAATGTGCAGAAGAGACCTGAGTTTGAAAGGCATTAGGGGTAATACTTTAGTCCAGTCTAAGTGGACTCAGAGGGAAAACTTACTTAGGCTTTAGTAAAGAAGTTGGTTAACCTTTCTGGACTTACCTGAGGATTGGGGCTGATATGGGATGTGCAACTTCCATGTTATATTTAGGGAGGAGGCTACCTAGTTGGGGGATCTGTGAGGTAAATTCAGGTCTATTACATCAGTTTGGATGGAGGTTGGGAGTCCAAAGCAGGGGATGATTTCAGTGAGTTAAGATCTGTGATACTGTGGAGGATCTTTGGTCTAATGTAGGAAAGGCCTCTCGATCTAGCCTGAGAAGGTGTCTACTAGGACGAGGAGATATGTTTGTTTTTACTTGAGGTATGTGAGTAAAGTCTATTTGCCAGTCAGTTTGGGGAGGGATCCCCAAAATTGTTGGGTGAGGAAGGGAGGAATTCTGAGGTTGCTCTAGGTGTTGGTGGTTAAGCATATGGAACATTGGGTGATAATCTTTTGTAGGAAGGTCCTAAAACTAGGGGTGAGATGTAGGTGAGTATTTAGGAAATGAAAGAGGGAGAATGATCCAGCATGGAACTGGTCATGGAAAAATGAAATGAATTTGTTTTGCAAGCTTCCAGGAATGACCAATTTTTCATGGAGAAACCACAACTCTTCCTCTTGTCGCCCTCGCTGTTCTTTGGGTAGAGTTATTTGTTGGGGTGAGTAGGAAGGTATAAGAGGGTATAGAAAGCGGGGAATGAGGAGAGGGTTGGTACTGTCTCTTTTGCTACTCTATCAGCCTTATTGTTTCCAAAGATGATATGTCTGATTTATCCCTTGAGTTAGGTACATGATAAAATATGTTTGTTTCCAGATGTCCAGTATATATGAGATGCATTGATATATATGTGACACAATTTGGAACAGAAATATGACTTAATAACGAGCTTTAGAAAAACTGATAACTGATGTGTAGGATGAAATACTTTTTAAATAATATAAAATTTATGTTTTGTTTTAATTATATATATATTAACAATGTAACTATTGATTGAAACATTTCTAATTAGACAATTTTTTTCTAACAGTGTTTCAGAAAATTAAAAGTATGATACAAAAGCATAATGTGAGTATCTGTTTAAAGCAACAAGGCTTAGGACATTGATCTGTTTTTAATAAAATTTATAGCATTTTAAAAAAGATTTTAAATTTATTCAAATAATTTCTAGTGTTTCCCTGTCTTATTAGGATTAAATATTTTTAAAAACTAAATTTTAGGAATTTCATTTATACTCAGTGCCTAATTAAATTATTTATTTATTTGAGACAGGATCTCACTATGTAGTTCAAGCTGGCCTTGAACTCACTATGTAGCCCAGACTGGCCTCAAACTCGTGATCCTCCTGTCTCAGCCTCCTGAGTGCTGGGACTACTTAAAATTTCATTTCACAATTCTGATTGCACATCATATGATTTTCCTTATTTTGAAAAATCCTTTTGTTCCTATATAACATAGTCATGATTGTTGTCTTAATATGCTGCAAAAATGACTAAGTTGTTTTGCTAAAGTAGTTCTCTGTGTATTGTTCACAGTCTTATCCATGTTCCTCTTGCTGGATAAGAGACAATCTTACTAAAAAATGTAAGTTCTTACTTGGCAATATAGATCTTAAGTTTTGCACACGGCATTCAAAATTACATACAGTTCTGTATTTTTACCTGTAAAATCCTAAATATGTTCTTAAAGTGTAATTCTTGGTCTTGGCATCAGTACACTGTGTGTTTTTTCCCAAATGGTGATTCTTATCAGTATAAGAGAAGAGATGACTCTCAAGTATATGCTTGATACCTTTCTGACAAATCTAAGCTTGCTTAACAGACGTTGCTTTTTTTCAATTAGCATGGTTACTATTCAAGTCTGCTGTATAGAATGAATGTGTTTTGCTCTCACTGGCTGGCTTTATGTCTGCTTATAATCTTTGTAACTATCTGTCAAAGTTCTATAGTTTTAAGATGCCAACTGCAAAATTAGGATTAAACTTGACTACGGACTCAAGATGAACTCAGTTCTAAACTGACATTGCTCAAGTCTGGCAGAAAGGTCCTATGACAGTGACTCCACTTGTCTGACACATCCTGCCCCCAGCGTGGGACATCTCCTGACTCACCATCATCAGGGAAACCTTGGGCAAAGCTGCAGAGAGTTAATTGTGAAGATCTTCAGGAAAAGAAGAGAATACATTCAGAGATTGGTGAGGATGTTAGTATCAGAGTCACTTGTGTGCCAACACCTCCTAACTTAGTAGAGCTGCAGAGGTTAAAAATGTGGATTCTTAGTGTAAGGTCCTGAGTTTGATCCCCAGTACTGGGATTAAAAAAAGAGAATTCTTTTACATGATTTTCAACAAAATAAAACAAAATCCTTCTAAAAAGTGTAGTAGTGGTTAAATAGCTTCTGACTTATACCTTCTTTTGAACTCAAATACTTCACAGTTTTTTAGTATGATGCTTTTCTAGGCTTGATTATCAGGCTACACTCTGTTTATGGTCCAGCTACCTTTTGTTTTCTTGGTACTGGGAATTGAACTCTGGTCCTTGTGCTTTGAGGCAGGCAGCAGAACCACTGAGCTAAATCCCTGGCCTGATCCAATTACCTTTGAGGAAACCAAGATGCCAGTGCAACAAGAGACATTCAGCCAGATGATGTGGCACCTCACAGCTCTCAGGATTAAGGGCTGAGATAATAAAGGGAGAATTATAACCAGCATAGCAAGACACAAGTTTAAACAGAAAAAGTTGAATATTTCTTTACAAGCATGGCTGTTGTATCTGCTGAACTCCAAAACAAAATGAAAATACAGTGGTGAAAACTTAGGCTGCACTACAGATGAAATGGTGTTGTCACAAGCACTGAAAAATAGAACTTCAAAAATTAGTTTCTTTTCTCCTGTAGAGCAAGAGGTGCCCTGAAACCTAGGGCACACTGTAAGACCTGAATTACAAGCCCATGCTAAATGACAAAAGGTTTAGGAGACAGTGCTCTAACCCCCTCCCATTGTAGCCATAGCCCCAACTTTTGTTCAAACCCTGGTTTAGGAATGTAAGGCAATCTTGTACTGTTTGAAGTCCGGATCATGATGAACATGTAAGTTAGTGACTCTAGACTATGAGATAAAATCTGTACTATACATAGAGACCCCAAGTTAATTGTCGAACTGTTTGCTCATCCTGAATGTCTTGGTGGCCTTTGAAACATCCTATAGGTATCTGCTAATCATCAATGTGTGACTGCCGAGTACGTGACTGCTGACCACCAGCTCAAATCAGCAGACCATTAACCTTTGTCCCCTGTCTGCAAGCTTACAATGTTAATCCCCCCTTTTTACCCCCTATAAAAAGGACCTCAGCCCCTGAGTTGGCACCTTTCTGAGCCAGCTACGTGGTTATGAGAGTGCTGCCTGGCCAGACTAATAAAGGTCTGTTTACCATCTAGCCTGGTGTGTTCCTTCCTGGATGACTCTTGTTCCTCTGTGGAGCTCCTGGAGCCTCGCTGAGCTGTAGGTCCCAGCATCGTGGAGGCCCTTTTGGCTGTTCATGGCTCCCAGAGGTAAAGCCCTGGGTCTTGCATCCAGTGCCCTTGTTGGGCTATAGGACTCAGCATCATGAAGCCCTTTTCTGCTGTTCATGCTCCTCTCAGTGGAAGTGAGACTTTAAGTCTGACACGCACACAGCTTTCCACTGCTCTCCTCAGACCATATGAACAAACCAAATGTGCAAATGATGACACGAGGAAGCCTGGAGCCCAGTTTCCTTTCCAGAAGAAAGTGGACAATGAGCTAAAAGTGGCCGGAAGTGATAAAGTGCATGAGATTTTCAGTATTTCTCTGTGCTTCCTCCACACAGTTGCCTGCTCTGAAATACCTACAAGTGGAGAGATGAGATGGTGATCTGAGGAAAATAGGCCACTCTACCTCCTAACAGCTGGCTTTGAGCAAATGCTTTTTCATTGTTTTTTCCTGTACTAGGAAACTCTTTTCATTCTTATCCAAATGCGTAGGCTTCTTTGATTTGGCCAGTGGTCAGCAGGTAAAAATGAACACGTGAGTCTAAGAGGTCAGTAATTATTTCTTTAAAATTCTATGTTAATGAGCAATGTTTTGGTACATTAATTTGCCTCTTTCTTCATCTATTCAATAATTACTGTTTTATCGCTTCTGGGCCTTTTGGCTAAGATCAGGTGTAATAACTACTGTCTTAGCATTCACTCTGGTGATTGAGTAAACTGAGCATAATATATTAAACCCTTAAGCTGAGTTTAGAAACTAATTTTTTTAGTACCGATTGCAGGAAAGTGCAGGCGTTTGATGCAATTACAGTCAGGCATGAGTGATTAAGCATCTCGTAATGTGCATGTTCTAGGAAATGCCTAAATTGGATTGTTTTATAAAATATTTGTTTTGATACTGTGTCTCAATTGATTATTTAAAAATATATTGGCTTAACCATCCTCAATGAAAGAAAGATAGCCTTTTTAAGAAATGGTGTTGGAAAAACTGGATTTCAACTTCCCAAAGGTTAAAACTAGACCCCTGTCTTTCACCATGCACTAAAGTAAAGTCAAAGTGGATTAAAGATCCAAATATTAAAACAGAAACACTACATTTGCTGGAACATAAGTTGGGTAGAACTCTTGAAGACATCAGCATAGGAAAAGACTTTATGAACAAATCCTCAGTAGCACAGGAACTAGCACAAAGAATCAACAACTGGGATCTTGTCTTATTAAAATGCTTCTGTACTGCAAGAGAAACCATCAACAGAACTAAGAGACAACCTACAAGGTAGGAAAAATTTTTTATCAGCTGTTCCTCCAAAAAAGGACTACTATCTAGAATTTATAAAGAACTTTAAAAAGTCAGACCCCCCCAAATTTAAAGACCCAATTTTAAAATGGGAATTTGAAATGTGCAGACATTTCTCAAAGAAGTAAAAGCAGCAAATAATCATATGAAAAAATGTTTGACATCACTGTTCATGCCAGAGATGCAAATGAAAACAACCCTGAGATTCCATCTCACTCCAGAAAGAATGGCTGCTATCAAGAAATCAACCAATAGTACATGTTGGCAGGAATGTGGGGGAGAAAGGAACCCTTCTCCAGTGTTGGTGGAAGTGCAGACTGGTGCAACCACTGTGGAAATCAATATGGAGACACCTCAAAAACTAGGATTAGAGGTTCCATTTGGCCTAGCCATTCCCCTGTTGGGTGTCTTTCCAAAAGAATTAGAAGAATCATGCCACAGTGATATATGCACACCCATGTGTGTAGTGCCACAGTGTATAATGGCTGATACTTGGAAACAGCCCAAGTGCCCATCAACTGGAGACTACATAAAGAAAATGTTAAAAAATAAATAAAATGGAGTACTATTTAGCCATAAAGAGTGAGAAATTAGAGACATTTATAGCTAAATGCATGCATATTGAGGCCACACTCTTAAGTGAAATAAATAGGACACACAGTGTAAATACCAAATAGTTTATCTGGTGTGAGAAACTGATAGTGTATATAAGGATTAAAATGAATAATTGATAATGTCATATAGGAAGAAAAGGTACTAAGGGATAGGGGAAGTGGGAGGGGTAGGAAAAAGGAAAGAAGAAAAAGGAAAATATATAAGAAAAGAAATAAGTGGAAACAAAGCTTTTGCAAATAGGAGAGGGTTGGGAGGCTTGAAGAGAGAGCAGGGAAATGGGGAAAAATAAGAACCAAGATACATCACATAAAGGTACAAGTTACCAATGATGACTATAACTGTACTGCATACCTAAGATGTACCGATAAAATAATTTGAGAAAGAAAAAAGTAGCCGATGCTGAGTTAGCTTTTCTCAGTGGTGGTCAGCCAGAACACTGCCCATTTTGGAGGGAAGGTGACGATGGACTCAGAGTCATAAAACCCATCTTGTAGTTCATCCCAAGGTTGTGGGTTATTGTAAACAAAAACCAAAAAAACAAAAAACAAAGAAACAAAAAACTTCTTGCCAAATTTAAAGATTCTCAGACATTTAGGTAGAGTAGCTCTCTACCTGAGTTTGTATAGACTCCATTGCCGAGTACAATTCGGTCTGTTCTGGAATCCAGAGCCTGGACTCACCTCTTGGCGAGATGAAGCAAAATGTTACCAGGCACTTAGTGTAACACATTCAGTGCGGACCAATTCCAAGGAGGTCATTTTGTGGGAAAAGGGATTTATTCAGAGCTAGCTGTAAAGATGAGGGGTCCATTTGTCCCAAATCACAGTCTCACCCTGTACAGCTGTATGTCTTTTGGAGCGAGGTACAGTGGAGAGGAGGACACAAAGAGACCACGCAGTGAGGCACATCCTGACACCTGAGCGGTCCTTCACCCATTCCCACATTCTTCAGATCATTCGCCTTCGCTCGCGGGAGGGACGCAGGGCTCAGGGGTTAGGATCCACGCATTATGTCACTTGATTTGGGATGAGAAGAGGTGGGTGTGTTGGTTCTGTGCCCAGGAGGAAGAAGTTAGAAGTCCCCTGTCACTAAAGAAAATATATGTGACTCAAGTTTCACTTTACACTGTCCACGACACATGCGAGGAGTCTTGGCATTTCCTGTCCAATGTTTTGTGAGTAAAACCAACCCACTTCCTCGATCCCAGGTGACAGAAGAACCATTCGTGAGTCATGGCACATGGTCCAGAGGAAGTCAAAACAGGGGCAGAGAAGAGCAGAATTCCACGCAGCCGCATCAACGAAAAGAGTTCTGAGGGATTAAGGTGTGCAGAATCCACCCCACACCTTTCCTCACTATCGTGCTCCCCGTGATACTGCCTTTCCTATGTATTCCTCTATAACGAGTGCTCACGTCTACTGGGGGATTTATAAAGACACCTTAACAATCAAAGCACATGATGTGTACATTCACTTCCCACTTTGATGCCAGACAAGGCCGTGCGGAGTCACTCACCAGGCACACCCTCTGAAGATCCTCAGGCTGCGCTGGTCCTTTTCACTCAACCGTGTATAGTTCCTTTGAATATTGGGTACATTTTTGTTGTATAATGAGAAGTATTTATTTTCTATAAAAGTATCACACACGAAAAGATTTGATCCTATCTCATCCTGTCATATAATCCATGGACAATAAAACGATAAATCAGCATGGACCACCACTGAGGTTTCTGTCTCCAGAAATGTGGAAATGTGGAAATTCAAAGTTAATTGTAGCCATCCTTGTCCTGGCTCAAGTCAGATTTCACATGGTTAATCTAGTGTGAGAATTAATATGTTCCGTACAATTTGTAGGTTGGATACCTAATGATCATGGTTGAACTACACATTCACCAGATTTTGATGAGCACATGAGTGCTTTTCCCTGATGAGTAGAAGGACGGACGGTATCAACATGAGAGTGGGTGGTTTATGATTGGCATCGGAATGAATTTCCCTTTTTATTTTGATCTCATTTCTGTTAACTGCCCTTCAACAATGTATCACGTAGCAAAAGAATTTTTGAGCCATGCTCTTGGAATTTCCAACCAGAAGACGTATAGAGTATATATTTAAATTGTTTATTTATTTAAGTGTGATTCTGTGTTACTGGATGAATACTCGACAAGAGCACTCACGTTGATAGGGATAAGAAAGCTATTATCCCCACTCTAGAAGGCTAAGAAGATAGCATCTTGGGAGTAGGAACTTGACAGCAGGCTGAAGTTGAGTGCACAGGAATCCATCTTGGAGGGAGAATATAGTAAAGAATTCGATATCCCAGCTGGAGTAGGACAGCCTAATACAGGGATCAAATACCCTATCACCATGTACAGACATTTTAGCTTCTCCCCAGTAACCCATTAGTAGAACTGGAGGCATTTTAAAATTTCTCTAGCCTCAGGCACTTCATTGGTAAAACCAGAGTCAATCAGAACTGCTCCTCAAAAAGCTCCTGACAAAGTTTCAGAAATTCAGTGTGCGGTGACCCACATTGTGGTTGCACTCACATTCTAAGTATTCATTTCCAAGGCATTGAATGCAGGCCTGAGGTTTGGACCTGCTTGCTAAAGATATAGTTCTGGCCTTCAGCACACATACAGATCAGGCCTGAAAGATGCAAAAGGGCCACTGGTATAAAATGTGCCCCTTAAAAATCTCACAGGATGTTTTCATTTTCAAAGAGAGAGACCAATGAAGACATTATTGAACAGTGAGGTGGTAGGGGAATGTGAAAAATGAGCGAGTAAGGTTCCATTACTTGGAGAACACGTGAAGTTAACGTGGTGGGTTGGATAGGAGTCAGGCGTTGAGATAAGCGGTGAAGTATGGCCTTGCTGAATCTCATGTCCATTTGGGAAAAGAAGTAGAAAGTAGACAAATGAATGGCGTTTGGAAATACATCATTGGCCTGATTTTGTGAAAGTGAAATTTGCCATCACTCTGGGCAGATTTTGTGCCTACCCTCTGATGACCTCCAGAACTGCATCTTTAGTATTCTTTTAATGGCCCATGTAACAAGCTTTGGCTGTGGTTAAGAGTTTAATTTTCTTGGGAAACAGTAGGCAGCGGTGACATGGGAAGTTATTTCATGAGTGTGGTAAAAATTTCTGTCTCTTACTTTTAATATTTGTTTTGAGGATCTCAAAATTAATGGAGATCAAACTGTCTTCCCTTCAGGAATACTTTGTGCCTCGTTCATTTCATGACCTCTACAAATTCATTATGTTTTTCTCAATTCTAATTGAAAAGGATTGCTTACATTTCTATCCTCCAAATACTTTTAAGTGTCTACTGTATATCAGCATATAAATTGCTGAGGGGACACATGGGGTCCTCAACCCTGCTCACTCCTCAAATAAGCTTCATGTGTCTGAGTGTCTAGTTACCCCAAAATACATGCTTTAGAACCAGATCCCCAAAGTGATGATCTGAGAAGGTGGAAGTCTCTGGAAATTAATTGTTTGCATCATGAGTTAAGAGCTCTAAAAACTGACATATATACACTCAGACAGCTTGTCCAACCCCCTGTCGAGTGAGAACACATCTAGGAGTCACCACCTGTAAATGAAGTCTTAAGATATTTATCAGGGCCTTGATGCTGGATTAGCTAAACCTCACATTCCTTAATGTGAACAATACTATGGCATTTTGGTTAGTTTGGCTACAGTGCATTATAAATTATGCTCTATAAATTATGAATGTATTTTGGTGAATAGTTTGGTATATCATTAGTCATGGTAAAACCCAGATTTGTCAATGCAACCTGAAAGATACATACATACAAATTCATCCTGGTTAATGTGTATACCTACTTCCTGTGTATACCTACTTCCTCTCCCTCGCAAGATCACGTCATCACTGCCATGGGTAACCAATGGAAGTTCATACAACGGGTTGCTACTTAAATCAGGCAGTGTCAACTCATTTAGTTGGAGCCTATGACAAAGATTTGAAATGAAAGAAATCTGCCACAAGATTGGTTTCCAGAGACCTGAAGTCATCTTTAAATGAAATTTCAATGCCTCTTTTGATGATAAGCCTTTAGGAAGCAGAAAAAAAAATTTCTAAATATTTAAATATTAATTATTTGAATGACTACATTCTTGAAGTACACAATGTTCACATTCGTTTTAGAGTAGGCCCAGGGAGCTAATGTTTTCTTTCCCTTCTGTTCCCTTCCCCACCCACCACTCCTCCTCTAGTTCTAGATCCTCTTAGCCCATTTCATCATCATCATTAATACTATTATCACGAGGCATAGTAGGAGGCTGAGGCAGGACGAGCACTGGGACTGACGCCAGCTCAGGCTACGTAGTGAGATTAAGGCCAGCCTGAACTACATGGCAAGAACCTGTCTCCATCCTCCCCAAGAAAACCCCCCCAATATTATTGCCATCACTTAGTTCATGTTTGCAACAGATAGAAACTACGTTCATTGTGGGTAACTGGTGCACACGTATGACATGAAATCTTCTTACATTCCATCTTCTGCCTCTTCCGCCCAGTCCTGACCTCCTGATTCCCTTCCCATTTGCCCGAGAGCTACCTCTGTCTCACCATATAGAATCATTAACAGATGGATGGAGAAAATGCCTTATCCATACCTGATGTAATATCAGTTGGCTATGAAGGATGAGTTAAAGATGCTTGTTGAAAAGTGGATACAACTTGAAGACATGTTAGTTAAATCAGACAAAAAAGCTGAAGTGCTTTTAAAATGTAGAAAGTTTTCCGAACATATACATAACAAGGTTCTGTCAAAATAGGATAATGTCAATTGTTTTTGAATTATATCCTAAAAAAATCATTTTACATTTCCAGTGAATCAAATATAAATTTCACTAGAAAACTTTTGGAAATAGAGTGCAAACCACATAGCATTTGTAAAAACTGAAGAAAGGAGAGACCCTTTGGACACCTCATGAAACCACAGACATTATTTTTGCTAAATTCAATTGATTTCACAAAACCAAAAATATAGCACAATCATATATTGAAAGTGCACGGTACAATTTGTTGCTGTGCTTATGTTGTGAAATTATTGCTTTCTTCCTAGTTAGCATTTACATCACTTAATACAATTATCTCTTGGATATATGGGAAAAGACTGGAAACGTGTAGCAAATTATCGTTTGATGTGGGGTTGCGTTATTCACTGTGGTCCCTATAAGATGATCCCCATTTGTGTGCTCAAGAGAAACACTGGGCTTTCTGTAGCACATCGCAGTTTCCCCATCCCAACCCAATCGCCGTCCTCTCTGCTTCTGTAAAGTTGTCCATTTTAAAAGCTAAAAACAAATGTGATCGAGCTGTGTCTGTGCCCCATGTATTTCATTTAATGACCTCATATAATCCACATTGTCCCAAAGGCGGGCTTTTGTTGTTTCAAAGTCTCGATAAAATTTCAGCGTAGGAATAAACTTCACTTTATCCAGTCAGCTGAGGCCATGGATGGCATACAATGGAGATTTGGATGCAAGGTGCTTTGCTGTTCTGAATTTAACATTCTTATGCCCTTTCTGACCTCACCAGTGTGTTAACCCATAGATAAACTGGAGGAAGACTGTCCCTGGGTGTGTGCTTTACAACAGTGCATCTCATTACTAACACACCTATTGCTGGCCTTCCTCGCATTCTGTGTATACGATGAATCTCATTTTTGAGTTTGAGCTTGCTTTCTGACATTACGAGAATCGAAACCAGGCTTCCCCACCTCTCCCACATAGGCTTTCACTTCAGTGGAGATTCTCCCACAGTTTTCAGGGTAAGTAGAAAACTTGAAGTGTTTTCCACATTTATTGCATACGTATGCCCTCCCCTCACAGAAGACTGTCATGTACTTGAACACACTGAGAAAAATAAAACATTTTCCACATTGTCCATACGTGTTCAGATTCTGCTATGAATTTCCTTAGGTATATAATGGTACTTGTGTATTGTACAGTTTTTTTATATTTAATATAAAAAATTGCTTCTCTACACTGTCCTTTCATGTCTGCAAGCCATATATATATATATTCAAAAAAATTTTTAATTTTTAATGTATATATAATTATATATATACATTATATATATATATATTCAAAATTTTCTTTCTTAATTTTTTAATGTCTAGGTTGACTTCCAGAGTAACTGAAGGCTGTTCCATATTGCTTACATAAATAGAGTTTCTAACTTGTGTGATTCCTCTCATCTATTCAACAACTACTGTGTGTGCTGAAAGCTTTTCCATACTGCTTACATATGTAGGGGGCCCCCTCCCTCCAGTGGAAGTTTGTTCATGTCTTTGACAATCAGTTATGCTGAAAGCTTTCCCACATTGCTAACATACATAGGGTTTCTCCATATTGTGAGTGCGTTCAAATTTTTCACAATCATGATGTGTGTTGAAAACTTTTCTGTATTGCTTACACACATAGGGTCTCTCCCTGGTGTGAGTTTTTCTAGTTTTGACAGTCACCACATGTGCTGAAAGCTTTCCCACATTGCTTACAAATAGAGGGTTTCTCCCTAGAGTGAGTTCTTTTACATTTTTGACAATTACTCTATTGTCTGAAAGCTTTCCCACATTGCCTACATACATAGGGTCTCTTTTCAGTGTGAGTTCTTTCGTATTTTTTAAAAAATAACCACGTATGCTGAAAGCTTTCCCACATTGCATCCATTTATAGGGTTTCTCCCCAGTGTGAGGTTGTTCCTATCTTTGAAAAGAACAGCAAGAGGTGAAAGCTTTTCCACATTGCTTACACCCATAGGGGTTTCTCCCAATGTGGATAGCTTCAGGATTACCACGTGAAGACTTATTCATGAAAGATTTCCTAGGGTTTACATACATAAAAATTCCCCTCTCCAAAATGTCTGCCCCTTTTTTCTACTCCCTCTCTTCTATTTACCCCTTAATTCATATTTTGCATTTTTCACAACATGTGATATTGCACTATCTTCATGAAAGTGCACAGTACTGCCCATTTTTTTTAGCAAATAACATCATCTCAATTTCCTTTATTGAATACTATTCCATTATAGACACACCACATCATTTTCAGTGCTGCAGATTGAACCCAGGGTTTTAACTCAGAGTTATTTATCTTTTTTTTTTTTAATGAGAAAAAGCCTCATCAGTTGTTAAGTTTCCCAGGTGGAGTATGAATTCTTGATACTTGTGCCTCAGCTTCTCAGCATGCTAGGAATCCAAGGAGGCACTTTCCTGCCCAGGCTGTCCCATTTTTCTTTTCTGCTCATCTGTGAATGGGCATCCAGGCTGGCTGAATAACAAGACACAGAGAAGAGGCTGCTTCCAGATCTACAAGATTTAAAAATTTTTCCACTTCTACAACCCAAACCAGGATAGATAATTCTTTGCAAGCTGTTTTAAATTCTGCCATTGCAGTTGCACTTTTATTGGCCCACTCCATATGGACTGCATTACCTTATGTGTTCAGTGTCAGAATGCCAGAGCGATCCCTTTGTTTGACGCCCTCGGGTGACGTGCAGCCTGGAGGCCAGGCCCGGCCAGATTAAGTGCCTTCCATCTAATGCTTTGTTGTTTTCCTCTGCTGTGCCCTCCTCCACAGGCCATGGTCACAGTCTTCTCCAGGAAGTCAAACTGAAGGGATATTAGAAATCCAGGGGGATTTGTGGGGAATTCAGAGATTGCAACCCATTTTCAGCATATAACAAGGATTCACTGCAAACCCTCTCTGCCCACAGCTCCTGCAAAGGGGCAGAAACTCCCAGGCTTGGTGCAGACAGGGCTGGACAGGGATGCCTTTAGCCCCTTGATTTCATTTCCATTGTGGATGGGAGTAGGAGCTGGTCGCCAACAGTGTGAGGCTAGTGTTTTGTCCTGAACTAAATATAGCCAGATGTTTTCCCAGAATCAAGCTAAAGTAGACCTGGGAGGGTGGCTCTTCTTGGGCAGTTCAGGTGCCACTCGTTTGGAGGCAAATTATTCATCCAGGAGTCTTTGATTGGACATCAGTACTGCTCCTGTTCTGCTTCGATGAAAAACAAACTGAGTCCTCCATCCTTCTTTGAAAAGACCATGTTTCAATGACCCCGATGTCTGTCTCCAGCACAACACTGATCTTAATAATCACGTAAGCCACATATTTATTCCTTTCTCCCACACATACAAAACTATGATAAAATTCATAAATTTTGCACAGGTAGAGACTAACAGTACTTAATGCTGAACTAGATATAGAATAATAAAATGGCACAACCGATGTTATGTGAACGTGGTATCCTTGTCTGAGCGTTGCCACAGTCTGCTGTCCTGGAGTCTCCTTTGAGAGGGTATCTCTAGGTCCTTTCTGCCCCAGACCAAGATTGAACAAAACAAGCATAAGCAGCAGCAAAGTTTCACATTTATTAAATGTTGGAAAAATAGAGAATGGTAAGGGGGTAAATGGGGTCTGAAGAATAATTTTGGGCTGAGCAAAAAATAAAAATGCTCCCTACAACATAGCGTGGGCTGTGAAGATGCACGGTGACAAGCCCTGAACGGTGACTACCCTTTGCGTATTTCCGAACTTGGCATCAGATTCGGGCCATCCCATCAAAAACCTGCTTGAATTTTTATGAGAAATTCACAACAGGGCTCTGAAAACTGTTTTCCTCCTGTCTCCAGGAATCTTGCCACATCTCTTTTCCCAATTAGTTTTAGCCACACTGGATATTAATGCCTTGTGAATGTCTGACTTTCTACTTGTAACCAGCAATGCAAGGTGGAACTTTATAAGTGAGATTTTTTTTTCCTTTGGTGTGGGAAACATGGTTATTAGTTGCAAGTGTTAACTTTAGTCACTCCATTTTGTTAAGTTCCTCCACCTATTGTGGGAATCATGATTATTAGTTGCAAGTATGGTTAACTTGTTTTTGTTGAGCCTGTTTTCTCTTTCCTGTGTGAACTCTCATTTCTGTGGAGCAGGTGTTGAGGTTACTATGGTAATCCTAGCCCATAATAGTTTGTGGGTTTTTTTCCTTTAAAAGGCCGATGCTTGCCTGCAATAAGTCGCCTTGATACTTTATAAGTGAGATTTTTTTTTCCTTTGGTGTGGGAAACATGGTTATTAGTTGCAAGTGTTAACTTTAGTCACTCCATTTTGTTAAGTTCCTCCACCTATTGTGGGAATCATGATTATTAGTTGCAAGTATGGTTAACTTGTTTTTGTTGAGCCTGTTTTCTCTTTCCTGTGTGAACTCTCATTTCTGTGGAGCAGGTGTTGAGGTTACTATGGTAATCCTAGCCCATAATAGTTTGTGGGTTTTTTTCCTTTAAAAGGCCGATGCTTGCCTGCAATAAACGTCGCCTTGATCAGACTCCTGTCTTGGCGTCCTTCCTTTCTCTCTGCCCCATCTCCACCCCGCTGCTCTTTCAGGTTTGAGACACTGCTGGACAGTGCTCTGAGTCGCCGGCTCGCGACACTTTGGGGTCAAGCGGCTTCCAAATTTCTTCAGACCTGGGGCACAGATGGCTCCCCCAGTGCTCCTCCACTCAGGGAAGTGGACAAAATTTGCAAATCTTGGCACCAGGAGGTCAACCCCACTTTCATTCACTTGGTTAAGCATGCAGTATGTCAGTGTCCAGGAAGGGATGGAACTAGGATAAGACTGTTTGCTGTTCTACTCTGTTCTCCCCCAAACTGGTGCTTGTTACATATAAATAACCCCAAAACACCTGAACTTGGTGAGATGGTGACCTGAGGCAAACAGGCCGCTCCATCTCCTCACAGCTAGCTTTAAATAAGTCCTTTTTACCAAAAGGTATGGCTTCCCTTTATTAAAAACAGCTGAAGTAGATAAACATTAATACATAGAGATAGGCTGGGCCCTCAAAGAAGTCAGTGCGCCCACACGCGCATGCGTGCGTGCACACACACACACACACAGGCATCAAGATTGTGGCTGGAGGTGCAAGATGGAGACACAATGTCAGGGCCTGCACGTCTCCCTAAGGGATGCACCAACTTGACAATTATACTCTAATGAGCACCACTGGCCCAGTAAGTTCAGATAAGCATCGGATGCCTTTGTGGGAGGCCAGAGCATCTGAACCAGTTGCTTCACAAAAATGCCTCTCTCCTTTCTGTACACTCAATCACACAAATGTTTTTCCTATTGGATCGATATGAACTAGGCAGCTATATTTATAATCCTATAGTCTTGTAGTTTGGTCCACACTGTTCACACATTGTGACTTTACTGTTTAATTACCCTTGACAGAGGGCCTTGGGAGAAAGCCATTCAGGACCCCTTCTGGAAATCCAGGAGCTCCTATCCTTTCCGCTTCCAATGAAATCCTTATAGCCTCCTCCATTGGTTTGTAACTTCATTCGTCAATGTTGCGAGACCACGGTCTAGGCACATTTGACATCTAACAGGTCAGGAGTTACATTTCTCCTATATCACCTTAATTTTGTCTACAGCAAGCAAATGAACCTGAGCATCTGAGGCTAAGTGGCCAGTGACAATTATGGTGGTCATGGAGGACATACGTCCTTGCTGTTAAGAGGCACATGTCATTGCAGTCTCTCGTGAGGTGGGACTGACTGCTCCTGGCTAGTTGAACCCATGGCTCAGGACCCCAGGGTTATTCCAGCAGCTGAGAGTGACACTTGGCTCCCAGGAACCTTCTTCCTTTTCCTATAAACTCTTTTGATGGTAAAAGAAAAAAAGGTTTAGGGAGCTAATGAACTCTGCCTGGTTTCCTGCAGAAAAGTGCACTCCAGGGACCTACTACCTCCAAATTTGTACTTTGTCTTAGGATGTTCCACAGTGCCATTTGGGTGAGGTAATGACATTTACTGTTTGGGGCCATTTTAGACCTATTGCAAGACATTTTGGGCCATTGACTGGTCACCAGTGGTATTTGTGGTGAGGCAAGTGCCTTCACCATCTGTAGCCATCTGGACCTATAGCGGGGCACTTGAGACACTGATTCACACGAGTTGAAATTCAGATCTAGAAAAATTCCCATGGTTTTGTTTGAGAGTACTCACTGGGTTTTCTGTGGTCTGTTTTCATTGCTTTTGGTTTGTTTTTTGTCTCTTTTTATAATCACCTTTATTCTAGGATGATCAGCAGGGTTTCGGTACTATCTAGAGTTATGTAAGCCATTTGGGGCTTCAAGTTGCACTGATGATTTCTTTTTAAACATGGTATCACTATGTAGTTTAGGGTGGCCTTGAAATCACTATGTAGTCCAGGCAATTCTCCTGCCTCAGCCTCCTGAGTGCTGGGATTACAGGTGTGTGCCACCACACCTGGCTGCCCCAGGTTTTAAATCATTTTTCACTGTGTTAAAATTTAATCACACTGGTAAGTTTTCACATCTTGTCCTAGCTCTACTGATCAAGGTCTCTAGGACTAGAAAAAGAAGAAAGAAACCACAGAGAGAAACAAAAAAGCAAGCCATCTGTATTCAAATTTCTCATTTTTTTTCTAATTAAGGAATAGAGGTAGCAGGAAGTTCCAACCAATTTTCAGCAAACAAGACTTGATAAACATTTTGAAACACAAACACTGAAACGTGAATCAGGGATTGTGAGCTAAAATGAAGGAAAATTTAGAAAAATTTAAATCCCAATAACAAACTCCCCCAATTTGACCACGTGGCTGCTCTTGTCAGTGGCACAGAAGCCTCTTCCTTGCACTTGCCACTAAACCAGAAGAGACTGAAGAAAAAGCAGCTATGGATGTTAACCTGACCAAAGTCACTGCCAAGACCTTCTTAGAACAGTTCCACGAAGTCACAAGCGCTTGTAGTTAGGCAAGCCATGCTGTATCACAACAAAATCACTTTGTTCTAAGTCCGATGTCATCAAAACCCTATAAACAGTGACAAACAGTCACTGTTCTCACTCTTCCACGGCGGCTTGCCCTCATGCTGCAAAGTGCTCTTCTTTTCCTACTCTTACTTGGCCCAGACTCACTCTGCACAACCTGTGTCTTACCCTACCTTTAATAAGATTTTGCCACCAATTTTTTTTAAGCTGGATACTACCACGGACACTTGTATTCCTCAGCGCATTACAAGAGAGCTCCTCAAACATATGACTAGTGTCTCTAGCTGCTTAAAATCTTTTAACTCAGACTTAGTGTGTGGTGAATGTCTATAAACCTAGCCCTGGGGAAGCTGAGGCAGGAGGATCACCATGAGTTTGAGGCCAGCATGGGCTACGTAGTGAGTTCAAGACCAGCCTGAGCTACATAGCGAGACTGTCTCAACACCCCAGTGAAAATAAAATAAGTTCTCTTTAGTCAAACTTTTTTTTTTTTTTGGTACCAGGGATCAAACTCAGGACCTTGTGCTTGCAAGGCAGGTGTGGTGCCACTGACCTAAACCGTGGGCTCTGTTTTGTTTCAAAGTTACCAAATTTAAATCTTTATCTATAATGTCCTTCACTTTAATATGAAGATATAAATTGACAAATAGAGATTGTATATATTCGGTATACAATATGCTTAACATTCTTAATTTTTAACTATTTCCTTTTTTAAATGAAAGCAGTGCAATAGTGCCTATTTTACTTTTTATATTTTTAGCTACATTCTGAAGATCTTAGTTGATTTTATAATAGGAAAAAGAGTAAGGTTCTGTTCAGTGCTGTGTGATAACCACTTTCTACAAAATTAATTTAAAAGGGAGAGAAAAAGCTATATCAAGAACCGTGCAGCAGAAAGCTACAGTAAAAGGCAAAATACACCAGTAGAGAGGAGAAAGGAGAGAAAACTCATCTAGAAAACCCTGAAGAAAGGGTGATGCATCTGTGAGTTCATTTTGTTCTCGTGTTTCACTGACTCCTTAATCCGCCTCTGTGATCATTTTTGTCCCATCTGGTGAGGTTTCTGGGCCATGACTGCAGGGAGAGTAGATGTCTGTGCTGCGCCTCCTCCCCTTCCTTGGTGTCCTCTCCTTGGATGCTTGCACAACTGCTGCCATGTTCAACCTCTGCCCTGTGACTCTGCCCTGTGAGGCCCATATTCCCCGCCCTTCACTGTGAAGTCTTCCATTCAAGTTTCTCAGTCTTCTAAAGATTCACACAGCTTATTAGATTCTACATGAAGCTTTTGTTCACTCTCAAATTTATCCTTTATATTCTTTTGTTCAGCCATATTTTCCCGAGTTTGAATCATGTGCATATTTATCTCAAAGTAATAGTTCACAAAGTCAGCCGCGAGAGCTGGTTGCTTATGTTTTCTCCTTCCATCCACACTACAGCTACTCTCTGAATTAATTGTCCCCTGGAAAGATGTCTGTACTGATCCCCACTGGTTCTGCTTTCTGTCTCAGTTTATCACCAGCTGAAGCACTAGGGGGCACCGGTGGGTCTGGGCCATTTTCCCCTTGGAACTCAGACCTGGGGCCTGGTGGGTCAAGGTAGTTCTGCCTTGGCACCACACTGAAGCTGGGCATGGATCCTTGCCTATGCTTCTTGTCACAGCTGCTTTTCTCTCTTGCAAAGACAATAGGATTGCAGAGCAGAGCAGGTTTTCCTCTTCCATTTTGTGTCCAAATCATCTGTGTGTTGCTTACAAGAGGCAAAAAATGGATCTGCTATATCCTCTTCTGCTGCCACCTCTGAAAGCAAACCTTCTTTCTGGGCACAGGTCACCTGAAAATAGGCTCTGCACGTCCCTGCATCACAGCTAATGCAAAGCCGGGTTCCAGCAAAGCGAGGGTCTTCACCAAAGCTCCGTTCCTTGGCACCGTATTTGGAATAGTTCATTTCTGTTAGTGTTACCGGTCGCAATTTGTCAATATTTCCAAAGGCTACCCCAGGTGCATAGAGGGCGCAGACAATGCGAACCCATCCTCCAGCATCTGTGTCTGCCACAATTCCATCCCAGTTAGGACCCAGTTCACAGCTAGGAGAGACACCACATTTACAAGCATCACAAACCAAGGTGCAGCAGAGTTTTCTGAAGCCCAACTCATAATAGTCACTCCATCAACTCCATAGCAACCTGCATGGACTGTAATGCCACAATTGTCACACCGAGTTGTCTCACCAGCATCCTCACTGTCTTTCCAATACAGACACAGCAAATCAGAGTACGGTCCATTTTTTGAGACCTCCAGTTTTGAGTCTTCTCAAGAATCAGCGAGTCCTCGTTACTCTTGACAGTGTCAGGCTGTGGTGGGTTAGCACCTCGTCATCAGCACTGTTTCTGCTGAGAACCCCCTACTTCTTCCCAGCCTCTCCCTTTGCCAGCAGCATCCCCGGGCAGGAGAGCGGGCCAGTCACTTAAAAGAGTACCATCTCCCACCGATCCACTTCCCAAGGGTCAAGGATCAGAGCTCAGGGCAGAGGGCTGCTCAGGCTGGGGTCTGAAGCTGCAGTCTCCCCAGGGCGGTGCAGCATGCAGAGCTCTATTCACAGGAGGCACAAGGCGCCCCTGTGAGCTTCCGGTCCTGGGTGCCTCACGCTCACCCCAGCCCGACTGCTGGGCCTCCCAGCCGGACTGCCCGCCGTCTGCTTGTGGCTGTCCTTCCCTCTCCACTCCCGCACCGCCCTCAGCCCTTCCCCGCGGTGGCAGCCCCAGCTCCTGCTCCTCCATGGTGGCTGCGCGCCGGTGCCGGAGGTACCTGCGGAAGGGCCACTCCAAAGCAGCGTCCAGCGTATTTCCCTGCTGCTTTTCTTTCCATCCCAATGCAGCTCTGCTGCTGTGAGCAAAACGGTGCTTAGTTTCACCTAGCCTCGAGGCTGGCGGCTCTTAGGCTGCCAACCCAGCGCCCAGCAGTTCCTCTTCTGTATCAATCCTATCCTTGTGAGACTTGAATAGGCTAAAGTGACTCCATGCTAACAGGCCAGACTGTGCTTCTCCATATGCTAATGGCTACCTTGGCCAACAGCCCGCTCAGGGGCAAAAGGTTTGTCAAAAGGTGACGCAGAACATTTCCTGCATAAGATAAGCAATGCATCTGCGTCTTGTTCTGACTCTTTGTTTAGAAAAACCTTATAAAAAGGACCTCAGCCCCTGAGCAGGGGCCTCTCTGAGCCACCTGGCTCCGGGAGCGCTGTCTGGCCAGACTAATAAAGGTCTATTTACCATCCAGCCTGGTGCGTTCCCTCCTGGGTTTCTCGTTTCTCCATCGAGCTCCCGGAGCCTCGCTGGGTGTTAGGGCCCAGCATCGTGGAGGCCTTTTCGGCTGTTCATGGCTCCCGGAAGTGAGGCCCTGGGTCTTGCCTCCGGAGCCATCCTTGGGCTGTAGGACTCAGCATCGTGGAGGCCTTTCGGCTGTTCACGCTCCGTGGAGTGAAGTGAGACTTTAAGTCTTACACCGTCTCCTCCGCTGTCTGTTCCCTGTGGATCCTGAACAGCCTCCCTCACTTGGGCTCCTCTCCACGCTGTCATTTCCCAGACTGGGCCGCTTGTCCTGGGGAAGCTGCGTTGCTGGTTCTCCGGTCTCTGCCATTTCAGCTTCCTCGCTTTTGACCTTGCATTATTTATACATGGAACTTTGAAGAAAACATTTGAAAACACCACACACGTGTGAGCAAGTGCTGTTAACAGCGAACTTTGCTCGCAAAGGCTTAATCATGAGTCCCATGAGTTTTTGTCAGAAATCAAAGATGCATCCCTTGACTTGTCCTGCCACTGGAAATGTAAAGGCTTTACTGAAATTTTGAAGTTTTAGTACAATGCTTTGAACTCAGGGCCAAGATTTAAATTTTTCTGAACAAAAACAACCTCTTTTGTCCACTCTTGCAAAATAGTGAATGACTTTGGGAATAAGATTTTACTGTGAATCTGAAAGTGTTCCTTAATGCATTCAAATTAATAACAAAAGGCAAAATGGGTCCTACATGCAAAATTATATTGTGGTAAAGTCATTTTTACTTTACTAATATTGAGTAACAAATCACAAACTGTTTTATGTACTTCATATGATATCAAAAGTTTAAACCAAAGGAAGATCTCTAGTTATGCACAGGGCACATTCCTGTAATGCAGCTGCTTGGGAGGCTGAGGCAGGAGGATCACAACTTGGTAGCTGGCTGGGCAACTTGGTGAGATGCTGTCTCAAAATTTAAAAACAACTCAGTGGCCCAACACCCCTGGGTTCAATCTGAATAGAAAAGGAAGAAATTGAGGAAGGGGAAGAAGAAGACCGTCTCTGTATCTGTACAGATACCCAGTGAAATCATACTTGGAAGTTTACATCCTGCAAAATCTACTTACCTATGCAATGGAGAAAGTTCCATGTCACAAACCGCAACGTCAGGATCCTGCCAGCAGGTCCTAAACCTGAAAGGACGAGGAGAGAGACGGGAGGCACTTTTCTTCTCAAGTTACTTGCTTGCTTTATTACAAACCTTTTCCTTTTATACTCTCCAGCTGTACGGGAGTGAAAGTACAGCCCACACATTCCAGAAGGAAGTAACAACAATTCTTATGAGTTACATCTGCTAGGCAATAGATCAGATCACCAGCTGAACTAGCCCGTTGCTATGGGTGACGACACGTCCACACTGCTCGGGTGAATCACAGGTCAATATGGCTGTGCTCTCCATAATTCCCGTTTCTCTTAGAGGGTACCAGACACATGCCAAGGAGCTCCTGTCTTAGGTGGCAGGGATGTCCTTTCTCCTTACCCATCATCAGCGAAGAGGGCTTATGTCCCTCTTGCCTGTCTTAGGTTGGTAGAAAGGAGGCCCCGACCTTACCTGTCTCTGGATGCTCCACGGAGGGGGAATTATGTACGGTGGGCTTGTGCCAAATAAATGATGAATAGAAAAGGGGGTGGAACGCCCACGAATGCAATTTTGTAGGCCCTCAAACAATGTTAAAAGATCTCCTTTCTAAAATTTTTTTATTATAATTATATGAATTCTTATGTCCTGTAATGTAGCTTTGTATCAACAGGATCTTCCTTTTTGCGGGGGGTTGAGAATAGTGGGTTAATGCTAGCAGGACTGCGCTCAGTTCAACCATTTGTGCAGAAGTATGAGGTACCTTAACTGCCCATGCCTCATGAGGTGAAACTATTGCAGCTGTTCCTTTATGGGAGCCATCTGTAAAGACTGTAAGGGCTCCTTTAATTATCTCAGGGGAAGTCCATTGGGGGAAAATGAACCTATGCCTAGTTGCAAACTGTATGAGTTTGTCTGATGGAGGATGGTTATCAATATCACCTGAAAAATCTAGGAAGCTAAGGAACCAGGAGGTGCTAGTCTGGTCCAAGTACAATCTTTGGTTTTTATCATAGGGAATCACAATCCTGTCGGGCTCTTTACCAAAGATGGTGACAGCGGCCTTCCTTCCAATCTGACATAATTGAGCCACCATCTCATGGTAAGGTTTGATGACTTTTAGGTGAGCATGAGGTAGATGAATACAATAAAGAGGTCTTTTTTGCATTAATACTCCCGTAAGCCAATCAGGGGATTCACAAATAATTAGGAGAAGTGGGAATCCTAGTTCATAATAAGATATGCATTGTTCCTCTATGGCTTGTTCTACTATTTTTAGAGCAAAACGGGCCTCCTCAGCTAAAGTTCTGGTGGAAAGAGGGCTCACATCCCCCTCTAACAGTTGGAATAAGGGAGACAATTGATGAGTAGAAATCTTTAAATAAGGATGCAACCAATTAATATCTCCCAAAAGAGTATGAAGATCATGGAGAGCTTTTAAATGATTCACATCTATTTTTAATTTTTTGGAAATGATTTTATCTGTACCTAATTGAAAGCCCAAATATTGTGTAGGCCTTACTTTCTGTACCTTTTCAGGGGCTATGATAAGTCCCCATCTTTTTAAACTATCAAGACAACTGAGCAAAGGCTTGTATTATAAAATCCGAATTGGAACCAGCTAATAAAATATCACCCATATAATGATAACACAAAACAGAGGTAGCTAGATTGGCTTGTGTTATGGCTTGCTGTACAAAATGTTGACACAAAGTGGGACTATTGGCCATACCCTGGGGAAGCACTTTCCATTGATACCGCATAAAAGGTTCAGAAAAATTTATGCTAGGAACACTAAATGCAAAATATTTTCGGTCCTCAGGATGGAGAGGAATAGAAAACAATCTTTAAGGTCTATGACTATTAAATAATAATCAGCAGGGATGGCTGCTGGGCAAGGGAGGCCCGGTTGTAATGATCCCACGATGACCATTCTTTTGTTAACTTCTCTCAGATCCTGTAGGAGGCGCCATTTTCCTGATTTTTTTTTTCTAATAACAAAAATAGGAGTATTCCAGGCCGAGAATGATTCTTCTATATGCTCCGCGTCCAACTGTTCCTGCACTAAACATTGGGCGGCTTTTAGTTTTTCCTGATTTAGGGGCCATTGGTCCACCCATACTGGTGGGCTCTCTATCCATTCTATTTTCCTTACATGGGGTACAGCAGAAACAACGGCCCCTAGAAAGGGTTTCCTAATCCTAAATGCGGGGGTCGAGGACGGGCCTCGAGAGGCATCTGGGGTGATCCTGTTTTTCCTAGACCTTGACTAGAATAATAGCCTTGAGCGAACATCGGTTTGGTGACCATTTCATTTGGACTACAAATTAAAGCTCCCATAGTTGCTAGGATATCTCTGCCCCATAAGTTTATTGGCAAATGGGGAACAACATAAGGCTGTATTTCCCCTTCATGACCTTCTTTATCTCTGCAAGTAAGCATCTGGCTACTCTGTCGGGGCGCATTAGCAATGCCGAGTCCTTGCAGTTGGGTGACTGTCGCTCGGGTAGGCCATGTGGCTGGCCAATGCCGTTCAGCTATCACTGATACATCTGCTCCTGTGTCTAAAAGTCCTTTAAAGGGCTTTCCGTTAAGTGTGATACGCATCTCTGGTTTTTTGGATGTAATTTGGTGTACCCAATAAGGTTCAGAGGAGCCAAATCCTTTATCTCCTCGTGCGCCACCCACCACTGGAGTGTCACTGCGGAAAGGTAGGAGGAGCAGCTGAGCTATTCTTTCTCCCTGTGGGATAGCCATAACTCCTCTAGGCGAGGAGGCCATGATCTGAATTTCTCCTGTATAATCTGCATCAATTAATCCAGGATGAACCTGGAGCCCTTTTAGAGTCCAGCCACTCCGCCTAAGCAACAAGCCAATCGTTCTTTCAGGGAGAGGCCCAAACACTCCCGTAGGGTGGCACTGTGGGCCCATTTGGGGGGTGAGTACTGTATAGGAAGTAGAGGCAAGATCTAGTCCTCCATTGCCGGGGGTTGCTCGGCACAAATCGGAGACGTATCGCCGAGAGTCTCTGGGACAAATTGTTGGAGCGGATAAAAGTTTTGCCTTGCATTTATTGGGCCCCGAGGTCATGGGCCCCGATTCCCGTCTTTTGGCTGGTTGGGAAAGGATGTATATGGGCGTAGAAAGGTGCCATCTTTTGCAAAAAGCGAGCGGCACTCTTTATGTGAATGGGAGACCCTTTTGACAGCAGGAGCAAAGCGCAGGTCTGGAAGTTTGGATCCTGGAGGGGCCCTCCCTTTGCATGTGACCTGTTTGGTGACAAGCATGGCAGACAGGCGGTGCGCGACCAGGAGGAGCAGGCCGTTTAGGGCCTCCTCTTGCATTCCGAGTCCTATGTAAGGACTGATAAAATGTTTGAAATGTGCCTCCTTCTCGTGCAGCGCACTGTGCTGCAGCCTGAGCCCAGGCCACAGTCACTTGTCCTCCCACATCCGCACAAAGCCGAATATAACCATCTAAGTCAGCTTTATTTTTCCAGGGTCTAAGGACAGGCTTACACCATTTATTGGCATTTTCATAAGCAAGCTGTGTAACAAAAGGTAATCCCGTCTGTGCATCAGGGAATATCTTTCCTGCTCCCTCTAGAAACCTATGAACAAATTCAGAATAAGGTTCATCTGGCCCTTGCCTGATATTACCGACTAGTGCTAAGATCGCCCGCTGATGGAAGCTGTTTCCATGCTCTGCGCGCACAATTAGCGATCTGTTCATAAACCGGTGGTGCACAGCCAATTTGGGCTTGCATGCTTTCGAACAATCCTTCTCCCATAAGCATGTCACAATTTGCCAAGGCAGCTCCGGCATTAGCATTGCGGATGGCAGCCGCCTTGCATTGCTCGGAGTAATAGGATCTCCACAGGAGGAAATCTCCCCCTGAAAGAACTGCGCGGCAGATCGCAATCCAATCACTTGGTGCTAGCCAGGATCCAGTAATGGAGTCCAGGATAGCAAAAGTGAAGGGAGCTGCAGTGCCATAATGATTTACAGCAGTCTTTAATTCTTTCACCAATTTAAACTCAAGAGGGCGATGTTCTCTAATCAGCCCTTGGGGTCCCTGTACTTGAACGATGACGGGGAATAGTCTAAAGACTTCCTCCCCTTGTGCTGCGGCGCGTTTGAGAGCCTCTTGTAAAGGAGATGCTATGCTTTGAGGCCCATCAGATGTTGTGGGGTCTTTACCATTGGGCTCATTGGTAGGCCTGGCCTCAGGCACGAAGAGATGCAAGTCTGCTCGAGAGGCATGAAATCTGCTGCCTCAGCTGAAGTTCCTCACTGAGTTCCCGATTAATAGTACGTGACTGAGCCAGGTTTGCCTCCCTCTGAGTGGGGGGTGGCGCAGAAGGTAGCGGACGCTCAAGTTTTTGTTGAGAAGCCTCACAACTGGGATATAACTTTTGAAAAGCCTCAAAACTGGGATATAGCACTGCGGGAGGTCCTCCGGAATCCGGAGGCTCGAGGGGCTCAGGTGAAGGAGGACATTCTCTAGCGTCTTTTTCTAGACCAGATTCAGGGGGCTCTGAAGTCTGAGAGTGCTCCTCTCTAATTTGTTCTAACCCTTCATGCACCTCGTCTAAGGCTTCCGAGATTTCCTTTTTTGTCGGAGTCCTGAGAGCTGTGTTTAACAAAGCCCAATAAGAAAAGGTATTTTCTGGAAAAACGATCGGGCTCAGCCACAAGGGCTTCATTCAACTGTTTTCCAACTCTCTCCCATACTTCAGCGTTTATTTCTGCCTCATCACACAGCCATGGACAAACTGTGTCCTAGAATCTTAGCAAAGGCCTCTAATTGTGCCCTTTTAACTTTTACTCCTTGTGCCTCCAATAGGCTCTGAATAGAATTTGCTACATAATCTCTGGATTCCAATTGTCCCATAATTAACAATTTCTAACTTACAAAATCTTCCCAATGGACTTGACACTCTCTACCTTCTTTTCACTTTTTCTTACTTTCTTTTCACTTTTTCTTACCTTCTTTTCATTTCTTCTTACTTTCTTTTCACTTTTTCTTCACGAAGTGAATGGTAGACTTACTGCAAGGATCAGGCGCAGCGGTCAGTCCTCCGGAGCACCGTCCCTGCCTTCGACCTGGGTCCGGGATTACGTATCCTCATCAACTTTCAGGTCCCTGGTCGGGCGCCACTTGTCGCGAGCTGCAACGTCAGGATCCTGCCAGCAGGTCCTAAACCTGAAAGGACGAGGACAGAGAGACGGGAGGCACTTTTCTTCTCATGTTCCTTGCTTGCTTTATTACAGAACCTTTTCCTTTTCCTTTCCAGCTGTACCGGAGCGAAAGTACCGCCCACACATTCCAGAAGGAAGTAATAACAATTCTTATGAGTTACATCTGCTAGGCAATAGATCAGATCACCAGCTGAACTAGCCCGTTGCTGTGGGTGATGACACGTCCACACTGCTCGGGTGAATCACAGGTCAATATGGCTGTGCTCTCCATAGTTCCACATAATCTTCAACTCAAAAGTAATTAGTGTGCAATAGAACAATAAGCTAAAACAAGTATCATGAGTAGAATCTAATAGGATCTTATCAGTGCCTTGTGTGTGATGCACATCCTCAATTAGAATAGCATGATTATGTGCAGATATCAGTATTGGTAGTACCTATCTTTGTGAAAAGACATTTAAAAAAATGAAATACATAGTTATCTCATCACAGACGACCATTAACAGAAAGATTTTCAGTTGATTACAACAACTAACTCTGATCCCCAGTTAAGGAAAATGTTATCTCACCCAGAAGAATTCCACTGTTTTCATTGGTAGATCTGTGCATGTAACCAAAAAGTTGTACTTATTATTATGTTTTGAAGTTTGGCAATTAAAATTTTGTGAAATCTGAAAAAAACAAAAAAGACAGGAGAGAGGAGAGCACTCAGAGAGAGAACTCATCTAGAAAACCCCAAGGGAAGGGTTGATGCATCTGGGAATTCATTTTCTTCAGACATCTAGCTGTGAATTGTGTTAATTTTTTGGTGCAGGTACAACATACCTGACTGTCGCGAGCCGGCGACGCAGAGCACTGTCCAGCAGTGTCTCAAACCTGAAAGAGCAGCGGGGTGGAGATGGGGTAGAGAGAAAGGAAGGACGCCAAGACAAGAGTCTGATCAAGGCGACGTTTATTGCCGGCAAGCACCGGCCTTTTAAAGGAAAAGACCAAACTATTATGGGCTAGGATTACCATAGTAACCTCAACACACGCTCCACGGGAACGAGGGTTCACACGGGCAAGAGAAATCAGGCTCAAGAAAAACAAATTAACAACACTTGCAGCTAATAATCATGATTCCCAAATACGTGGAGGAACTTAACAAAATGGAGTTACAACACCTGACTCCTACAGATAACGTCAGATCTTTAACAGGAAGCACCTGACTCCTACAGACCTTTGGCTGTCCGAGTTTCTCCCGTGCAGGGTCAAAAACAAGTTTAACACGTGCAGTCCTTAAAAAGGAACAAATGTTAACAAATGCTAATTAGGAACATCCTGACCACACATTGTGTCAATGCCTTGATTATAAAGAAAGAAGTTATCTTTCAAAAAGCCAGTGGGCCATGGCTGGCTTCCCACACCTGACATACAGAACTTAAAAATAGGCCATAACTTCAGAGATTGATGTCTATTGTTGTTTGACTAAAACAGAACCATCAGAGTGGAAGAAAATGAAGAAAGAAATAGAACTGCTATATGAGAACAAAACAGGTGACAGGGAGGAAGGAGAGAAGATAAGTTCCCTTGTGTCACTCCTCCATAACTGAGCAGGACTCACGAGCAGTGTGCTTTACTAGCATCCTACACGTCTCACGCCAAAGAAGGTATTGCTCAAGAGTGTCACGTGGCTGTAGGTGATATTTTTCTTCTAGCAATGTTAATGTGTGGAATGAAGAGAGTTGCATCTTTTGAAGAGGGAACTGTAGAGAACTTACAGTCTGAAGTCCTTAGTTTCCCTGCCTCAATACAGGGAACTGTGTTTATTCGGTAATTGTATGCCTTATTGACATGTATTTTCTTAGCTTCAAATGTGTAAACCAAGAGATACAGTATGACTCGTTGTGCATGAAGGCAGCTCCCTGACTCCTGATTTCTCACCTCGCACAACAGCAGGAACTCCCTCTCTTCCAGGGTGTCCTGGCCTTGCCTGGACTCAGGATGTTCTCTTATAGTGATTTCCCCATGACAAATTAGCTCTGAAACTTTCTTAGCACACGCGACCCCATTTGGAAGCGCAACGCACAGGAAGAGTCCATCGAGTCCAGTGAGAGGTTTGAGGAGCCAGGCTCGGTGGTGCAGCACTCTCAGCCCAGCACTGGTAAGGCAGACGCAGCAGAGGCGCAGTGTTAAAGACCAGGTCAGCTACGAGCTCAAGGACAGACTAAATTTACGTAGCATGACCAAGGCTTAAAAACAAAAAACGACAGTAGCAGTTCTGTAAAGCATAGTTAAATGCAGGCTAGGACGGGTCAGTATCCCGGGAGACAAACTTGTCAAGGAGGGCCTGGGATACAATCATCTCCCAAAGCGCCGAAGACTGGCTTCTGTTGTCCCTCTAGGCTCCCAGGGCCACCGCCCCGCCCCCGCGGAGCAGGAGCCAATCAGTGTCGAGGGGCGTGCTGTATGAACTGTCCAATCAGGTGGGCCGGCAGAAGAGGGCTTTATTTCCTGGCACGGAAGCGCAGACCCCTAGCAGGGTTGGTCCCTGTGCTTTAGGGTGTGCACAGGCTGCGGGTTGTAGGGGACGGACTGGAGGAAACCCCCGAGCCACGCAGCGGTGTGGGTCGCTGCCCTGAGGCAGGCGGGGCCGTTCAGCGTGAGGTCGGGCGGAAGCAGGGGAGCAGCCCTAGCCCAGGCCCGGTTTGT
>NW_022900916.1:69857063-69860457 GCF_012274545.1 Fukomys damarensis
GCTGTGCAGCCTCGGCCCACAGCCGCGCCTCCTGGGGAGCTGCGGAGACCCTGATCTCAGTGGGGGGTCGGGTGGTGGACTGCGGTGCTCAGGACTCCTTGTCCCCTTGTCTCTCCAGCAGATCTGGAGCACCTGTTTTATTGCTGCCCGGTTTGTGTACCCGGCACGCCGTCTCCACCGCCACCCCGCCAGCCTGGAGCGCAGTCCCCGGCAGCTGCAGCCTCGGCCCACAGCCGCGCCTCCTGGGGAGCTGCGGAGACCCTGATCTCAGTGGGGAGTCGGGTGGTGGACTGCGGTGCTCAGGACTCCTTGTCCCCTTGTCTCTCCAGCAGATCTGGAGCACCTCGGTTTTATTGCTGCCTGGGATGCAGGGTCTCAGAGCCACACCTTAGATCCCAGGCCCGCGCTGCTCTGTGGAGAGAGTAAATTGCTCAAGTAATTCCGATCTGTACCCGCATTGATTAATGCCATGGAATTGAAAGAAAGGTCTGCCGGGTGTCTTAGTGGGCACCAGTAATCCCAGCATTTGGGAGGCTGAGGCAGGACATTCAGATCATCTTCAATTTATTTTACTGTTTTTTAAAATTTGTGTATTGGTACATTTTATGTATACAGTATGATGACATTCACCATTGGGAATTTCCAACTTTACATGATGTATCTTGGTTCTTATTTTTTCCCCATTCCCCTGCCCTCCCTTCAACCCCTGTAACCCCTCCCTATTTACAAAGGCTTTGTTTTTTCCTTTTCTCATTTTTTTTTTCCTTCTTTCCTTTCCCTTCTCCCTCACATTCCCCTTCCCTTTGGACCTTTTCTTCCTAATTCACTACCTATTATACATTTTGATTATCACTTACACTTTCAGTTTCTCACACTAGAGTAACTATTCAGTATTTACACAAGTGTCCTATTTACTTAGCTTAAGAGTATGGCCTCAAGGTGCATCCATTTGTTACAGAAGGAATCAGTAAGTGACACACAGAGAGGCAGCAGAATGGAAGTAAAATAACGAATTTTCTCATCGATAAGGGTCGATCGCACATAAGCAGTGTCTGGGTTACAACTCCTCCTTTTATAGGGTTTCACAGCCTTGACTTCATTTGGGTGGTTACATTTTATCCTCACAGTTCAAATCAGTCACAGAATAGTTAATCTTTTCAACCCAGATGTAACAGTTCTTTGCAGTTGGGGAGTCTACCTTTAAGATTCGCCTAGTTTTCTATTCTAGTCCATAGGAAGGGGGTGTTCAGGGTCGGGGGAGCAAATGTTAGCAATGGGTTCTTTCATTTAGACACTTTTACGATCAGGTGGCTCCAGTCTCATCAGAGTTGAAGACCTTGATGTGCCCTGTTATCTCAGGTAAGACCAATGCCTCATTCAGCAATTAGTGCCTTTGGTGCCTATTAGTTTTGAGCTAAACAAACAAACTGCTGCTAGAGACAGCAGAAGCCACTGTACATTGTAACACTTTATAGGTTTTTGCTATTTATAAAGGTTTCCCTATCACAAATACACACAAAGTTTTTCTGTGTTGATTTCTAATGCTGAATCATTGTAATCTTTGATAAAATATACAAACATCACGATTATGATATGTGTGTGTGTGTGTATAGTACTTCCGATTGAGCCTAGGCCATGACATGCTGGGGACTCACGGTACCCCTTAGCTTCCTGCCAAGGTGAGACACTATTTATAATAAATCTTTTTATGGTACTGTTTAACGTTTTACCCTGAGTTTGAAAATCTTCACGTAATTTCCTTTTCTTTTAAATGTGTTGCCTAGTTTCAAGCAAAGACTGCATTGGGCTGGGGATTTAGCTCAGTGGTTCTGCTGTCTGCCTCCCAAGCACAAGGTCCTGAGTTCATTCCCCAGTACAAAAAAAATTGCATTAATTTGATGAAATGTCTGCAGAGATATTCTACCTTTTTATTAGATATGTGAGACCATGCCCAGGTGAGCATCCCTTTTCTCTTAGTAAAATGCATATATACAATTTGGTTTTTTGAGACAGAGTATCATTTTCTAGTGCCTTGATCTTACTATGTAGTCCTTGGCGGCCTCCAGCTTAGGGTAATCCTCCTGCCTCCGGCTCCAAAGCTGGGATTATAGTCATGTACCACCATGCCCAGCTTAGCATAATTTTATATGCATAACAAACATATTCATAATTGGGAATTGGTATTTATATCATCTCACCTTGATCTATATCTTAGTTACAGGGAAGCACCTGTGATCCCAGTGAGAAATAAATATATGAAGGGAAGTTTTTTGATTGCCACTTGAGTTTCTGGTCAACTTGTTGTATTCCCAACTATCTTTCTTACGTATATACTATATTTTAAATTTTATATTTATATTTTTTGAGACAGGTTCTTACGATGTAGTTCATACTGGGTTTAAAATCACTGTATGGCTCAGGCTGGCCTTGAACTCATGGTGATCCTTCTGCCTCAGCCTCCTGAGTAGAAATTTTTTATATTTCTAAGAATGTATATGTCTACTACCTAAATTTTATTAAATGACAATCAACTTATACTTTGTCTTTTTTAATATCCTTGACCAGCCGGGTTCAGTAGTATACATATTTAAACCCAGCATTCCAGAGGCTGATGCAACAGGATAAAAATTGGAGGGCCAGCATTGGCTACAGAGTAACTCTTTCACAAAAATTACAATGCCATTGGGCTCTGGAAATATTTCTCATTTTCATTGTGAGGTTTTGTGTCTCTCATACATCAGAAGTTTTTAACAGAGTGATTTTTAATATTTTCTCTGTGTACTCAATAATTGTATTAGGCATTAGATAGATATGTTCACTAGACAGTTTGAACAAGTCATTGCTCAATATAGACATATATCTATAAATTTCATTGTAAAATTCAGTATGTGCAGCTTTACTAAATTATTTTGCCTCCAAGAAATGAATTAAATATTGTTGACATAAGCAAAGCTAGAATTATTGTTAAGATGTTTGTAAAAATTCACATGCTTTCTGCATTTTCAGAAGAGTAGTGTATTAATGCCTCAACTTAATTTCTGAAAAAGAATGACAATATTTTTTTCAGCTTTAATTGAGTTTATTGGTACATTTTAGGGATATAGTACAGTTACATTCATTGTTGGGATCTTGTACCTATACATGACAGGTCTTGGTTCTCATTTTTTCCCCTTACCTCTGCCCTCCCTTCACCCCCTCCTCCCCTCCCCATCTACAAACACTTTATTTCCATCTTTTCATTTTCTCACATTTTTTTCTTTTCCCTAATTACCCTTCCTCTACCCATCCCACCTTCCCTACACCTTTAGCCCCTTTCTTCCCATTTCACAATGTCAGCAATCTCATTAGGATCTTATGTACTATTACAGTTTATTCACACCAGAGAAACTATTCG
>NW_022900916.1:69861193-69870423 GCF_012274545.1 Fukomys damarensis
TGGTTTCTTTTGCAGTGCAGAAGCTTTTTAATAAGATGAGATCCCAGTTGTTCATTCTTTCTGCTAGTTCCCATGCTACTGAGGATTTGTTCATAAAGTCTTTTCCTATGCCAATGTCTTCCAGAATTCTGCCTAACTTATCTTCCAGCAAGTTTAGTGTTTCTGTTTTAATATTTAGATATTTAATTCACTTGGATTTTACTTTAGTGCATGGTGAAAGATAAGGGTCTAGTTTTAATTTTTGGCAGGTTGAGATCCAGTTTTTCCAACACTATTTATTAAAGAGGCTATCTTTCCTCCAGCGGGGATGGTCAGCTCCTTTGTCAAAGATGAGGTAGTTGAGTACATCTGGAGTTGTTTTTGTGTCTTCCAATCTGTTTCACTGATCCTCAGGTCTGTTTCTTTGCCAGTACCATGCTGTTTTGATCACAGTGGTTTTTTAGTATAGTTTCAAATTGGGAACTGTTATACCCGCTGCCATCTGTCTGTTGCCTAGGATGGCCTTTGCTATTCTAGGTCTCTTATGGTTCCAAATGAATTTTTGGATTCTTCTTTCTAATTCTGTGAAATATAGTGTTGGAATTTCAATTGGCATTGCATTGAATCTGTAGTAAAATTTGCACTTTTTGTAGTATGGACATTTTCACTATGTTGATTCTTCCTACCTAGGAGCAGGGGATATCCTTCCATTTTTTGTATCCTCTTCAATTTCTTTTTTCAGAGTGATATAGTTTTCAGTGTAGAGATCATTTGCTTCTTTTGTTAGATTGATTCCTAGATACTTCATTTTTTTGGATGCTATTGTAAAAGGAATTGTTTCCCTAATTTCTCTCTCAGTGAGTCTGTTATTTGTGTACAAGAAGGCTATTGATTTTTGGGTGTTCACCTTGTATCCAGCTACTCTACTGAATCTGTAAATTAAGTCTAGAAGTCTTTTGGTTGAGTTTTTTGGGTCTTCAATATAGAGTGTCATATCGTCAGCAAATACTGACAGTTTAACTTCTTCCTTTCCTATCTTTATTGCTTTAATTTCTTTCTCTTGTCTAATTGCTGTGGCTAATGTTTCCAGAACTATATTGAAGAGGAGTGGTGATAGTGGGCATTCTTGTTGATTTTAACATGAAGGTTTGCAGTTTTTGGCCATTTAATATGATGTTGGCTGTTGGTTTTTCATAGTTAGCTTTTATTAATATGAGATATAGACCATCTATTCCAATTTTTTGCAGGGTTTTTTTTTATCATGAATGGGTATTGAATTTTGTCAAATGCTTTTTCTGCACCTATTGAGAGGATCATATGGGTTTTGTCCTTGACTTTGTTAATATAGTGTATTACATGTATTGACTTATGTATGTTGAACCACCCTTGCATCTCTGGAATAAATCCGACTTGGTCAGGATGGATGATCTTCTTAATAATCCTCTGTATTCTGTTTGCTAGTATCTTATTAAGGATTTTTGCATCTATATTCATTAAGGAGATTGGCCTGTAGTTCTCTTTTTTAGTTGCATCTTTCCTTGGTTTGGGAATCAAAGTGATACTTGCTTCCAGGAATGAATTTGGAAGTATAGCATCCCTTTCAATTTCATTGAAAATTCTGAAGAGTAAAGACAGTAGTTCTTCTCTAAATGTCTCGTAAAATTCAGCAATCCATCAGGACCTGGGCTTTTCTTTTTTGGTAAATTTTTAATTACATTTTCAATTTCACTGTAATTGGGGTGTTTAAAATGTTTTTATCTTCTTTGTTAACTTTGGTAATTCATAGGTATCTAAAAATCTGTTAACTTTGGTAATTCATAGGTATCTAAAAATCTGTCCATTTCTTCTGTGTTTTCCATTTTATTGGAATACAGTTTCTCAAAGTAGGTATTAATGATCCTCTGGATTTCTGTTGGATCTGTGTGACTTCGCCTTTTTTCATTCTTGATTGCATGGATCTGAGCCTTGTCTTTCCTTTTTCTGATAAGATTAGCTAAGGGTTTATCAATTTTATTTATTCTTTCAAAAAACCAACTCTTTGTTTCATTTATTTTTTGTATCATTGTCTTAATTTCCATTGCATTGATTTCTGCTCTAGTCTTTATAATTTCCTCTCTTGTGTGAGCTGTGGGTTTTTCTTGCTCTTGTTTTTCTAGGAGTCTAACATTCATCATTAGGTTGTTTATTTGAGCTCACTCTATTTTCATAGTGTGGGCATTCAGTGCTATGAATTTTCCATGTAGAACTGCTTTCATTGTGTCCCATAGATTCCTGTATGTTGTATTGGCATTTTCATTTATTTGTAAAAACTGTCTAATTTCTTCCTTAATTTCCTCTGTGATCCATTGATTGTTCAGGAGAGTGTTGTTCAATTTCCATGTGCTTGGGAAGTTCCTACAGTTTCTTGTGCTATTGATCTCTAGCTTGATTGCACTATGATCTGATAATATACAGGGAATAACTTCAATTCTTTTGCACTTATTCAGACCTGTTCTGTGAGCTAGTATGTGGTCTATCTTGGAGAATGACCCATGTGCAGCCAAAAAGAATGTATATTCTGATTTTGTGGGGTGGGATACTCTATAGACATCTATTAAGTCCATGTGTTCCAAAGCTTGATTCAGTTCTAGTATTTCATTGTTGATTTTCTGCCCAGATGATCTGTCTGTTTGTAATAGTGGGGTATTTTGATCCCCCACTACAATTGTATTAGTGCTTATTTGGTTTTTAATGTTATTTAATATTTGTTTTATATAATTGTAGGCATTCATATTTGGTGCATATATATTTATGATTGTCATCTCTTCCTCTTGAATTATTCCCTTTACAAGGATGTATTGGCCTTCTTTGTCTTTCTTAATGAGTTTTGGTTTGAAATTTACTTTGTCTGCGAATAAGACTGCTACCCCTGCTTTTTTCTGGGCTCCTGACATGTGGAGAATTGTTTTCCATTCTTTCACTTTCAGAGAATGACAATATTTTAATCAACTTTATGCTTGATTCATTTGAAATGCAGAAGAATTGCTTTGGGATTATACTTTGGGAAGTAATAGATGTTATCTATCATTAGAATTTCCCACACATGACTGGAGGTGATATATGTGTTTAGAAAATTTTCTGCACTTTTGGGTGTTTACTTGTTTTATCTTTGTAAATATTGCACACTGCTTGCTACAACCTCTGAAAACAGCCTGAGAGCCAGCTTCTTAGGTGCTGTGGAACTGAGTCCTGCCCCAGTTCTCATGAGCTCAGGGTTAGGAAGTGCAGGCATGTCACCATAACTGATGCTGCAGATTTACCTGGGCAATGAAGGATCAGAGCACATTACTTCCTCCTAGAGTTGGGGCTGACGCATCCTCCAGAATTTGTCCTGCAAAGTCTACGCTGCCATTCCAAGTATGAATACAAAGGGGAAACAAATTAATCACAAACAAAAAGGTGCCACGGGCCAAGCCTTTTTGACTAAGAGTCTGTTTGACTGAGACTGTAGACCCTTGGTGGCACAGTTACATTATGTGTCCTTCCCTGTTCCCTTTCTGTGCATGCCCTGATCGTGAGACCATCACACTTCATTCAGCCTAGGCCACGTAGGCCACGTAGCACTAGTTACCCCACCTTCTCTTCCCGTTTATCTTACACTATAAATATAGAGCACACGGGACTCCAGGAGGCCATTAGTTCCTGACAGGCTCCACCTGGTCCCAGCTTTCAAGCATAATCTTCATTTTTCTTGATCTCCCACTGCTCTCCTTGGCCTTGGACCGTATACCATACAGGTCACAGCAAAAAGGAAAGCCAAACAAAACTCTTACTTCCTCTGCCTTTCCTTTTAAAAATAATAGTACCAAATTCTTTCAAAGAAGCGATCCACCACCTTTATTACCTCACCTTTTCAGGAGGTTCTGCTTTGCTGGGATGCTCTAACATCATCGGTGGTTTTGTCTATTACTCTGCAAGCTGTCTTGCTATCTGGACACACTGATGTTCCAGCTTTATCTCTTCACACTTTATCTTTTAAATGTGATAAAATAAAGATAACATAAATGCACTGCTCTAAATATTGCAAATGCACAGATCAGTGGACATATGTTCATATTGTTATCATATGTATCCAGAACATTTTCATCTTGTAAAACTGAACCTGTTTTTGCTCTTAATGAATCTTTCATGTCTGAGCACCAATCTTCCAGCTGGCCTCAGGTTCTGCATCCAACTGGCCCTAGCAGCTACTTTGCAGAAGGAACCAGGACAGGCTTCACAGTAAGAGTGCTTTTTCTGGAGTCCCGCTATTAGGGTTTAGTATGACTGGTGTGGACTCTTGATACTGATGAGCCAAATGTAGATTAAGATTTCTGTCAGTTCTTCAGTATTAACTGTAAACTGTATTCTACGCAAAGCCCTAGCCATACTTCTGATTCCTTTCAGATATATGGGGAATCAGATTTTGAAACCAATCAGAACTCACAGAAATGCCCATTGGCTCACCCGTGAAGACCCTGGGTCCTTGGGATTCTTTCATCTGTGCTGCAGAACTGGAACACTCCAGGACAAAGCCAGGAGGTGACAAGGAACAGGCTCTCTGAGTGTATTTCACAATTATAAAGAAAGGTCCCACGAATGGTTATTTCTGATTCTTAAGAACTTACATCCTGATTTTTTTCCAGGTCTGGGCATTGAACCAACAGCCTCATGAGCTATGGGCCCTCAGCCATTTTTAATTTTACTTTGGGAGACTGGGTTGTTGCCCCAATTTTCCTTGAACTTGCAATCCTCCTGCCTTGGTTTTCTAAATAGCTAGGGTTACAGGTGTGTACTATCACACCCAGCTACACACATCCTGCTCCTTACTATGGTCGCAGAGGGTGAATTGTAGCCTGCTTTTTTTGTCCTGTGAAATGTAGAGCCAGCCCACATGGTGAGGCTTTGCTGGCCAGTTTTGATCTGGTCAGAGTTCTTGGTACCCAAGTGCACACACAATGGAGCAGTGAGCCTGGTGAACCTTATGCCCTTGATGCTTGGATTGTAAGGATTCCCAAGTGTGTCTTCAACATGTCAGGAGCTAGGGCTCCAGAATCATAGCTAGGTGCCTGTACTGGGACCTAGAGTCCTTCTCTTCATCTGCCCTATATTTTACTTCCCTCCTATGTTAACTGAACACCTTTTTGGAGAGAAATGCACCTCCCCACATGAACACTGTGTCATCAACCACTGGGATTCCCACAGAGATATCCCTCTGACCCCGGTTTGGCATGCCCTAGGATGGTGCATACAGATGTTTCAGGACAGCCCTTGTCCCTGGCTTTCAGCTGTCTGTTTCTATGTCCCTTCGATGTGAATTTCCACTGAAGTAAGAGGGACTAAGTCCAACACTCAGGATGGAGTTAGACAAGAAGTGGTTCCTTTCTTTGAGGCAACCTGTTTCAACGTCATCCTTTCTAGGTATACCTATGTGTAGTTTGTAGACCACTCATTGATATTTCTTTTCTGTTGTAGAAGTAAATTGTTTGCTGTGGATAATTCAGACAAATGAACTGTATTCCTACCAGCACAGAGAAAATCATTACCATTTTAGTATTTTTTCCTCTAATCTTCTCTTCCTTTTTTGGGGGTGGGGTGGGGGCAACACTAAGCTTTCACTCCACACCAGTTCTGTTGCCTTAGCTGTTACCACAACCTGGTACCAGGATGGCTCTGGAGTCCTTAGTGGACGGCCTGGGACACATGTGGTTTCCATTTAAAGAAGGGCAAGAGGACAGGTATCTTGTGCTGGGGGATTTTGCTTGCTCAGAAAAGCAAACCTTATTTTGGTAATTGTGAAGATTAAAAGCTATTTAGTTGGTTCACCAAAGGAAAACAAAAAGGGCCTCTTTTAAATGAGAGTACATATGAACATCATCTGTGTTCTTTTTACTTTGCCAGGTTTAGTAATTAATAAACACCTAAGTAAAATGTTTTCAATCCCTAAGAACTTAGATTAATGACTTTCAGGTTTCTCCCACTTTGTCCTATTGCATGAGATGTTGGCATTGAAAATGCACAAGAAAGAGAATCTTTTTTGAATTAAGGACCCACAATCCCAATGCAGTAGGCAATGGTTTATTTTTCTTTAAAAAAAAGGGGGGAAAAAACAAGCTTAATTCTTTTAAGACATCTTATAGATTAAGTAAAAATACCAGTATTAATATATATATGTATATACATAGTGCACATATATATATATAGATATAGAAATCTATATATATAGAGATATATATAGATGATATAACATTAACGTACATGCTTCTTAGGACATAATTAAAACATGTTCCCTCATATCGATTTAAAATTCTATCACAATTTCAAATCACTGCAAGAAAACTTGCATCTTGTATTTCTTTTAAGACTTCAAGTATAAGAAGTTATCCAACCAGGATCTAAGTGTGGAAACTATCTGCTATGCACCAATGACAACAGACCGTCACACCTATGAGTCCAGGTCTTCTGAATTCTTACACAGGCCTCCGTGACTCCGCAACTGTGTCAACCTTGTTCTACCTGAGATGAGAGGGCATGACAATGTGTGACTGTGTGTGAGTTTTCTGTGTATGTTTATGAGGACATTTCAACAAAAGCAAACGGGAAAACATCTTACAGCAACAACACTGGCCATGGCACCGCCCTGGAGGAAGATTCTTCTCTCCCCTTTCCTTGCCAAACAAAAATACAGATATTGTCCATTCCCGCCCCAAACGAAAACAAAAAACCTCAAGGTGAAGCACCTCTGGTGATAATCAGCATACAGCAAGGGACAGAGAGGTAGCATTTCCGTGGTGACAGCTCCTGGCTGACTCAGACGATTTCAAACACACCCTCTTCCGCAAAAGGCACTCACATTGTCTATTTATAAATCATACAGTGGAGTCCAAGAATGAAGAGTTTCCTACAAATACAAAAGAGAGAAGCTGAGGCGCTAGTATAAGAAGGGAGTATAAGAAATACACATTGCAAATAAATGTGCACTTTTCTTTCCTTTTTTAAAAGGATAATCAATAAAGTAGTTTAAAAAATTTCATTGAAAAGTTTGGAATTCCAATAAAACTGTCAGTAAAAGAAAAGTACTGTAGGTGAGAGATGGAGTCCAAAACACTACGAGGGACGCCAAGGCTCTGAGTGGCCAAAGTGAAGGATGTGGTCTGCTCCCGACAAGAAAGACCATGCACACACACAGAGCGTGGGAGGAGAGGCGGGGAGGCGGGACACAGGTGAACGAGAGGGCGGAGGCATTTCAGGGACACGGGTCCAGGGAGGCCGCAGGCTCCGGTGGAAGGGTGGGTCACGCCCCTTTGCTTGTGCGGCCGCGGAGGTGCTGCTCACGCTCGGGTCACCCTCACCGGGACACAACAGAGCTGATGGAGTTGTAAGATGTACCACTGTTGCAGCTTGAGGCATAGGCCTCTTGGCCACTGCCATCGAGGTTGATTTTGAACACAGAGGAGGCCTTAAGTAAAAAGTCGGCAGCATCCCGGCGACCCAGCTCCCTCAGTTTGGACACGAGGACGCCCACAGTGCTCTCCGGGTAGGAGGTCCATTCCCGCAGCACTGCGTGCACAGGGCTGGGAAGGAAGTCCCCGGGAGCCCCAGTGCTGGTGTTGTACTTGGCTACGAGGTCGGGGAGGCCCAGGTTCATGGCAAGAAGGCACCAGTCCTTCCCCATGGGGTCGGGAGGGTCTAGCAGGCGGCTCAGTTTCCTACGGGTCAGGAGGCTCAGGTCTGATGCGTGGACGTCCATTCCCAGGCTGGCCTGGGAGTAGACATCGTGGCAGCCGAAGCAGGTGATGCTGCTGAAGCTCTCCCTGTACCCCGCCATCGTGTTGGCCAGGGAGCTCTCCTTCAGGGCCTGTGCGCGGAAGAAGTCCCGCGGCTGGTACACCATGATGGGCTCGTGGCGCTCCCGCAGCTGCTGTGGGCTCAGGTAGTGCTTCACCGTCAGCAGCCCTGGCAACGTGGTGCTCATGACGTTCTCGATGGTGCTGCACACGGAGTCCAGCAGCAGGCAGCACTTGATCTTCTCAGTCTCCAGCCCACGCACCTGCACCTCGATGCCCTGGCCGTGGTTGACGTGCAGCACCAGCAGCTCCGCCCCGCGGTTGGTGACCTTACAGCCGCTCACCCACAGGCGAATGTCGGCGTCACCTTCGGTGCTCTGCTGGTGGATCCAGCGGCACAGGTTCACCTGCACCTTGTGAAAGATGCCACATGGGAAGGGGGTGAGATGCTCCACGGGGACGATGCGGACTCCACCGTACACCGTGGCGTCCTCCTCCTCATCGGCCCAGGAGCGCTGCAGGTTGTCGGTCTTGATCAGGGCAGGGATGTCCACCATGGTCCCACTGCTCAGGTCCCGGGCACAGACGTCCATGGCATCCAGGATCTGCAGCAGCTCCTCCACATCACTGTCAGGCACCAGGCGCTGGATGTCCTCCATGGTGTAGCGACCCCGGTAGTGGTGCAGGGCCCGGGGTGTGTCCACCGAGAGCAGCTTCCCCAGAACATTGGTGCAGAGCCAGCGAGGGTCCAGGAGAAGCACGTCCTGCACTGTTTCACTCTGCATGATGTTGATCTGCCAGAGGGGACAACACAAGGTCACCAGCAGAAGTGGAATCCACACCAGGGGTATCCATCACTCAGCGTACAAAGGGCTGCATCCGAGCAACAGAACCTGAGCACAGGTTCTGAGAAATGGCTCAGGGCCCTTCCATGGGTCTATCCCCCAAACCAAACACTGATGCTCAAACAGAGGCTTGAGAATATGAAAAGAAGTAATTACTGTTGAACGTCTGAGAGCTCAACATAATGGAAACACACACACGCACACAGATACAAATAAAAGAAAAGGAAGAGGAAGAAGAGGAGGATGAAGAGATGTGGCAAACAAATGCAATGGAAGTGTGACTGGATCCTGAATCCCAAAATAAATGCATAGATGAATAAAACTGCTATAAAAGAAGTTATGAGTGCAAGCAAAAATACTCTCATATGAGGACTATTCCATCAGTCATACTACTGTGCCAATGTTGTTTCTGAAATGTGATCACCTGGGTCCTCTGGAAATACAGGCTAAAGTATTAAAGAGGCAGACAGTGAGGCTGTCTGAAAAATAAATTAGTAAATAGGAGAGAAACCAAGCAAACGTTAGGAAATATAAATAATCAAATTTAAGAGTAGAGTGTATTAGAGTTCATGATAGCATTCTTGGGACTTCCCTTAATACT
>NW_022900916.1:69870551-69928551 GCF_012274545.1 Fukomys damarensis
TGTGTGTGTGTGATATGTATAATTATGTAAATGCATACGTAACACATATATGATTATGTAAACTTGAATGTTTCCATACAAAAGGTCTGGAAAGATGTACAACTGTGATGATAGTTCACCTCAGAGAAAGGATGGGAATCAGACACCAGGGGTGGTGACTGGAGGGACTTCAGGCTGATAGGTCATGTTTAGCTCTTAAAAAATCTAAAAGTTAGAAAAAAAAATAACAAAACCCCAAACTTCTTTCAAGGTATTCAGGAGAGGGGGGATATTCAGACAGAAACTGATACCCTTGGCTTCACTCTTTGTAGGGGACTCAATTATATATTCAATTAGTTTCTCTTAATACTCAAAAGCTAGGGCTGGGGATTTAGCTCAGTGGTTCCGCCACCTGCCTCGCAAGAGCAAGGACCCGAGTTCAATCCCTGATACCAAAAGAAAATCAAAACAAAACAAAAAACACTAGAAAGCTGCACACAAATACTCTTACAAGGAAAGTCCCCTAACATACGTTAATCTCATACAGATGTTTCTTGGAAAGAAGGTAGAGGGAAAGTTGATTCTTTCAGGCCTTTAAAAAGATTTTTTTTTTTTGGTACCAGGGATCGAACTCAATACCTTATACTTGCGAGGCAGGCGGCTGCGTTTCAGGTCTTTGGTAATATAGTTTTACTCAGCAGGGGAAAATGGCTGCCTCAATCTATCACGGTGATTATCTAGTCACAATAGCTGTGAGAAAGTAACTCCACTAAGTTTCCTTCTTGCAAATGAAAACTTCCGTATAAAGTTGTTTTGGACCTACAGAAAGTAAAGACTTTTTGTGAGGAAGAATTTTGCTTTCCTTTATTGCTCTGAAAGATCTGTGTCTGTGTCTTCTGGAAACCCCTGGGCCCAATTTCTATTGGTTTTTCAGCAAAATTCCAGATACTCAGAATATTTGAAAAGTGGTGAAAGCTGGTTAGCTGGCTTTTTGAAACAGGGTCCCACTATATCGTTGAGACTGACCTGGAACTCACTATGTAGCCCAGGCTGGTCTTGAACTCACAGCGATCCTCCTGCCTCAGCCTCCCAAGTGCTGGGATTACAGGCCTGCACCACCACGCCTGGCAGCTGGCTATTTTAATATATGTATCTTTATATATACAGGGGACAGTCACTCTTCCTCTGCTTCCTCTCTGCTGTGGGCTGTGTCCATGAAAAAGGCTCCTTCCACCCAGGCGGCACACACTTCCCCTGCTGGCCACAGGGCAGACTCTTCTTCCTAGTATGGCTCAGACCTTTATGATGCCCATTCTACACCATTCCGCTTGCGCTTGAGCCTCAGATTGGAAATTCATGTACACATTCCCGACAGGGTACTCGATGGGTCACCACTTGCATTTAGTACTGCCATCGCTCAGGGTCGTGGGAGAGGAGACGAGCCAGGTTCCCACATGCTGTGTGCTGTCCTGGGCCGCAGGACAGATGAGGGGCAGCGTGAACAAGGTGTACAGAGCACTTCAGGAGGGCAGCAGCAGAAAGGAAGGAGTTGGGCTCAGTCAGAGTGGGGCCATGCGACTGCGTTTCCCTTCTTTTTTTTTCTCTGTAAGTGTTCGTTTACTTAAGGCTTGAGCTTAAGGGGGATGTGATATCAAACTAAAGGAATTATGTGCTGTGATCTAGGGAGCTGCTGGTGAAATAAGAGAGTAGTGCGCCAAATGAATGAGTTAAAACATTTTCTATCCAGCTATGTCTTACAATCTGAGCTTGAATTCACCCATCCTTCCTTGCAGCCACTTCACAGTACTGCTGCAGGAACCAGGAGATTTGCTTGTTGTTCACTGGGAGTTTCAAAGACTAATGAAATCACTACTGGTGGTTCTTCTGTTTGCATTGGCTTCTGGATTCAGTATTAGTTTCAAAATACACAACTCACTGGGTTTGGGGATTTAGCTCAGTGGTGCCGCCACCTGCTTCGCGAGTGCAAGGTCCCAAGTTTGATCCCCGGTACCAAAAAAAGAGAACAACAACTCATACAAGTATGGCTGTGATGTAGCACCCAAGCTTCTGGTTTCAATATTCTCCATCTGCTTCTAGTTATTAATATTTATAAGGGATGCTCTTGGGCCAGTCCAGCCCATGCTGCCTCCTGATTTCACAGGAGGCAGGAACGTGAAGCTGTGTCCCTTTCCAGGACGGGTACACGCACCCAACACCAGTGCTGAATGCCAAACAATCAGGAGCAGAGCCTGACTTTCTGTTACTCTAAGCAGACATCTGAGTTTTCAGTGTGTCGTTAGGGTTATGATCAGTCTGTGCTCTGCTCACTATTTCTTTGAGTGTCTCCAGGACGCTCTACCTGAGGACAGCCAATCACCTTTGTCAACTCTTTGTAGACCAGGAAGCCTGTTTGGAGCTGGAACCTCCTGACCACAGGGGACCACCAGCTTAGGGCTGCCAGAAAGAGCAGACACATGCCAAGTCTCCAGAGGTGAGTGGGAAGACACTCGCAGGACAGTGAGCCTGTGCCCCTAACAGCAACTGGGTGACAAAAGCAAAGCAGAGACATCCAAACAGTCATGTTAAGATGGAGGAGAAGCAGAGCGCTGCAGGTCTGGTGATCACCCAAGGCTGCGATAACTGCACATCTGGAAATACTGTGGGCGACTCGGTTATGTCCACTTCGCCACCCTAGGCCCTCTCCCCCTGCCGGCCCTGGATCAGATGTGCTCCGCTGCCTGACCACTGGAGAACTCACCTCGCCTGTGCTGTGGAGCTGCTGTGCAATTCGCCTGAGGTCCTCCTCGCTGGCCAGAGGGTTCAGCTGGTCCTGCACGTCGTACACAAACTGCTGCAGCGACATCAGCTGGTTGGGCCCGTTGAGCCTCCTCCAGGACGGCAGTGCGGAAATGATTTTCTCACACAGGTGAGTCATGGGGGGGCAGCCCTGGAGTGCGTGGGGCGGGAGAAGCCAGTGAGGAGCCTCGCGGCCGTGTGTGCTCCCCGTGACCCCCAAAGAAGCTGGCCCTTTGCTGGTGGAGTGCTGGGGGAGTCACTGCTTTAGTGGGGGCAGAATCTGTCAAATGTACAGCTCTGTACAAGCTTTTCAGCTCTGTCTGTCCTACATATGGCACCTTCAGACTTCCGGAATTTCATAACACATCATGCTCTGCTCAGTTCTCACCCGCCTTTACTTTCTTCACTCCCTTACCCCTCCTCATGCTCCACTGGCAAGCAATGGTTGCACTCTGGAAATGGGTTCTTTAGGAACAGAGAGAATGAGTATCTTTGCAACAGTAGAGTGGATTTTGACCAGTGAATTCGGTATTCATGAGGATTGCTATTGAACTTTTGTTTCCATCAGACCAATGCTTGGTAACTGCTTTGAAGCTGGTTTTTAACTTTTCAAGTTTGTTAAGTAAACCAGCCTAGGTTGCAGATTCCTCTCAACATACCATCCTAATTAGCAGCCACACAAGCACGGTTAATTAGGTACCCTTTTCCAAGCAAGTTTTGTCACCTAAATTCCAATCCCTAATAAAAAAAGTTTTCAGGCATAAACAGTTGATCTGGGGGCTGCACTTGTCTCGCCTGAGGGGTTGCTGAAGGGTTTACCACAGCCTAATTCAAAACCTTCAAGGACTCCATGCTGCCTGAGGAAAGAGGCTATCATCCAAATACAGGGCAGCTCTCGCCTGCTGGCTGCGGGCTCCGATTGCCAGAGGCCTGCCAGACCACGCCCATCTGCTGCACGTGCTATAGGGGCCTGCATGAGGGGCGAGGACCACATTTTCGTGCTGGAGAAAAGGGCCTCCTGAGCAGTCTGAGTGCAGGTGTGGAACTAGAGCCTGGTGTTGGAAAGGAACGAGATCCCAGGTTCCTCTGTGCGACAGTAGCGGTGTCACACACCAACCCGAGTCAGAGTTGGGCTCATGTGGTCGGAACACTCCTGAGAGCAATGTAGCACTTTCGCCTTTTAGCACAGTTTCTTCTGTTTCTTATAAGTTTTACAAAGCTTTTTGCATATTATGAATTAACAATTCTTTATTGTCAAATGTATTGATTATTTTCTCCAGACTATTTTACCTTTTAATTTTATCAATCTTTACTGTCAGAGAGTAAATGCTTGTGTTGTCAAGTAGATACACTTTCTTTGAAGACTTCTACATTTTTCTAACCTTTCTTTAAAAGTTTGCCTCAGTTCTAAGTTATTTTAAGAACACATTCCCCAAAATTATTCTCCAAGATATTTATTGCTTTATATTTGAATATTCAATAGTTTTAATCCATAAATGTTCACGTAGTGTGGAAAGTAGGATAATCAGCTTTATTTCCTCCCAGCAAAATAACCAGTTGTGCAGGATTATTAAGCAAATACTTCCCTCATTACATTAAAATACTTGTTTCTCACTAAATGTTAGATATGATTTACACTGACACTCTCTAACCTGTTCTTACTTTGATTATAGAGCCTGCATCATGTGTTTTATTTCTTCTTCCACTGAAATTTGAAGATTAAAAGCTGCAGCCACCTCCATTCCACTGAGATGCGAGCTGAAACTGTATGAAATTTATTTAACTTGGGAAAATGAAGCATTTTTTCTTATCTTATCTGTGGCAAGAACATGCCCGCATTCCATTTGTTCTGATCTATAGTTTTATGTTATTCAATAAATTTTGTTAGTGTTTTCTAACTTTTCTAAAATGGTCCTTTGATAAATTTTATGACCTTTTCTCTGAATTTTCTCACATTTCACAATAAAGTACTTTAGAATTCCTTTTGCAATTTGTAAAAATAAATCCTATATTTAAACAAACCATGTAAACTGTAAGAACTGCAAGCACTCTGATTGGGTCCACCTGACCCATAATAACCATCTCTTACCATGGCTTGTTTCTTTCTGTCCTGCCTCACTGCAGAATAATATGCTTATGCCATATCCATGTGGTCCCTTGGTCCAGGTCCTACTCTGAAAGTGTCCCCAGCAAACTAAACTGAAAAAGAGCAGAACAGAGGCTTGTCCCCTGGTCACTGTTCATGATGGCAGAGGTCGGATCTGGGGCCCTCCGGGAGAGACTCACCATGACAATCTGACTCCGAATTTCCTGGAGGTGATTCCGAAGTACCTTGATGTCCTTAGACCCAGAAGCCCCAGCGTCGAGCACAAACAATTTATTTGTAATATGAAGATCATTCCCAAACCTATGAAGAGAGCAAGAGCTACATCAGCCCTGAGTCAGTTTCCTCAGGTCTTTCCACACGGGCCCCAGAGAACCTGGCAGAGGCCCCCCCGTCCCCGTTGTTCGGTGGACTCTGCTTGGTCCCTCTAGGTGCACAGGTCTGGGGACATCGGCTGGCAGGCATTCCCGTCACACCAACGAGACCAATGGCTTTCCAGCCCGCAGCAGGGACACAATGGAAAGGCGGCAGCTCCTCCTGAGCAGGGAAGGAGAGGCCCACAAGTCCATTTTGTGAGTGTCGCTGCTGAAAGTGTAGGAACTAACGGCAGGGGTACAGCACTACAGTTATACCACTCACCTCAAAGCATTCACAGAAGACTGACTTTCACACCAGGAGGAAAGAAGATATGTACCTCAAACTGGCAGTTCAACATTCAAGTTACTAACACACAGTTCACTCTGTGTTTGGTGGAGAATGCTTGCTGCAGATGTGGTCTGTCTTCCCAGGGCTCATGTGTGTGAGACTAAGTTCCCAGTGTGGTGTATGTAAGTTCCCAGGGTGGGGCCTAACTGAAAGTGATGAAAGTCATCGAGGTGCTGCTCGCCAAAGGAATTAGTACAGTTTCCATGGGATCCCGGTTATACCTCATAGAGAGTTGCTACAGAGAGAGTAGGATCCCTGGCTCTCTCTCTGGCTTCCTTTCACAGGTAATCCTACCATGATGCTTTGTGCCACAGTGTGCTGTAGCCACGGAGGGCTTCCCAGAGCTGCTGGTATGCTGCTGAGACTTTCTGCCTCCTAAACTGTGAACTAAATCAACTCTTTCTTTAGGAGTTACCCAGTTCTGGGTAAATAACTGTAACAATGGAAAAAAGGAGTATTACAGTATCCGAGTAAGAATGTATATTCTTTACCTCTGACCCTGTGCACACCCACATTTTGTAAGCGAAAGAAAAAATTTAAAAATACTTGACAATAAATGCACTTTGATCTGTTTTATTCCCTTCTGTTCCATTCCATCTCATCCTATCCCACTGTATAGAGAATTAGTCATCACCTCTTAAATAATTTCACGGCCCACCACTGCGCTGCACCTGCACGTTGAGAAACACTGATCTGTGCTATGTTGATGATCAGGAAAAGAACTAAACAGTAAAGCAACCAGCAGAAATCCCCTCAGGACAATGGTGCTGGTGGAAGGCAGCAGTGAAAGGGCTGCTCCTCTTCACCAAATGCTCTGCATTTTTATTTAATTGTTACATGCATATTCATTCTTTGGAAGATGAAAAATAAAAAAGATTAATTTGTGGAAGAAAGGCCATTGATTCCTGTCACATGGCTTCCATCTGTTCTCACACCCACCTCCCAAGTCCAGTCCCCTGGATAGGAGGCTCCCCAGGCTTCCCTTACCTGTTCCTGACCTCTTTCAGTAACGACGCATCTTTGTCATATCCAAACTCGCCTCCAGCTGGACGAGGGACATTCATGATGTCAGCATGGGTGGCCACCAGGACCACTCGGAGTGGGTTCTTCAGCTTACCACCGAAGGCTGGGGACGGAGAAGGAACTCTGAGAAGGCAGCTCCCTACCTGGCTCGCTCTGCTGCCTAAGAGAGGGGCGCTGTGGCCTCACAGCCAGACCCTCTTCAGGGGATGTAGAATCTGCCCAGGGATTTCAGGGCCCTGACGCAAGGTATAACCCCCTAGAAGGCCCCAGGCCTGGGAAACAAGGGAGCCCATTCTGGGCAGTAAGGAGTGGTCTCAGCTGTGGACCACAACTGCCTGCAGCACATGTCAGCTTTTCAGGGCTTCATACAAACACTTCCTCCTACGTGAGGGACAGGACTGAACCTCCTGCAAGGAGGGTGTTCTTTTCAGGCCCAAACAAAGCTTGGTCCAAAGAGAAACTGTCTGTGACTCACATGATAGCAGCTCTCACTTATGGAAATGTTGAAAAAGAAAATGTGATAAAGGAGAAATGGCAGCATGCTGAGGGATATTAAACTGAATTTATTATTCTATGGTTTTCTAGGGAAAAGGTATGGTTGCCGAGTGCTGCGTTTCCCTAGGGAAGGCTGCTTCTCTTGTTCTACACAAACAGAAGTCCATTCTCCATGTTCTCCTCCCCTACAGAAATAACGTCAGGAGGCCAGTCAGCCATCAGGCCACTTTTCTCGGCGCTTGAAGGGTCAGCAGAACTGACAGCTCATTCTACTGGTGAACTATGGGTCTTTTCAAAAAGGGAGCAAGAGCACTTCCACTTTGCGTCCAGCAAAAATAACCATGGCTCTAAAGTACAGGAAAAATGAAAAACGGCTCTCAGGGAATATATTAGAACTGGTCTTTGAGATAGAAATATGTGATCATGGGACAAAAACTCCCCGTAGAACACAGAGTGAGCTCCCAGGTGAGCCACAGAGTGGAACCTCCCAGTGGGGAGAAGAAAGGAACGGAGATGGCAGCTCTGAGAACCAAGCTTCAGGGTCTGGGCATGGCTGTGGCCCAGCATGAGACGGGTGGCAGCAACAGAAGAGAATAGGAGGAGCAGTAACAGCCTGGAGGCTCAGCTCACCTATGGGCTCCTCCACCGGGACTAGAGACTTTAGGAAACTGAGCCAGAAAATCACTTGGTTCAACTGAATCTCATAAGGTTCTTCTAGACTAAAAACGATGACATGGATCGACGTAGGATCATTTACAGCAAAATAGTCATAACAGCAGAAGTACACTGGATTTCCAGAGAACTCCCACACACTGAAATCACCAACTCCTGCAGAAAAAGAAAATAAAAATTATCACTGGAAAAGCCTCCACCAAAAACAGCACTTTTTCTTAGCACTCTAGGGATTCTGCATAGGGCTAGAGATATTGATGGTATTTTTGTGTGTATGTACAACACCGACTTAAAGGTAGATCCACGTGTGTAATACTTATATAACTAGCACGCCAAAATGGAACTCTAAATCAGGGGTGTTCTTTGTATTTTGCTTTTTAGAAACAAGTAAGTGGCTCTTTGAGGTCTAAGGAATAGACAGGTTTTCCCACCTCTCTTTAGCCCAAATGAATGAACAGAATAAGTAGATGCTGGCAGCAGGAAGCCTGGAGCTCAGGTTTCTGCCTGTTTGTTTCTTTTCTTTTTTTAGAAGAAGGGACAATGAACTGAAGATGGCTAAAAGTGATAAAGGCAGTACGGAGATACGCATTATTTCTCTGTCTTCCCTCTTCTCTGCTTTTTATTATAAAAGATCCTTGCCCACTTATAAATGGTGAGTGGTGTTTTGAGGCAAACAGGCCCCTCTCTTGCCTTGGAGCTAGCCTTAAGTAAATACCTACTTTTTACTAATTTGGTTAGCGGTGAGTAGATGAACCTGAGCTTAAGTGATCTATAAAAATTTTGGTGGCCCAGATGAGACATAAGTCCCTGGTCTTGAATGCCTTGCATCCTAACAGTCAATTTAAAAGCAACGACAGCTTATGTCTAGCTGAATACAAGGTCAGGACCCCAACAACCTTCCAGCAGCTTCCAGGGACTCTCACACTTGAGAATCTTCCTCCTTTCCTGTTCACAGCATTGGCTGCTTATAAACACTTTTGCTGATTAACAACAACAAAAAAGGTTCTGGGAGCTGACGAGCTCTGCCTGGTTTTCTACCATGAAGTGAACTCCAGGGACCTACTGTCCTCACAACTCGTACATTCTGTTAGACTGTCTGGCAATGAATGCCATTTATGGCCACTCACACCTACTACAGATCATTCTGGGGTACTGACTGGTGTAAAAGAAATTCACAGTTTAAAAAAAATTTCCAGGTATTTGTTTTAAAGTATTCATTTGTTTTGGTATGCTTCCGTTTCTTTTATCTTTCTCTTCTTATAGCCACCTTTATTCTAAAATAGACAACAGATTTCAGTACCATCTAAAATTATATAAGGAGGAGATTCAACAGGGCTGAATGGAGGAGGAGTCACACTGGACCTACTCAGACAGAAGTCAACTAAAATCACAGGTAACTGGAAGAAAGGGAAGGGACATATATCCTGACACCAAAATCAATCCGAAATAAGAAACCGTAGATCAGATAAAACATTGGCATGGGACTTCATAAAACAGTGCATCAGCCCCCAGGGTTCAGCAGCAGGTGGAGCAAGAAGCACATACTGGGAAGTCCCCCAGAAACTGATGGACTGAAAGAGCGCAGCTAACTCAAGCCACAGAGGATAGCCTTGGGGAAAAAGGCCTCTGGCCTCTTTTGCCTCCTCCACACAAAAGATGCCATATCCTGGCAGCAGATGTCACGGGCAAACACAGAGGCAAGTGACTGGAAATAATCTGCCTACTTTCTGCCAGCCCCTTTTCCTTTTCTTTTTTCATCTACCCAGCCACTGCAGCAGCGTGGTGGAGGTGGGGCTGGAGGCTAGGGGCTTGAGAGAAAGATGCAGAGGTGCATTGAGGATTTAAACAGTTCAGTGTCAGCCTGCTAGGCAGGAGCTTTAAGTGGAACCTAGTAGCTCTGGGCTGTATTTGCAATGGCGCAGCACGCACTCCCACTGCCCACCCTTTGACAAGCGGTGGGACGTGATGGAGAAGCGCCAGTGGGTGAACACAAGAAGCTGTGCAAACACTGAGTGCAGTCAACTGCACATGGGCCTGAGAACAGCCCAGGGCTGTCCCTGCCTGAGGGTGTGACAGCATCCCAGGTAAGGAGATTTGGAGGGTGGGGGCAGAGAGGCATCTCAAGAGCTGCTGGCTGAAGACCACCAGTCCCAGCCTTGGATACCGCCACAGAACTGTGGACGTCAGAGGAGTTTTATCTTTGTTTTCTTTCTTTGTTGGTTTTGCTTCCTTTTTCTGCCTGGTTTGTTGGTTGGTTTTTTCTTTGCTATGTAGGTTTTTAGCTTTACCTTCATTTTGTTCTACTCGTCTTCTTTCTCTCTTTCCTCAACTATCTCTCTTGAGTTTATGATATTTTCATGTAAGTGAGAAAATCATCTCTTGCCTTTCAGGTACACCCCGATAATCTCTGCGTTATCCCTCATGCTTTCTCTCCTGCCCTTTGCTCCAGTTTCCCAAAGTGTGGGTGATCATCTGTTGTCCTCCAGTCTCGCCCAAATACTTCTCCATTCACTCATCTCTGTGTTTTGCCCCTTATCTCTCTTAAATTCCCTCCTTACAGGGTAAAATCCCTGAGGGGGAAACTCACTGCATGTAAGTTCAAGGTTTATGAGGGACCGTGTTATATAACTGTAGATCTTGCTCCTATGGTTAAAGGTAAAAAATTAATAGTTACCATAATGTGTTCGTTTGTAGGCTGTACTTGTTTTTGATGCTACTGATACTGCTAATTGTGTACTTTAGCCAGGATGTCATAATCAGTTGTTCTTCCTTGTATAACACTTCAGTTATCTGGGGCCACCCTTTACCACAGTCCAGTACCAAAGGACTAGGTGTTGAGTTAAACAGATAGCAACCTCTTATCCTTAATGAATTGGAAAGGTAGGGTCTTGGGACAGACACAAACACCAAGAACCAGAAGACATCTCTGAGGAGTAGACCCTTCCTAAGGAAGCCTTGACATTAGTGATAAGGCTAATGGCCATAAGACACTTATAAGCATTAACACAGAAAACAAAATGAAACAACAAGAAATGAAAATGACAAGATGCAGAAGCAAAATGCAATTCCAGACCTCTAGCCTACCTAGGACAAGTACAGAGGACAATGATATAGGAGAAATCGGAAGTCATCCACCTGAAATTTTGGAAATAATAATAGCATAAGTAAAAAACAAACAAACAAAACAAACAGTTGTATGGAGTTATAGAGAAAATAATCTCTCAGGTTAAAAAAAGAAATGATCAAAATAAAGGATATGCTCAATGCATCTAGAGTAGACACAGATAAAAAAACAGGAGCTTAGGGAAAAGATGGAAACCATGAATGCTCAACATAGGAGAGAAAGAGAATCCATGAACAGATTCAAACGGACATCCAGGAGATTAAAAATTCCATCGAAAGGACACATAATAGATTGAATGAAGGTGAAGACAGAATTTCTGTTTTAGAAGACAGGACTGCAGTTAACAACCATGAATAAAAAGATAGCTTAAGAATGGCAAGGAGTCATGAAAAAATCAAACAACAACTGCAAGATGATGCAAAAAAAAAAAAATAGAAGAATGACTGGAGTCAATAAAAAGGCAGGAAATAGTACAAATGAAATAACAATAAAAACCCTGTTCAAAGAAGTAATGTCAGAAAACTTCCCAAACATGAAAAAAAATCAGTCACACAAATTAGTGAGGTATACAGAACTCCAATCAGCCATGACCAAAATAAATTGACACTAAGGCAGATAATTATCAAGATGCTAGAAATACAGCACAAGAACAGAATATTAAAAACTGTTAGAGAGTCAAGAAACAGCCAGAGGCCTGCCCAGATACCATTGGTAAGTGCTTGCAGATCCCAGGAAAAGCCAATGTGGACCACAGCAGTGTGGCTGTAGGAAGATCCAGCCAGGGCCTTTCCCTGACCACTGCTGTTTGGGCCCACAGGCCCCAGCCAAAAACCCACTGGGAAAAGAGCTGCACAGGTGCACAGCAGAGTAAAGGCCCATCAATACCAGTGTAAGTGCTCACAGACCCTAGCCAGAATCCTTCCCAGACACCAGGGACTGGGGTGCACAGCCCCAAGACAAAGGCTCTCCTAGACAACAGCTATGTAGGAGGGCAGGCCCTAGCCACAGGCACACCTAGATATCATCCCAAGTGTTCGGAGGCCTCAGAACTCCACCTGGACAACAGGACAGCACCTCTGAACCCAGGAATTGGTGCAGTGCTAAGCATTAGAGAAAAGGCACCTTGGTGGCTTGCTGAGAATTGACGACCATGGGGTGAGGAAAAAGTTGCCTCAACTAAGGCATAGCAAGCCACATCTGTGGAAATTAGAAGATGCATAAAAAAGTCTTAAAACTAGTCTTCCAGATTACCTAAGGCAACCCCAAAGGGAAACAGATGGAACAATCTGATACTCAACTACCTGGACTCCCTGAACTGGCAACCAAAGAGGATCTAGAAAAAATTAAATCAGAACTAATTTCTCAGATAACAACAGATTGTGTTCATAGTGTAAGAGCAAAGATAAAAAATAAGAGGAGGTGAGGAACACGATGGAATCCCAACATAGGAAACAAACAGAATCCATAAAACAAATGCAAACAGATTTCCAGAGGATTAAAAACGCCATTGAAAGTTTACACAGCAGAATGAGCCAATGTGAGAAAAGAATTTCAGATACAGAAGAGAGGATTACAATTAGTGACCAGGAAAAGAAAAATTTCTTAAAAATAGTAAGGGACCAAGAGAAATTGACCCAGCAGTTGCTAGATGATGCAAAGAAAAATAATATAAGGCTGATCATACTCAATGAAGAAACAGGAGAGAATACAAATGATGACATTAAAAACAAAACAAAACAAAACTATTCACAGAAGTAATGGAAAAAAACTTCCCAAGCAAGGGAAAAGAACATTACATATAGCAAAGTGAGGCATATAGGACTCCAAATAGCCATGATCAAAAAATTTACACCTAGGCATGTAATACTTAAGATTCCATAAACCCAACAGAAGAACAAAATGCTATAAGCAGTTAGAAAAAAGAAACAAATCACATACAAAGGAAAGCTCATCAGAATCACAGCAGACATCTCAACACAAACCCTCAAGGCAAGAAGACCATGGAGTGAATCCAAGCCCTAAAGGAAAAAAGCCTCCAACCAACCCAGACTGATGTACCCTGAAAAACTATCTTTCCACACTGATGCAGAAATTAAGATACTTTCATGAAAAAGAGCACCTGAGGAACTTCATGAATACCAAACCAGTACTCCAAACATTTTTAAATAATTTCCTAGGAAAAGAAAGACAATGAGAATCACAATCCCAGGAAGCCCAGCAGACTGAATCCATCAGCTGTGATAAGAAATTAAATGCAAATGGGAAGAATCTGACAAAAAAAAAAGTCATGCCAAGGATAAGTCAATGCCAGTTATAACAATCAATGTTAATAGTCTCAACTTACTAATCAAAAGAAGTAACAGGCAGAATGGGTCAAGTAGCAGGATCCAACTACATGATGCATACAAGAAACAATTCAAAAAGAAACCAGAGACTGAAAGTTAAAGGGTGGAGAACAATACTCCATAAGAGAGGAACCCCCCAAAAGCAGGAGTAGCTACCCTATTTGCAGATCTAATGGATTTCAAACCAACACTGTTTAAGAGAGATAAAGAATGCCACTAAATCCTTGTAAAGGGAAAAATCCAAGAGGAAGAGATGACAATCATAAATATACATGCACCAAATACTAGTGCATGCAACTATATAAAACAAATACTAATGGACATGTAAAATCAAATAAGTACTAATTAAATAGTAGTGGGGGTCTTCAATACCCCACTGTCACAGACAAGTCAATTAGACAGAAAATAAAAAATGGAATACTAGAACTCAATCAAACTCTTGAACAAATGGACTTAACAGATGTTTACACAGCATTCCACCCCATAAAATCAGAATACACATTCTTTTTGTCTGGACATGGGTCATTCTCCAAAACAGACCACATACTCGCTCATCAAACATGTCTAAGTAAGTGCAAATAAATTGAAGTTATCCCCTGTACATTATAAGACCATAGCACATCGACATTGGAGATCAACAGCAAAAGAAACACAAGATTTTCATAAATACATGGAGATTGAACACCACACTTCTGAATAACCAATGAGTCACCGAGAAAAATAAAGAAGAAATAAGACAGTTCCTACAATTAAATGACAATGTCAATAAAACATATCAGAATCTATGGGACACAACTAAGTCAGTCTTACAAGGAAAATATATAGCAGTGAATATGCTTATTAGGAAAACAGAACCAGCTCAATTATACAACCTGATGCTGAACCTCAAGCTGCTAGAAAAAGAAGAGCAGGACAAAGCCAAAGCTCATACAAAGGAGGAAATTATAAATATCAGAGCAGAGATCAGATCAGAATTCAACGCAATGAAGACTAAGAGAACAATGCAAAAAATCAACAAAGCTGAGTTGGTTCTTTGAAAGAATAAACAAACTTGACAAACCCCAGATAACCTTATCAAAAAAAGGAAAGAAAAGACACAAATCCAGGCAAACAGGAAGGAAAAAGGTGAAATTACAGCAGACCTAGCAGAAATCCAGAGGATCATCAATACCTGCTTTGAGAACCTATATACCAATAAGATGGAAAACAGAATAAATGGACAGATTTCTAAATACATTACAAATGTTGAATGAAGACCTAAAAATTCTAAACAAGACAATATCAGTCAATGAAACTAAAAATGTAATAAAAAACTTACGAACTAAGAAAAGCCCAGGCCCTGATGGCTTCACTGCTGAATTCTATGAGACATTTAGAGAAGAAATATTGCCACTACTGTTTAAACTCTTCAGTGAAGCTGAAAAGGAAGCAACACCCGTGAATTCATTCCTGGAAGTAAGCATCAACCTTGATCCCAGAACAAAGACCCAACTGAAAAAGAGAATTATAGGCCAATTTCATTAATGAATATAGATGCAAAAATCCTTAATAAGATACTGGCAAATAGAATGAGATCATCAAGAAGATCACAGAACCTGACTAAGTGGGATTCATCCCAGGGATGCAAGGATAGTTCAACATATGTAAATCAATAAATATAATAATCTACATTAATAGAGCTAAGGACAAAAATACCATATTATCACCTCAAAAGATGCAGACAAAGTGTTTTACAAAAATCCAAAATGCATTCATGATAAAACCCTATAGAAAATTGGAGTAGATGGTCTCTATCTCAACTTAATAAAAACCATCTATGAAAAACCAACAGCAAATATACTAAACGGTCAAAACGGAAATCTTTCACAAAATCAGGAACAAGACAAGGATGTCCACTATCACCACTCCTGTTCAGTACTGTTTTGGAAACATTACCCACAGCAATACGACAAGAGAAAGAAACAAAAGGAATACAGATAGGAATCAAAGAAGTCAAACTGTCATTATTTGATATGACATACTCTAATACTGAAGGCCTTAAGAACTCCACCAAAAGTCTTCTAGATTTTACAACCAAAATCAGTGGAACAGCTGTTTACAAGGTCAATACTCAAAAATCAAAAGCCTTTCTGTATATGAACAATATACTCACAGAGAAAGCAACTGAAGAAATAACTCCTTTCGCAATAGCATCCAAAAAAATGAAATACCTAAGAATCAGTCTAAGGAAGTCAAGTAAGAGACCTCTACTCTGAAAACTACAGCACTCTGAAAGAAGAGACTGAAGAGGATATCAGAAAATGGAAACCTGTCACTTGTTCTTGGGTAGGAAAAAACCAATACAGTGAAAATGGCTATATTTCCAAAACTGCTATATAGATTCATTGCAATGCTAATTGAAATTCCAACAGCATATTTCACAGAACTACAAAAAAAAAAATCCTAAAATTCATTTGGAACGAGAAGAGACCTAAAATAGAAAAGCAATTCTAGGCAAGAAAGACAAGGCAAGGGCTAACACAATCCCCAACTTGAAACTATACTTCAAAGCAACTGTGATAAAAACAGCATGATATTGGCAAAGAAACAGACATGGGGATCAGTGGAACCAATTAGAGGACACAGAAACAACTCCAGACAGACTCAGCCACCTCATCTTCAACAGAGGAGCCAAACACCCTCATTGGAGGAAAGATAGCCTCTTTAATAAATGGTGCTGGAAAACTGAGTTTCAACTTGCCAAGGATTAAACCAGAACCATATCTCTCATCATGCACCAAACTAAAATCAAAATGTTTTAAAGATCTAAACATTGAAACAGAAACACTAAATGTGATAGAAGGTAAGTGGGGTAGAATTCCTAAAGACATTGGTGCAGGAAAAGACTTTATAAACAAAACCTCAGTTTTAATGTGAACTAGTGCAGAGAAAAATTGGGATCTCTTCTTATTAAAAATCTTCTACATAGCAAGAGAAACCACTAAGAGTATGACGAGACAACTCAAAATGTGGAAAAAAGTTTTACCAGTTGTTCCTCAGTCAAAGATCTGCTATCTAGAATATATACAAAACTTCAAAAAATCAACCCCCCTAATTTAAAGACCCAATTAAAAAAATGGGCATCTGAAATGAACAGACATTTCTCAGACAAAGAAGCAGAAACAGCAAATAAACATATGAAAAAATGTTCAAAATCACTGGTTATCCGAGAGATGCAGATGAAAACAACACTGAGATTCCACCTCACCCCAGAAAGAATGGCTGCTATCAGGAAATCAGGCAATAACAAATGCTGGTGGGGTTGTGAGTAAAATGAACCCATTTCCAATGTTGGTGAGAGTGTAAGACTGGTGCAACCATCGTGGAAATCATTACGGAGATTCCTCAAAAAACAAGGATTAGAGGTCCCATTTGCCTGAATTATTCACCTGTAGGGTATCTCTCCAAAAGATTTAAAAGCATCAGACCACAATGATATACGTGCATCCATGTTACAGCAGCTTAGTTTGTAATAGCTAAACTTGGGAACAGCCAAAATGCCCATCAACTGGTGACTGGATAAAGAAGATAGGAGTTTAAAAAAAAAAGTTTAAAATCGAGTACTACTCAGCCATAAAGAATGATAGACTAGAGACATTTATAGCCAAATGGATGCACTCTGAGGCCATACTCTGAAGTGCATAAATATCCAATAGTTTCTCTGGTATGAGAAAGTGAAAGTGTCAATGAGGACCACAATGTACAATGGATAATGTGAAATGGAAAGCAAAGGTCTAAAGGGAAGGGAAAGTCGGGAACGGGGGGACAGGGGAACGGAGAGAAGGGAAAGAAAAGATGAGAAGAGAAGGAAAACACGGAGACAAAGTTTTGTAAAAAGAGAGGGGTGCAGGGGTGGAAGGGAGGGAAGGGGAATGGGGAAAAACCAGAACCAAGATGTACTGTGTACAGGTACAGATTCCCAACGATGACTGTGATTGTAATGTGCACCTGAAATGTACCAGTAAACTTAATTACGTAACAGAGAAACTACACTACAGAGCTACTGTGATAAAAACTGCATGGTACTTATTAAACAACAGACCTGAAAAGCAACGGAACAGACTAGAAGTTGCAGGAAGAACCCCAAACATACTCGGTAACCTTATCTTTGTTTGACAAAGTAGCCAAATGTGTTCATTGGAAAAAGCCACTTTAATAAGTGGTGCTGGGAAAACTGGCTTTCCACATGCTGAGGATTAAAACTAGACCCATATCTCTCACCACACACTAAACTACAACAGAAATGGATCAAAGGTCTAAACATTAAAACAGAAATAATAAATCTGCTTGAAGAGAGAACAGGTGGAACACCCTGAAGACACAGAAAGACTTTATGAACAAACACCGACTGCACAGGAATTATCACAAGGAATCAACAACCGGTATCTCATCTTATTAAAAATCATTTGCACAGCAAAAGAAGCCACCAACAGCGTGAAGAGACAACCAACATAACAGGAAACATTTTTGCCAGCTATTCCTTAGACAAAGGACTAATATTTAGAATATATAAAGGACTCAAAAAAATACTATCCCCAAATTTAAAGACCCAATCCACAAATGGGTAACTGAAATGAACAGATACATCTCAGATGAAGAAGCACAGGTGGTAAATAAATATACGAAAAAAGATTAACATCACTGGTCATCCGAGAGACACAGATGAAAACAACGCTGTGATTCCGCCTCACCCCAGAAAGAATGGCTGTTATCAAGAAATCAACCAATAACAAATGCTGGTGGGGTTGTGGGCAGAAAGGAACCCTTCTCCCCTCTTGGTGGGAGTGCAGACTGATCCAACTCCCGTAGAAATCAGTGTGGAGATTCCTCAAAAAACTAATACTAGAGGTTCCATTTGACTCAGGTGTCCCTCTTCCTGGTAGCTTCTTGAAAGAATTAAAAGCATCATATCATAGCAATATAATCACACCTATGTTTATAGCGGCATAGCTTGTAACAGCAAAGTATTGGAAACAGCCCAAATGCCCATCGACAGATGAAGAGATAAAGAAAACATCCTTCCAAAAATACAATGGAGTGTACTACTCTGCCATAAAGAAGGATAAAAATGTGCCAAAAGTTTAACTTTTTAGAAGCTGATAAATGATAACTTTAGGTCTTGAGTGTTGATATAAATGTATATAATTATATATTTTGTCTACACTTATATTTATCTCTTCTTTAGATGGTACCACATTAACTTTAAAAAAAGGGCTGCTCATTAACTAAAAATATATAAATCCAAATGACTTTTTGTTTATATAATTTAAAAAAGTTTTTAAATGACAGATAACCTCAACTGAAAACATGCATGCTGCCTGAGTTAGCCAACTAAAATTACATTTTACAGGCTTAACTTTTAAAAAATTTCAGTTTAGCAAGATATAAAAACATTTAGAAAATTAAAAAATTTTGAGTTAAGATCTTAAAGATTATCAAAAATCAGAATCAGTTAAGCATTATAGTGACAGAAATATAACAGTGCTTAGACATTCTTTTACTTAAAAGTTTAAATTAGCTTTTAAAAAAAATCTTAGGAGACAATAGGCAATATAAAGGCTGCTTCTCACATTAGTAAAAGGGGTCCTAAGAGATAATATTTTACTACACATCAATTAAGTGAAAAGAAATCACGGTTTTTACTGAGTAGTACGTAAAAGCCTCCATCTTGTCCACTTCCCACCCCTTTAGGAAATAAGAAAGAAGTGCAGCATGTCTGCACAATGTCTACTCAGACACAAGTTAATGAATAAGACAAAATTGCCTACTTTTTTTTTTACATTGATTTAGAAAGCTCTCAGTTGGTCTCAGTTAGGTAATGTTTAATAAGCAACCTTTTTAATTGCTCCCACTTTTTTACTGTACTAAACCAGAGAGAATTTTTGTTAACTAATTTAACTTTTATCGAGTAAAATAAGCAAGTAAAAGCTGTCAGGCTTTATAAACCACTCTTGTTTAAGAGAGCAGGCCTGAGAATGTCTTGGACCCAATCAGTCCTGAAACTGCTGTAGCCATGACACGGAGACATGCTGTACTTCTTTCTAATTTCCTAAAAACGCTGTGTTCATTTTTCCATAAACAATCACTTCCGCAACTCTAAAATGATAAAGCCAGGAGGAGCTGATATAAAATGAATATTTCTCCCAACAGTTCTTAAATCTTTGTAGATCTTCAGAGTCTTGAAATTTTAAATACTCATATTACTAAAATTTCTTTAATAGTCTTTAAATAATCATAATTATTATTACAGTTCCTTTAATAGTAGATTCGCTGATGGGCATCCATGTTATCCACAATACTTTGACTTTTGGTAATATAAAAATTTGGTTAAAAATAATCACTGAGGTCAAGTTACATATTCACGTTCAAAAGCCCCCAAAAACCTTTAAAGATTTAAAAAATAGCATTTGTTATAATGCATATAAATACCATTTCAGGATACTGACAATAGGTTTAAAAAGTATTTTGCTCAGCAAAGAAACAAAGGTACTGTGGTCTAGTGCAGACTATGTACCTAAAAGTGCACTCTGATTTAGTGCAATTGTCTTATGTGTTTTACAAGCTCTATATGTTCCTTGGACTAATAGTCTGGTTTTCAATCTACATCTAAGATAATTAACTTCATAAGATCTTATAAGATAAATGAATTTGATGCTGGAAAAATAAAAGGGGATAAAGGGAAGGGGGAAGAGCAGAACTGAAATGTGTTACACACATGTACCAACTCCCTACAATGAATGTTATCGCTCTATAGTGCAAACACGTATTAACAAAAGTGAAAACAAAAGGGCACCTTATAGTTTCAAAAAATTGTTTTGAAACAGTGACTTGTGTTTGTTAGGTGTTTTACATTTTATAGACAATGTAAAAGTAACTGTTAAAAGTTAAATAAGTATAAATAAAATATCTAAGTTACTTATAGTTAAGATACTAAAACATTTGCTCTATAATTCATATATTCTTTGTTTTAAAAAATTTATAAATAATTATATATTTGAGTCAAATATATTTCATAAATTGTTGATATATAATACTGATAAAAATCAAAAGATAACTGATCCTTTTAATAAGTTTCAAAATAAACTAGAGAGACAAATTCTAAAAGTAAAGACTTTGTTAAACTATAGGTCAACTAGTTATTTAAAAATGAGCTTTAAAAAATAAGTCTTAAAGCAACTCAGGGTTATATCTGTTCATCATTTAAGATATCCTGAAGTTAATAGTGCAACTTATTTAATATTCTAGTAAGTTACGTTTTAAAACATTCTTTTGTTATAGAGTTAATAACTGTAACTTACCTGGTCTGTTTTGGGTTTGTTTATGCTGCCTAATGCCAATCGTTTTAAGGGATGCTAAAAAAGGTTTGTATGTATATTGAATACTGTACCATATCTCCCTGAAAACAGGACATCTTCTATTAATTTCTGCTCCAAAAAATGCAATAGGATTTATTTCAGAGAATGCCCTATTTTTTCCTGTACAAAAATCCACATTTATCTAAACGGTCATTTCTGGGACATCATCATAACTCTCCAAAAGTCAAATTCCAGCCTGACTCTCTTTCGATTATGTGTCTTGCGGACCCACTGGCCCTGATCTCTAGGCCGTGTCGGCAGAGGTCTGGGGGTTGGAGTCCTCCTGTGAAGAGACCCTCTGCTTCCCTGGCTCATTTCTCCACCCAGGCAGGAATGCGAGAGGTGGCGAGGCTGACTCAGATCCAAAGGTTTCGCTGGAGCAGGGTAAGACACCGGGCCGGCGAAAGCGAAGTGGAGCAGAAGTTTTACCGATGACCCTCCAAAGGCAGGGAGGGGCTGCCATCTGTGAGCTGCCCCACAGGGAGAAGCCAGGGTGAGACTGTCAGCACGACATGCTGTCTTGCCCGTACTTGGAAGGGTGAGCTGATTTCCTAAAAGGAGCCCTTGTCCTGGCACAGTGAGGGTCTTCGCCTTTGTTCTGCAGTGAGCCAAGGTTCGTTCACAGGAGCTGTGGGCGCTGGCATAGCGAGCAGCCGCCTTCAGTACGGCGTCTCACGCACAAGCACGCAGCCATCTACCTCCCTACGCTCGCCCGCGGGTCCTTCGGGTCCTTCCCGGCGCCGCCTGTCGCTCCCTAACTGTCCCTACACTTACGTCCAGCAGTAGCGCTCTCCTGACACGGCCACTTCTTGTCCATGGACCTGCTCGTGGTGCACTGGCAGCAGCTGTCAGTGATTTTATCCCATGGGTTCTTTACTCAAGTTACAGACTCCTGCAGCTGGGCAAAGTTCCCAGTAAATCAAGTGTTCACTGAAGATGAACAGAACAGAGGTGGCAACAAAAACGGGGCCAGTTAAGGACCCACACGAAAGTGATGAAAAATTGCAGGGACCCAAATTCAGAAAACACTGATTTCACGTGAGTGCTTTAAGTATGTCAGTTGTACTGAATTATGAAGATTCATGTTAGACACGGCCACGTCCTTTCAAGATCAAGTGGGCGTGTTATCCATGCACTGTCTCTAAGTAGCTCGTCATCTGGGAATAAGTCTTGAGTTCACTTATTTACACAGAGGCACCCACTTCAGGATTTACAAGTAACTACAATTTATTTTAGCATTTAAGTATTAATGTCAATATTTATTTATATTTAGTTATACATTATTACTTTATAATTCAATACATCCCTTATGTGTTGCAACAGATGGTACTAAATGCATTCGTTCGGCTGATGACCGGGGTTCATTTGGGGGTGGAGCTTGAGTGTCCTGAAAAATCATCCAGGGCTTATATTCAGGTTAGAATGTATTTTGGGGAAAATATTCTAGATAAACTGCTATTATTTTATTATCTAGTTTTTGCTTAAATAATTAAAATGAGTTTTATTTTTAAATAACTTTAACGAAATGCCTTATAAGGCTCAAAAACAAATATTTTGGGCTTTTCCCACCTCAAGAATATGTTCTTTTCTAAGTACACGGTGCTCACATCAAAATACGACACTGTTTGAGACACAAATATGAGTCAATAACAGAAGCATTAAAATAAATGATGACCTTTGTATATGGTGGCATAAATTTATAAAATTATAAAAGTTAATATTTTTGTTATAAATTTACAATATGTTAACAATATAGCTTTTTTTTTTTGGTACAGGGGATAGAACTCGGGTCCTTGAGCTTGTGAGGAAGGTGGCAGCACCACTGAGCTAAATCCCGGGCTCCAACATGGCTTTTAACTAAACATTAATTAAAACAGTATGTTCCAAAACTGTACTTTTTATTGTTTTTTGAGATAAAGTCTCGCTCTGTATTACAGGCTGGCCTCAATCTCACAGTAATCCTCCTGCCTCAGCCCCACTGGTCTGAAATAAAAGGAGCCAGAGACAAGGGATCGGGGTATTTGTCTTTCTGATGCCCTCTTCTCTTTCAGAGTAGCTATCTTCTCTTTTTCCACCTTTTCAAAAAATGGTCTTCCTTTATTTCCAACTCTGCCTCTCTAATTCCTCACGGTGCCGACTTTTCAACCCAGGAGGCTGCACACTGCACAGAAGCAGCGGTGCACTGCCCACCACACCGTGAACGACAAAGGAAGGGGCCCTCTCCAGAGGTCAACCTGAGGGGCCGCTCTGAGGGGGCTGTTAGCCTTCGAGACTGGAAGCGAAGTAAACCTCTTTTCTTTGTAAAGTAACCAACATCAGGTCTTTCTTATAACAACAGAAAATAGACTGATATTACCCCATTTTACAGATGCAGGCACTATCTCAGGGAAATTAAGCAGGCTGGTCTAGGCCACACAACAACGTAGGGGGAGTTTCAAGGCAGATTCTGAGTGTTTAAGTTTCAAGCTTCCATTCTCAGCTCTATGCTGCCTTCCAACAAAGCAGAAACTCTTTAGAGTCTTGGGACTGGCTGGGTCCCTAAAGAGAAGATGTTGTGGTTTTCTGGGTGAAGAAAATCTTCCCTTTACAGCATCTCCCCCTTGGAAGTGCTTGAGAGGAAAGAACACACCTAAAATTTCGCATACAAAGGACTGCCTACGTCTGTACCACCCAGTAGCTACGGCTTCAGCTGTGTTTTAACGTCACATTTCTTACTCTTGGGCCGTCAGACTAGTAGTGCTGTGTATTTTGTGAGGTTTATCAGTCTTGGCAGACTTTATTCATCATCGAGAAAGCACCTACTGTGAGCCGGGTGGTTCGTTGGGTAACGACACCCTAGTATTTGGCCTTACCTATGAGGGGTGTGAGCTGGCCGTGATTCAGTCCTAGGTCACTCTACCATTTTGCGCTGGGTTTTCTTCTTTCTAGGTCTCACACACACGAAGACAAGCTGCTCTTGGGGAGTAACTGAGCGCCCCACCAGAGGGCATCTGAGGTCCCTCCCTCTGGGGCCGTGCACATACCATTCAGATAGGCATTCTGGATGTCAATGGCCTTGGTGGCCTGGTCGTCAGCAGAGCAGTGCAGGTGATGGGAAGGGGCCACGAACACTTCCAGCACCCCCTTGGTGAGGCCGGGCTCGAACATCATGCTGCGGCTCCTCACGCTCACGTTCTCGCAGCCGGGATACAGGTTGTTGATGCTCACAGAGACTGCAGGGAGAAGGCAGGGATGAGACTTCACACAGCACTGCCTGGGTGTTGGCTCTCCCCTCCCAGCCTTGCCACACAGCTGCCGCTTCCGGAAACCCATGTGCCCCGTCCCACTTGGGCTCCAGGCTGCTCTGAGTACATGCCCCTTGCGTGCTGTGTGGCAGTGGTGCCGGGGTAGGCTGTGTGTGTTGCTCGCTGCACATCCCCAGCACTTTCGCCTGCTCTCCCTTGAAAGGCCGTTTATGGACTGTATTCCTCTGGCTGGCTCACTGTTTGGTTTTCTGGTTAGGGTAGTCACTGGGAGGCAGAAAAGGCAGTTAAGACTCGACATGGAGGCAAAAGAAAGTTGGGGATTTCCCTTCCCCTCACTTCCCGCTGCTCCTCGGGCTAGCTGTGTCTCTGCGTAATGCTACTGTCTCCTGAGCAGATCCGGCCACAGCGCCGACATTACCGGGATTTGGGTTTGTGCCGCTCATCTTTTCAACCCAAGGCTGGTTACAGTTCCGCTATCTTTCTAGTGTCTGGGTGCTTTACCATCTCTTCCATGTCCTTCCGAGCTCTGCCCGTGACTGCCCTTCCATTACTGAAGTCTCAAGGTGCACGCTCCACTCGGACCTGGACTGTCACAGATAACCACGCTGAACGGTTAAGTTATTTGAGGTCGAACACAAGATGCCTCCACACAGTAGCAAGCCAATACATTAAACAATGCTGAATCACACGGAAGATTTTGAAAATCCCCTCGAAGGCCTTGCACATTTCCATGTGGCAGCACATGTCAATTGGTGGCATGTACACTTTAACAACCCTTCAGTAAGTGCCACCTTTCCCCTAATAAGAAAATGGACAACAGTGCACAGCTAGATTTTAATCACCCTGTTTCATGTTCACTGCCTTTTTTTTTTAACCAGTGGCAGTGCTATTGAGTTGTCATTTACAGCAAGAAAATTAACTGTTTCATTTTCAACAGATGTATTTCAGTAAGTTAAACATGAGTATGAGTGTGTGTGTGTGTGTGTGTGGGTGTGTGTGGGTGTGTGTGGGTGTGTTTGCAAACATGCGTTGGGGGCCTGCTGAATCACAAAGCCCGAGTCCCCTGCATGTGGGAACAGAGACTGTACTCCCTCCTGGTCCTGCTGCGGACAGCCTGTCACCCATCTCTCCACCACACGGAAGACTGGAGCCACCTTTCTGCCGCAGGGCTGTGACCTGGGGCCTGGCCTGCAGTGGGTGCTCCCTAAACATCAGGTCACCGAAAGCAACAGGGGAGGGATGGGACACAGTGAATGTGCTGTACCACACAGTACTGTCGCCTGAAGGTCTGCAGTGACAGATGTCAAACCTTACTGAAGCAGGAGCACTGCACCTGGGCTTACTTTGAAAACTGGAATCCAACTGCAGAGACAATGCCATGCGTAAGAGAGCGAAGAGCTCAGACTGGACGTGGAGACTGGGAACATCCAAATGAGAGAACAAGGGGCAAACAAGTAGATGGCGGAGAGAGGGTTAGGTACAAGGACAGAAGGAAGGGTAGCAGGAGGAAGGGGTCTTATATACATTTTATTCTTTTCATAACAGTGACAAAATTCAGCACACAAGAATGTGAGACAAAAACAAAAACGACAGCTGTTGAGGCCATTACAGTCACATCTCAGTGGCCACACCTGATGAGAACTCTGGCGACCCCAGGAATGGGTGTGTCGTTGCCCTGTCCCCTGGACAGAAGCAGACCACAGTAGTGGCCTGTGGGCTGCCTGTGGGCAGCCACCCAGTACATGGCTGCCTTTCCTTCCTAGGGTTAGAACACAGGTGGTCTGTAATATGATTAAAGCAACAGCTTCTCCAGAAACACTGGAATCCCTTAGCCTCCCGGTAGACAGTGGCCAGCGACCAGCAACAGAACACACGTGGGTGTCAAGGTCAGAAGGGACTTCCTGAGCCTGCTCTCTTTGGCCAGGACGGGAGCACTCTCTCAAGTGTTCCTCCCACGAGGCTGGATATTTTCCTTCACCCTGCAGAGCTCCACCTCCACAGCCACAGCCCCAGCAGTCTGCAAAGCTGAGTGATGTGTGTAGCGGCCACAGGACAAGCAAGCAGAGTCCACTCGACGGCCTCCATCGAGCCTCACGTGTCAGGCTGGTGTGAACGGAAAGTCCTCTGATGCCACCTCCCACCTCAGGGGCTCCAAGGATGTCTCAGATGGAACAGCGCCTCCACCCACCTCGGGCTCCGCTCTGATCACGGCGGAGTCCTATGTGGAGGGCCCAAAGTCGAGGCTGGGTGGTGCTGTGAGCTGCAGGGAGCAGGCCTCGTTCCACCCACGAGGACCTACATCTCATCCTTGCTCCTGGCTGCAAGTGCAGCCTTTGCCGCCAGCCTTTACAGGAGAAAGGCAACAGCAAAAGGCCCAACTGTAAAAGCGAGCAACCTTCCTGCTGAGGGATGGGGAAAGACATCACTCCATGGGAGGAACCGGAGAAACCCAGAGCTCTGCCAACCAGGCACAGCGGTGCTGAGAAAGGATGGTGCCGTTGTTATGGAGCCAGAGGTGCAGCAAGGTGCCCAGAGGGGGCCTCCCTTCCCCAAGTCCGGAAAGCAACGGCTGCTTCTGACCCACAGTACACGCCATCCGCCACCAGCACCGGAAGTCCGCCGGCTGCCTCTCACAGGCTCTGGGATGTGTGGCAGACTGCTATTTTGAGAGTATAATTTTCCACTGATCAACAAGCTGCCCATAGCTTTTGGGATCTTCTCTGGGTTCAGGCCCTGACCCCATCCCATTGGCTGTGCCTCCTGCAGCAGCCGCCTGGACACGGAGCTATAAGGGCCCCCACTGGGACAGGAGAAAAGGCTTCAGGTATGGGGGATTCAGCCGCTGTCTCCTCACCAGCTGCGGCAGGTGCTGGATTCAACAGCAGGGATCCTGTTACAGTGGACCCTTGACTTAAGAACTCAATTCATTTGTGAGGTCTGGTTGTAACTCAAGGTAGTTGTAAATCAAGACTATTTTTCTCATAAGAAATAATGGAAATACTTATAATGCATCTGAACCCCCCAAAGCACACCTTTTCATAACAAAAAGGGTTGTGTAACATGCATAATTTATCAGAAACACCAATAATTTTCCTAGTGTATTCACCAAAAAGTTACAGAATGTGCCTGGTTTACCAGGAACAATTTCATTTTGTGCTCACCATTCAAGCTGACATCTTTGGCTTGCAGGAAAGAAGGGTGAAATGGAAGGTGATTATCGGTTGAAGGACATAAGAACGTGAGGAATCTGACTCTCTGGTGTCCTTTCTGTCCTTGGGAGAGTCTGTGGCCCACTAGGACCTGCTCTGGCTCACTAGGTCTCAGCCTCTTCAGAATTAAACCTGGTCTGTGGCTGGCTGTTTCTGGCTCTTCTTTAACCCTGTTCTGAGTATGACACGACATCGTCACTAAGCAACTGAATGCAAAAACTGGCCTGGGTGTGTCTTCTCTACAGACGTTTGTAGCTGTGTCCATTTCTTCAGGCTTTCCTTTAATGCAGAAGAACTCTGCGGCACTGATTACTGATACTCTCCCTCCCCTCAGAAAGCTCCTCAGCTGCCCTTCTGTGTGGCTCAGCCAGAAGCTGCTGAAGCTCCTCCACAGACAGCTCCTCTGACAGCTCCTCCTCCACCAGCCCCTCAGCATCACCACGGTCCACCTGCGAGCCACGGACCCTGCTGTGGTGACGGGGTCATCACCATGGGGCCAGGTGAAGGATCAGACTCCTCCACACAGCCTTCAAAGTCTCTCCTGCCTGAGTTGAGGGCGCACTTTCTCCCAAGCAGATTTCAGGGTCCTTAGACAGACACTGATCCAGAATTTCTCAATAAACCTCACACAGGAAAGATCAGCATTTGGGTCCTAACTCAAGACTTTGGTCAGAAGTTAAAACTAAAATCCTGGTCACACCCAAGTTGTTCATATGTGAGGCCAGTCATAACTCCAGGGTCCACTGTACTTCCGAGATTGCGTAGAAAAATACTCTGCCTGCCGGAGCAGGCAGGCCACCAGCCATTAGGCAACACAGGCCTCTCTTCTTTTCTTGTCTTCCCGGAGGCCACCTAGCTTTGGGCAAACATATTTCTAATACTGACCACATGTGACCCTAGCCCAAAGGACTCCTGCTCTAAAAGACTGTCCTCTGCACTGGCCTGAAATGTCACTGTAGCAACAGGGCAGATTTCACAGGAGCAGGAGGCCCACCTGTGCTCTCTCCTACCCTATGGGGCTCAGAGTGGAATGGAGTTCATGGGAGACATGGAGCCCATGTCCATAACCATTGCCGTACAGAAGGCAGAACCAGGGAGCTGAGTCTTCCAGTTTTCTAAAGAATTTAGGTGATCTTTTGATTAAATGCTAAAGACTAAATCCATTTTCTTCCTGCCCCCTTCCACTCTAAAAAGAAAATCGTGATTTGTCAGGCCAGGAACAGTGGTGGCTGGTGTTCATCTTCCTTGGACGGTAACACTTTATGTCTCTGGGTCTTGGCTTACTTTCCTTGGAATGGGATTATGATTTAATCTCCCAGAGATTTTCTGTGGGTCATCTCGCTTCTTAGAGAAGTATCCCCACACCCCTCGGATCTCTGTCTAAGGAGCAGGCACCACACCACACTTTGCCTTCTATTGTTCCTTTCTGGAATGTGTCACTTACCTAAGACTTGCAAGTCCCCAGTGACTTGCTCAGAACTATGCTTTTTCAGTACAGGATGAGGTTCAGCTCCCAGAAAGGGAAAGGCTCATGGGAGGTTTTCTCCATCCCGGTCCTCTTAGGAGCAAATGCAGCATCCTCTGGGTGATAGGACTCCCGAAAGACTACAGAACGGAGCCGCATGGGTCTTAAAACAGCATTTCCTGCCTGAACCATCTTATCAGAAAAGCAGGCTTCCGCCAGCCAGCAAGTGTGACCAAAAAATGGAAGGATTCAACTGAAGAAGGCAGCCCATCCACCCTGGGAGACCAAGGACACAAGAGGAGCAGCGTCCTCACTGGGCTGTCAGGCTCTGCTGAGAGCCTGTGGGTGGCATCTGCTCCGACAGCAGATTGTACCCGAGGAAATCTTCTGTCCCAGAGCCCTGCAACCCAAGTCTCTCCAAGCTCTGCTGGAGAATGGGTCTGGACAGCAAAGGCCTGCTGACAACATCATCATCCTGAGCCACAGCTATCCAGAGCCTACTTCAGGGACCAGACTGGGAAAACTAACAGAGGGGAGGGCAAAGGCAACATTACTTCTGCAGCGTGAAGGTTGAGCAGAAGTTAAAGCTTCTTCTTCCCAGGAAGCTCATGTCACTAGCTGTGGCCCCCTGCATAGCAATGAGAACCAGACCGCTGGTTCCACACCTCTCCAGAGCCGGCACTAGGGATGCCAGGGGAGCACACTGCCCACTGGGGGCCTGAAGCCACAGAGGCTGGCCCTGCGTCTCAGACCCAGAAAGCAAGCATGTTTTATGGTGGAACCCATCTCAAAGAAAGCAAACAAAGCAGCGGGAAGTGTGAGACACACGCACGTAAGTGTCCTTTCCAGAGCGTCACTGACAGCAGCGGGCCAGGCACCAGTACCTCCACGGTCGGCGCTTTGGGATTCAGGGCAGCGACTGTCCTCCCAAGGCCCCGTCCGGGAGCCTTCACCAGACCTGCCGAGGCTGTCGTGAGCACTGAGAGGAACTAGGTGTCAGCACACCTCATTCTGTCCAGTGCTCAGAAATCTTACAGTGCATATTAGCAATTTTATCAGTGTACTAAATATGAATCCATATTGGCTCCATTTCTTTAGGACTTAGCCAACTGTTTCCAGCTACTCATGCTGCCCAGACATCTTGCTTCACTGAGAGACGAAGGTCACAGACGCGTGGAGGTCAAATCACTCTTTCAATCTAGGGAACAACTAGAGAACCTCTGTAATGTCACGTGCAGAAAATGCACCGAGGCTCATGGCGACATGACTAACACGGTTTAAAAATTATTGCAAGGTTTCTATTCTCACCCTCACAGAAACGAATACCCTCCCTTCGAAGGGGGCTCTGGAGGAAGGACAGCCCAGAGCGCACAGCCTCTGCTGTGCACTGGGGGCGCCTCTCCTCCGATGACGGCTGCATCGCCGCCCTCTGCAGGCTCCTACCTGTGGGCTTGGCAGCCAGAGGCGATGGCGGGAACCTGGTGGAGCTGGTGGAGGAGAGGCGGGGCCGGCGCCTCCGGAAGAAGCTCCTCAGCAGCCCACACTTGAGCGATTCCACCAGGGTTGTCTTTCCGGACCCCGAGTGGCCAAAGAGCTTGAGCTTGATTCTCGGCTGCAGGTTCTGTGTGGGGCGGAGTTGCTGGATGAAGAGCCCCCGGTGTGTGTCCTGGACAAGGACGGAAGAGCCCGACAGTCACAGGGAAGCAAAAGCCCAAGCCCACCGTGTAAGACCATTCTCGGGCTTCCAGTGCTGGGTTTGCTCGTGCTGCAGGTGCAGTGTTTCCTAGCTCCACTGAAAAGTTTACAAATTCTGACAAAATTCACACACCACGGTCATTTTTAAAGTGTACAGTTCACAGGTTTCTAGCACCTTTGTAATGCTGCATAGATAACACTGTAATCTAGTGCCAGAGCACTTTACTCACCCCAGAAGGAAACCTACCCATCAGCAGCCACCGGCCGTTCCTCTCTGCTCTGCTCTCTCTACAGACTGCCGTTTTGCACGGCACTGTGACACGTGACAGGTTGGGTAGAGGGATCCTGGAGCCATGGATCTAAACACAATTAGGACGGGCTCTGCTTGGCCAGGTGGAGCGGCCAGCTCCTCTCTTGGGAAGGGGATGGGGCAGTACAAGGGACAAGGCTGTCGTATGGGGCTGAAGGACACGACTCTCTTCTTGCTTTCTTCTCAGTCTTTCAGGGAGAAGCAGAGTCCCCCTAACATTCATGGATTCATCCACATGCTTATCCAAAACGCAAGGGTCACATCCTCCTGCGCTAAGTCCAGTGCTGAGGACTGGAAGACTCAGACCAGGCTAGATCAGTACCCCGGGGAGGCACACAACATGGACTCTTTGGCATTAAATGGAGCATAAAAGCACAATAAACATTTGACAAAATTCAACACCCATTCATGATAAAAAAAAACCCTGCACAAAATTGGAGTAGGAAGGTCTTTATCTCAACTTGATAAAGGCTATCTATGAAAAACCAACAGCCAATATTATACTAAATGGTCAAAAACTGAAAACGTTCCCACTAAAATCAGGAAGAAGACAAGGATGTCCACTATCACCTCTCCTGTCCAGTACAGTTTTGGAAACATTAGCCACAGCAATGAGACAAGAGAAAGAAACAAAAGCAATAGGGCTGGGGATTTAGCTCAGTGGTTCCACCACCTGCCTCACAAGTACAAGGTCCTGAGTTAGATCCCCAGTACAAAAAAAAAAGAAAGAAAAAAAAAAAAGAAAGAAAGAAAAGATAGGAAAGGAAGAAGTTAAACTGTCATTATTTATTTGCTGGTGATATGATATTCTACATAGAAGACACAAAAAACTCCACCAAAAGACTTTCAGACTTAATTGACAGATCCAGCAGGGTAGCTGAATACAAGGTAAACACTAAAAAATCAATAGCCTTTTTGTACACAAATAACAGACTCATGGAGAGAGAAATTAGGGAAATAATTCCTTTCACAATAACAATAAAAAAAGAAATATCTATGAATCAATCTAATGAAGGAAACAAAAGAGCTCTACATTGAGAACTGCAACACTCTGAGAAAAGAGATCAAAGAGGATATAAGAAAATGGAAAGATGTCCCTTCTTCCTGGTTAGGAAGAACCAATAGAGTGAAAATGGCCATACTTCCAAAACTGCTACACAGATTCAATGCAATCCCTATTGAAACCCCAACAGTATATTTCACAGAACTAGAGAAAATAATCCAAAAATTCATTTGGAATCAGAAGAGACCTAGAATACCAAAAGCAATTCTAGGCAACAGAGACTTGACTGGGGGTATCACAGTCCCCAACTTGAAACTATACTACAAAGCCACTGTGATAAAAAGAGCATGGTTCTGGCAAAGAAACAGCCCTGAGGATTAGTGGAATAGATTAAAAGATGCAGAAACAACTCCAGAGATATTTAGTTACCTCATCTTTGACAAAGGAGCCAACTATTCTCCCTGGAGGAAAGATAGCCCCTTCAATAAACTGTGTTGGAAAAACTGGATTTCAACTTGCCAAAGATTAAACGTAGACCCTTAACTTTCACCATGCACTAAATTAAAATCAAAGTGGATTAAAGATCTAAATATGAAACAGAAACACTAGGCTTGCTGGAAGATGAGTTAGGTAGAACTCTTGAATGTACTGGCATAGGAAAAGACTTTATGAACAAATCCTCAGTAGCACAGGAACTAGCACAAAGAATCAACAACTGGTATCTCACCTTTTAAGAAATCTTCTGCATTGCAAAAGGAACCACCAACAGAGCTAAGAGACAACCTACAATGTGGGAAAAAAATTTTGTTCCTCAGACAAAGCTCTATTATATCTAGAATATATAAAAAACTAAAAAAACCAAAAAACAAAAACAAAAAAAACAAAACAAAACACCAGACCTCCCCAAATATAAAGGCCCAGTTCAAGAGCAGGCATCTGAAATGAACAGACATTTCTCAGACAATGAAGTAAAAGCAGCAAATAAACATATGAAAAAATGTTCAACATCACTGGTCATTTGAGAGATGCAGATGAGAACAACCCTGAATTTCCACTTCACCCCACAAAGAATGGCTGCTATCAAGAAATCAACCAATAACAAATGCTGGCAGGGTTGTGGGGAGAAAGGAACCCTCCTCCATTGTTGGTGGGAGTGCAGGCTGGTGCAGCCACTGTGGAAATCAATATGGAGATACCTCAAAGAACTAGGATTAGAGGTTCCATTTCACTCAGCTATTTCTCTGCTGGGTATCTTCCCAAAAGAATTAAAAGAATCATACCACAGTGATATATGCACATCCATGTTTATAGCGGCACAGTTTGTAACAGCCAAAACTTGGAAACAGCCCAATTGCCCATCAACTGGAGACTGGATAAAGAAGATTTTTTAAATATATAAAATACAGTACTATTCAGCCATAAAGAATGAGAAACTAAAGTCATTTATAGCTATGTGGACGCACTCTGCGGTCACACTCAAGGGAAATTAATAGAACACACGTGTGTAAATACCAAATAGTTTCTCTGGTGTGAAAAACCAGAAGTGTAAATAAGGGTCAAAATGTATAAGTGATACTGTGTAAAAGGAAGAAAAGGGCTAAAGGAGTAGGGGAAGTGGGTGGGGTAGGGGAAAGATAAGGGAAAAAAAATATGAGAAAAGTGAAAACATGGAAACAAAATGATCGTAAATAGAGGAGGGTGGAGAGGATGAAGGGAGGGCAGGGACAAGGGAAAAACTGAGAACCAAGACCTGTCATGTAAAGGGTCAAGATCTCAACGATGGATATAACTGAGCTGTACACCTAAAAAGCACCGAAAAGCTTAATAAAATAAACAAATGGGGCATAAATACTCTTGAGTGGGACAGTGTTGTCCAGTACTCAGCAAGTGCCCAGAGAGCCCAGCTCACAGTCTGTGTGGTGGGGCCTCCCTCGTGCCATCCGACATCTCCCGGCTCACACTACTACTTCCTTTCTGTCACCACCTACAATGCTGCAGAAGAGCAGCTCCCCGAGCCGCCATCCAGGAGGACACCTCCTGCTTTAGCCTAACTGCCACACGTTCTGCAGAATCAGCCTCGCCTGGCACCCCTGTGAGCTTCCTCTCCAGGCTCATCGGACCCAAGACTGGAGAGCTCCGCAGAGCCCTGCCCTGTAGACTAGCAGCTGGCTGGGAGGGGGAGATGACATCCCCAGTCCTGACACGGACGGGATGCCCTGCGAACAGGCTCGTACATCCAGCTGCAGTCATGGGGGCCCTTGCCCAGGCATCTTGGCGAGATCTCACACGTGTGGCTAAACTATTTCTTCAGTTCTACATTCTGAGAGATACACACTTTCTGCTCATCTTCAACAGCTAGGCCACTGCTAAGTTTTCCATTAATAACTGTGCAGTTACACCCACTCCAGACTCTAGTTTTCCCACCTTCATTTTTTATTTCGGAGGGGGCTGGGATGGGGGAGAGGCATTCTCAGCAGAGGTAACACTGCCACCTTGTGGGTACTGTGGAAAGCTGCAAGTGGCCTGTGTGGTTCCCACAGTGACACAGGCAAACTACTGGCACTGGACGCTAGGTGTCTCCGTAACAAAATGTCCCACACAGTGAGGAATATCCCTGGGTCCCAGTCAGCATCCGCTGAGCATTTATCCAGAAGAAAAACCTGTTTATGATTTAACTACATTATATGCACAACCCAGTGGCCTGGGGAGGGCATGGTTCCATATACTCTTGAATTTTTCAAGATTGTGACTGTCGTATAAAGTGGCATGGGAACACATTGTGCTTTTCTCCCTACCCCTGGAAATCCCATTAGCATGCCCTCGTGGCCTTCAAGCTGCCAGGCCAGTCCTCCGGGTTGTGCCTGCCAGAACTACTCCTGAGGTCATGGGGATGACAGTGGCGTCTGCCCTCACCTCCCCCGTGGCCTGTGCCCACCCTGTGCAAACTGGGACTACCGTGTCTTATTAAGAATAATTTCCCTCCAAAGCCTGCTCTTCTCCTCTGCATAGCTGAGACGGATACAGAGGTGTGCAGATACGTATGGGTTTCACTGTAGGGAGATGAAGGGCTCCACAGAAGATCTGTTGTAAAATGCCAGGAGGCTAGGGCTGGAAGCCACAGCTCGGAACGGTGATGGGTTCATCTCTCAACAAGTTCACAGACACAATGCCACAGACCTCGAAAAAGGATAGGCTATCTCACCAGCAATTCCCCTGGCTCATTATCTGGGTCAGCACGGAGGCTGACAAGGCTCTATTCTGAAACAGGTGCGTGCAGAAGCACCTGGTAGGCTGGAGGGAACAGGCTGGGATCCTCTCCTGTGTCCTACCTGCCACAGGTCGCCCAGTGTGACTCTGCTGTCCCTGAACCCCCCAAGATATCCGGCTTTCCTCCCATCAGCTTTACCTTCAGCATCAGCCCCTTGCCCGCCTTCCGGGCCCATAGCACTGCCCATGCCTCTGTTGTACAGGATTCCTGAGGGGGTCATTGTGCCCACAGCCATCCCCTTCCTCTGTGAGCAGCCTGCCACGCAGATGAAAGCCTTCTCCACTTGCTCCAGAGCACACAGCTCAGTCTACACAGAAATTCGGTGCAGCAGTGTGCACTTCCCTGAGACAGTGAGGACAGTCCAGCCCTTGCTTCCAGCCGGAATGCCCATGAGGTACTGGAGCACTTGTTTTTGTGCCATGACTCAGCTTGCAACTCATTTCCGCCCATTCTCTGCCCTGTGGTTCCTAACAGATGGAGCTCCGGAGCGCTGAAGGAACACTCTTTTCATTCTGTAAGAGTCCCCAAGACCCCCACACTCACAGAAGACTTGAACCACAGAAATCTACACACTCTGTGGCTCCAGTGTGGCCTCTAGAAGCTACTCTGAGCTTACAGGGTGACTTGCTCCTGAGTGCCTCGGGTGAGTCATGCCTGAGCTTCCTTGTATGCATTCTGCAGTTCCCTACTTCGAATTCAGCGCAGGGCAGTGCTGGGTCAGTAGCTGCTGACATCTGTGTGCCTATTTCCTGGGTCGGCTCAAGAATAGAGGAGGAGGGGAGAGACAGCTAGGCTCCTATCTGCAGTGATAACCTTCTTCCTCACGCTTCATTCGTACCCTTAGTTGAGCATCTGAGAACTTCTCTGGCTAATATCTTCACCCTCCCCTCAGATGAGGAGACTGAGGCTCAGAGAGGCCAAGGCACTTGCCCAAGGACATACAGCAAAGCCGGAACTCAGCACCAGGCCTTCCACCCTTCCCAGTGAGAGAGGGAGGTGATGGGGAGAATAAGCAGGGATAGCAGAAAGGAGCAACGAGGACGTGCAAGCTGAAGGCAGACCCTCCTCAGAGCGACATGCTATAGATTCAAGCACCGAGGATCACACAGAAGACACGTCCTTGGCAGTGTCTGTCTCAAGTACACGCGGCTGTTTTAGCTGAGAGTTGTGAGTACAGCTACAAAAAGGTGGGTAAAATGACAAAGAGCTCCGTTCGTCTGAATGTGCATAGAAAACAGGCAAATGTGTCGTTGTTAGCTCATCATCGGAGTTTATTTCACAGGCAAATGTTCTCACTTGCTGGTCTCCCTGTGAGCAGTCTCCTGAGTCCTCTGCGAGCCACAAGGCTTCAATGCTCCTGATTCTCACAGACATTCTTCCCTTGAGCTTTGGGCCTTAATTTGCAGGGGCTCAGGACCAGCTCAGACTCTGTCTTTTCCAAGAATGTTCTAGATTTCGGCTCAGCTTTTATTCTGCCCTTCACTCTGGGTGACCATGCAGTCAAACCCACCTTCTCACTTTACTAGAGGGCACCAAGGGAGGCAGAAAAGGCTTTCAACGTCCACACAGCAGTGAAGGGAGCCTCAGGCTGCCCTCCTTCCACAGCCCTCTCACTTCTCCCTCTCCACGAGAGCTGGTAGACTCCACAGAGAGCACCACGGTGTAAGCTAGGAGGCGGCTCTCTCCTCGTGAGGGGCAGAGTTTGCCACACTTTTGAAAGAAGGAACAGAAAATACCCTTAGTTCTTCTAATTCTAAGGAACTCTAACCTCATCCGGCAGGAGGACCCCCTATGCTCCTCACTGAGACTTGGAGCATCTAAGCACAGCTGAATTCCTAACTTTCCCTCATCTCTCTTTCATCTGCAGAGGCGCTGATACCACTACAGGGCAAGGCAGGGATGAGCTTCAGGGCAGAAGGGCTCCCAGCTGATTTAGGAGGTGGTGTGAACATTAACTTGTTTGAAGAGGAGCACAAAAGTCTGCCTATGGTCAGTGTTTAACAAAAGCTACAAGGCCATCCCGAGACCAGGCTGGCCAGGAAGCTGGCTCAGGCGGGCCTTCCTGGCTAGGCCAGGTGAGAGAAGGTCTAGCAACACCCCCAGGGAGGTGGAGAGCTGGGTTACTGCGCTATTTTGGCTGATACCGCTAAGTGTTCTCCGGTGCCTCCCCCAGGCCTACATGGGTGAGCCTGGACGCACGCAGGGCCTGGGTGCCCACAGTGTGGGTGAGCCTTCCTTGGGGCAGGCTGAGACCATCCCGGCAAAAGAAATGAAGCTCCGACTGCATGGTCACAGAGTTGGATGTGCGGGACGTGTGGCGTTCACCTGTCTGTGAGCTTTACCTCCTGTAAATATCTACGCAGGAATGTGAGCCTCCGGTGCTCGCCCGCCCAAAGATCACCACGTAACAGAGGCTGACAGCCCAGCCAAGTGCAGGGCTCTCTGCTTCCCTTCCTGACCTGACCCTGTGCTCTGAACATGCGGAGGGAATTCCTGAACCTAACACAGGGTCACACCTGTCTGCTGAACAGGCTGGAGATCTACCCAATCTCCTCACCACGGTCTGTGAGTCCTGCTGCCTTCCTGGTCACATCAGACATCACATACCACTGGCCCTGGCCAGCCACCCCCCATTCTTGTTTGTTCACTGAACAAGCTCAAGGCTGTACCCCAGGACCTTTGCCCTGGGCATGTCCTACCTTCCTCTGGCTGGCTCCTCCTCCTGCCCTTTCGGAGCTGGTGTCAGTGTCATATCAGAGAGGCTCCCTGATCACCCGCCTGAAAGCAGCCTCCCAACCCTCGTCCCTGTAGCACTGCATCCCATTCTAACTGCCCGCAAAACATACACTGGGGGCAACAAGCCTTTCTGTAAGGGCAGATGGTCCCGGCTGCACCTTTTCAGCTCTGCACTGCATGCAAACCAGCCAAGACAAGAGTAAAGGAGTTGGTGCAGCTGTGTTCTAATAAAGTTCATTTAAAAAAATAAGGGTAGATGAGCCTTGGCTTCTAGGCCATTGTTTGACAACCCCTGACCTGCCTCACACCGTCCACCATCTTTCTGATTTATTCCCTGGCTTAGTCGTGTCACTTCTGATGCCTCCGGCCTCTTCTGCGCCTGAAATAGTGCCTGGCACACACAGGACACTGACTAAAGGTGTGCATGCACGAGTATTATTTGGTAGCTGCACTGTTCTTTAAAACACTGATGAATCTCTAGGTATACAGTTTCCTTTTTCCCAGTACCATTTTCCACTGGCAATTTAGCAAGCCAACTTTTGTTTTCTCATCAGAAGAAAGGAGCACATCTCTGTAGGTTGACAGGGAGGAGTGTAAACATTCCGGGAAGCCGGACGAGAGCTCAGAGAGGTGACAGGTCTTCCCTTGCATGGCAGGGAGTGGCGACTCTTAGTTATGCAAATGCAGTTTACTTGTGGTGAGGTTTTAATTCTGGGCAACTCCTAATGTTTTCCTACTTTCGAAAATATCCTGGCCCCTCTCCACTGTAATTGCCTAGGAGAAGCAAACTACCTTTAATATCAGCTTGTGGACTATCTGACTAGAATAAACAAAATGAGCCGACTCTCCAAGACTCTGAAAGCAGTACACTGACATCAGAGAAGAAGGGGACTTGCGGGCACCGTTACTAAAAGTGGACAGCAAAGGACACTGAACGGAACACCTCGCCGCCTATCACGAGAAAACCCTCCCTTTCCACGGCAGAAGTGCAGCCCTGGACGTGGTGGGGGGTGGACTGGGCTTTGGTCATTGGTCGGCGTCCACAGGACGAAGTGGAAGGGTGTCCTCCTAGTTACAAAGCGCTAATGTGCGCAGTAGGCTGCTCAGTGGGAAATGGGCAACAAGATCTGCAGAGCTCGACAATTCCTGCGGAGTAAATGCCGCCACCCAGGTTGACTCTGAGACCTCAGTATGATGTCACCAAACTGGGAAGTGAGGTAGATGGGCGGCCTCAGGGACAGGACCAGAGGTTCCGGCACCACTCCCTCAAATCACTCCACGACTTAGACCAGAGTGCGCTGTGCTCACCGCTGCCCTGGTCCGTGATCTCCCTTCTCTCACTGCCTTGGCTTTGCACTCCATCTCACTCTCAGGCCAGAGGAGGCTAACACACACTCCTGGACTGCACTGGCTGCGAGGTCCCTTGCCCTGTGGGTCAGCCCTGTCTAACTCTCAAAATGGTCTGTCCTTATCTTCTCCATTGGCGCAGGCAAGCAGATGGCTTTGGTTCTATTTGCAGAAGCTGAATCCCCAGTGCCTCCCTGGACAGTGTTCAAAAGTATATTCCTAGGGATTGTCAACCAAGAGAAGTAAAAACACAGCAGTACTGCTTCTGCAGATTGGTGCATGTGGCAACCAAGTGGAATGGTGCGGTCCCTGAAGGCTACCACCCCGCTGTCTGGGTGCTGACTTCTTAGGGGTGAGCCTGAGATCAGCCTGCAGTGGCTCTTAGAGAAGGGCCAGGGTGTCAGGAAATGTGCAGAGGCATTGTTTGGTTTTCACAGTGACGCAGGGGAAGGGGTGCTATGATATAAGATGCTTGGAGGCCAGGGACCTGCCAACCCCAAACACTACCCTGGTGAGAGACAGTGAGTACAGCAGGAGAAATGACACTGATGGGAAAATGACAATGGGTGCTCCTCGGTGTGAATTATCCTCTTCCCTCTCTGAAACCTAGCTGGCAATTACCTTACCTGTTTCCCACACGCACAGGTGAGTAAAACTGGGATGCTTTCTAAACATGTCGCTATCTCTCTCTCCCTGCCTCTAACTCTCAGGAAAAGGGGGATCAGAGCTGTCGGGACCCATCACTCGTCCAGCGGACACCTCCATGGCCGGTTACAGCATCCACAGCACAAGGGGCAAGGTGATGGCCTGAGGCGCGCCTTCCCCACCACACAACGCCGAGGAGTCTGAGCTCTGCATGCGCGCTGGAAACAGGAGGGTCTTTCCCAGCTCAGTTCTGTACTAGGGAAGAAATATTCCACTCTTTATTCTCCCTCTAAGACCAAGAAATAAATAGGAACAATCAAACTTCTCACGGATGTCAAAGGTAACACATCGTCCTCTGCCCTGGAGGCACTTTTCTGGCTGTAAGACAGGAAATCTGGGGGGCATCTAAACTATCTTTTAAAAAAACTAAATCATCTTTTTATTTCTATAAAGTTTGCTTTAAATTACTGCATGAGTGTTAGAAGAGATGTGGACAGGTACAGTAATATTTAAAGAAAAGATTAATAATTCACAATAGCAAAAATAAAAGATACCATATTATTTACTTTCTACGCATGTTTAACATAACGGAGATTATACAGTGCATGCCAGTCTCTAGCTCTGAAGCCCAGGGAAACTCTATGGATTAAACTCTTGTGACTAAATCTCTTCAAAAACATTTCTAAAGACCAAGAAAAATTCTCTTCTATACCTGTGCGACGTTCCTGTTCCTAATCTGAAGTTCCCAATTTGGAAGACGGCCATTTTAAAGAATACCAAATGAACATCTTTGCGCATGATACAGAGTTTCTAGTTGAAAGGGCACGGCACTGTTGAAGTCTTCTGACGGACACTTACGTGGGGGTGCACGGGGACACTCGGGACACTTATCCCGGTCCTGTCTCTGTAAAACTTAACGCAGTGACATCTGCTAAACTGGAGCCGAAGTGAGCCCGGGAGTTCTCCACACACAGGAGAGAAGGAGACCAAGGAAGTCAGCGTTCCCACCGCCCCTCCACTGTACGGGGCTGTTCAGTACGGAGAGGGCGGGAGGAAGGAGACCAGGTACAGCATGGTACGGAGGCCAAATTATTTTTCAAGTCCAACTAAGTAAGGACGAGAAAACCCGATAAGGAACTTATGCCTGAGTGTCAACTGATATACAAGCCACAGGATAAGGACAGATGCTCCTCCTATGTCTGTGTTTGAAGCCTTCTTTTGTTTATTCCCATGGTTTACAAGGGAAGAGACTGGGAATTTTATACATTAAGACGCGGAGAATTTCAGATGAGAAAAAGGATTTCCTCACCTTTCGGAGCCTTGCGAGGAGACCTGCCACGTGCTCGTGCTGTTCCGACTTAGCAAGATCCTCTGCTGTCTTTCCATCCTGTTGGAGAAAAATTATTAGTTTTTTTTCCTCTGCAAAAGACAGCAGTGTGTGCTCTACATACCACATCTGCTGGTCTGAGGCCTCAGCAGCAAGTCAGGCGGACAAAATGCACATACTGGAGTATTTCCCATCTGAAGGACCTAGCTTTATTTGGCCGCCCAGGAAGAGACACAGGAATAAAGCTCACAGTGGTACAGTGCAGAGATGCCTCGGCCTGTGAGCCTCTTTCAAAATGCATCCACTGGCTCATTTCCCTGATCCTAGGTCCCCTTTTCCAATCATGCAGACAACCAAGACTATCACACAAGCTCATGTCTTCTAATCCATACACAGCCAAACACAACCTTCCTAGGCTGCGGTAAATACCGATTCCAAAGGAGAAGTCTTCATCTAACAGATCCTGACCTGAAGATTTCTGGTGAACAAACAATGAAGACCTAAGGGTCTGAAACACTTGCTCTTTCACTGGAGAAGTTGCAGTTTTGTGCTGATTGAGTTTGCTTTACAAAACACACGTGCACAGTACAACAAGGGCTTACATTTCTTGCGACCCTCCTAACAAGCCCCGTCAGCCCCGGTTTCTCAGTGCCACATGCCCTCACGGTGCACCACCAATCCCTTCTGCTCCCGAGACAGCACGCTTTCCCGTCAGCCTTGCCCTGCTGCTGCGTACTAATTGTGGCGATGCTCAGGCCAGTGTCTGTCTCCTCTTCTCTAGGACTTTCTGGGGAACACACTGTCTCAGTGCTATTTTATTTCCTATTAGCTGTGCCTGGCACAGAGCACGCGCATAGCATAAGTACAGGGAGTGAGACTCCGTGAGACCAACTCCAGCAGCCAGGGAGAGTAGCAGTCAAGGCCAGGAAAGAGGCTCTCAGGTGCTGGGAAGGTAAAGAACAGGAGCTTCACCTGAGGGCCAAAGTCTGAGGAGGTGGAGACCAAGGAGAAGGCTGCTGTGGGAAGGATGGGGGACCTCAGGCTCGCGGGCACACCCTGCAGAGGCCCGAGGCTATGTATATGAGCAGCTCCAGCCCACAGGGCTAGAGTTCACAGGAGTCAGATACTGGGATCTTCAAAGCCGTCTTTGTTGCTTTTTGTATGTGTGACAAAGATATGTTTACCGCATAAAAAACACTTTTTCATGGAGTACCTGGGCTGTGTGTCAGAAATGAGTGGGCAGGGTGGGCAGCGGCACATCTGGCCTGGCAGGGCCACGCACCCTTGGGTTTTGCCTGTGTTTTCTGCATGGATTTGTAGTGGGTAAGGAGGGTTCCGAAGAAGAGGACCAGCCCCATGCCAAAAACTGGCATGAAGAGAAAGCACAGCTTGGGCCCAGCAGAACAGAGCCATTACCTACGCTGAGGGGCAGGGGGGAGGCAGACAGAGAGGAGCAGTCAGGGAGACACCATCCTATACCACAGGCCAACACACAGCTTCTCCGGAGAGCCACGTCAGATGTGCTTTGGGCTTTGTGGGCCACGTTGCCTCTGCTGCAATTACTCACCTCTGACACTGTAGCATGTTAGCCAGAAAATGAAACTTTACAAAAACAGGCAGCAGGCTGGATCTGGCCCCTCAGACCAAAGTTGGCTAAGTCCTTGACAGTCTGTGAAGACTGAGGCTCTGCTTCTAGCTGCAGGGCCCTGGGGTGGGCTATCACATTAGGGCACCACTGATCCGCCTTAGAAAATCACCTACAGGCAGAGCTCTAGTTGCTGAGGTCCAGGACTCTCCCATGAGAGAGACCCGATAGTCAACGCTCTGCAGAGCGGAGCCACCGACAATGTAAATGACAGCAACCAACCTTCTCAGGAAAATAAACTGAGAACCGAGAGGTTTCTTGTGCCGGGAGGTCTGTGATGGGTCGTGGGGAGTGAGCATTTTCCAGGTATGGAGGCAAAGGCAGGATTTCTGCACAGACCCCAAGGACCACGGCTCCCACCAAGTCCTAAGGGAGCCAGGGCCTGGGGCCGAGGGGCAGCCCTCGCTACACACATCTGATGGAAATCGCAGAGCGCTGCCGCATAACACAGCAAGCTAAAAGGCCAGTGACAACCAGCTGGCATTCCAGGCAGAGCAGGGCTTGGAGCAGAAGAGGACGAAACATTAGCTAGATATTACGCTGGGGTGTGTGGGCGAGCATTTATGTAACTGCCACGGAGGAGTAAAGCTTAACAGCAGCTTGTTGGCTTTAGAGCACAGTTGCCAAGCGATACCTTCCTGCGGGTACCCTTGAAGCACAGAAGGCTCCGATGACTCTCCCTCGCCAGTCCAGCACCGGTACTCACTGAGGTCAGCGCCTCCACGTTGGCACCCATAAGACAGAGGTACCGGACCACATCGAGGAGCCCATTGTTGGCTGCAAGGTGTAGAGGTGTTCGTCCATACTAGGAAGGAAAAAAAGATACCAAAGATTGTTCTTCTCACTGTTCTTTAAAAGATTTTTTTATTTTTTTAAAAATTTTGAGATCAGGTCTCACTCTGTAGCCCAAGCTGACCTTGAATTTGTGATCCTCCTGCCTCAGCCTCCTGAGCAGCTAGGATTACAGGTGAGGGCTATCATACCTAGTTCATGGCTGTTGCTTAAAAAAACCCTTTGGTTCACATCTCATGGCTGTGGAGGACATTCAGGGAGCATGTTCCAAGAGAGGCATTATGCAAGGAACCTGGGGTCCACTAGGAAGAAAGAGGAGGCAGCCAGGCAGAAGATTTTCAAGGACTGTGCAGTTACAAGAGTGACTTCAAAATGCGAGTTCAAAGATGCAAAAGCTGAGAGCTGTCACAGGTAAGTCAAGTCTCTGGCTGTGCTGGCAGAGAGGAGGCATGAATCGGGGGAGTGAGGGCTCCGAGTTTCCAGCAAGGTTTGCACCAAGTCCATACTGGGATGCAGCCATGGGAGAGGAGGAGGAGGAAGACGCCCGCACCAGGGCGAGCTCCAGGACACACCCACTGTGCTCTTAACGCCTCTGGGCCCTGAACTGTGTGCCTTGGCAGCTCCAGACACTGCAGCGCATTCACAGGGGTCCTGGGGATGTGTTAGGGTTTTGATGGAGCCACGCGGCTAGCACAGGAGGTGAGCTGTTAACTCAAGGCAGCTCAGAGTCTTGGCGGGCGGAGAACCGCTCCACGTGCCCTTCCCTGACATTGTACCGTGGCGCGTGTGCTTGCCAGCGTTTGCTGGTTGTCTGGATAGCAAGTATTCTGAAAACATCAAGTAGAACAGGGGAAGAGGCTGGGGTGTCCAGTCTGAGCAAGGTTTGGGGAGTGTGTGGGTGCTGCACAGGCACACACAGTGCTTAGGAAGTACTTATGGTTATGTAATAAAGAAAGAAAGATGTTCATTTTCTTTCCGTTTATGTATTTTACTTTTTTTCAAGGGGGGCTCAGTTGTTTGCACTGAACTAATAAACAGAACTGTGAGGTACTTATTTTGCTCAGGGAAACCATGAATAAGAATTACTGATATGCTAAGGGTTCTGCGGACTGATAAAAGGAAATCTCTGCTTTATGCTGTCTACTGTGCACTTTCTGGTTTTTGTTGTGAAGTTAACACAAAATCTCCAAATACTATAGAAGGATATTGGTACCCTTGTACAGTAGAAAACAAAAAGTCCTCATCCGCTCCTCCACCTCTACCTGCTCGCTCCCGTGCCCATAGCTGAACTTACTTAACATTCCGGGGCATTTCCCTCCAAGACGTTACCGACGAGTCCTTTGTAAGCGACAACTTGAACAGGCAAGATTTGACATTTTGCACTCTACACTCACCCTCCCTCATGCGCTCATTCGACAGTAGATTGTGAATGCTTTTCCGTATCTGTCACCGCATCCACTATGGGCTTCCGAAGAGCCACTGACACCCCGTACATGGCCATGTCAGGATCTATCTAGCCAGCCTGCCTGGTTAAGAGCATTCTGATTCCTTGGTGTAAATAGTGCTGCAATGCACCTACAGTTCATGCCTTGTGTGCTACCCTCTCTACGGTGATTCGGACGGGAGATGCTACACTTTCAAATGTCCTAGAGTAAAGAAGGGGGAAAAATGTTTTGAAGATCTGGATGAAATGTTTGGGAGCTAAAACTACAGATTACATTATACTCAGGTTTACAGAAGGGAAGAGAAACAATGAACAGCATGAAGGGCGCCTGCTTTGGATCGAATGAAACTCAAACTCCTTAAGATGATGGTCCAGGCATTTTGCCACCTGGACCCCATGTGTCCCCAGCTTCCTCATCTGTCTTCCCCCAGTCATCTCCTCCCTAAGGACATTATGTCCCCTATGTGTCACGTGTGGTCCCCAACAGATACCCACACTTTCCTCTGTGCAAAAGTGGCTTTCCGACCTCATCATTTGTCAAAGCTCAGTCTCGTCATCATCTCTGAGAGCTTTCACCGATTCTTACAAAGCGCTGCTTCTGTGTTCTGCGCTGCACCCGAGCCCATCACCGCAGTGAGGACAATGACAGGCTGCTGCTCTGAGTGTGCCTACCCTTGTCTAAAAGCAGGCTGAGGGCGGTTATCCCCTCTGACACCCACAAGCAGCTCGCACCACGTGTACTGTCCAGGAAAAGCGTTACGAAGAGCGTGAGGGGTGCAGAGTTCCCTCTCACACTCCCGGACGTGAGTGGGTGGGAGATGTGCCCGCCATCTTTACTTATTCAGCCAAGCAGAAAGAAGCAAGCGAGCAGAGGCCACACACTGTGTCCTCTCCTTCCTTCTTCTGCGCTCTCTAACATGGCTGGGTTAGCAGCCGTCTTCCTGGACTTCAAACCAAGGCAGAGAAGCATGAGGGAGTTTGAGGGCAACAAAGACGGTGATAAGGCCTGGTCACACACTGTGATGGCCACAGGATCTGAACGCGCGCTATCCCTCTAGAGCATCTCAACTAGTAGAAGAAGGCAAGACAGCACCAGGGGAGAGAGCAGCAGTGGGCTCAAAGCCTGCGGCTTCCCCACACCACATCCCAATGCTTACTAAGCAAGTCTGAAGGCTGGATGTGCCCTGCAGGAAAATTAATGCCTCCCCCTACTTAAGCTTCTCTAGAGTCTCCATCACTTGTCTTTAGAAAATTAAAAAAAAAAAGAAAAGGGAAGAAACAGCACACCCTTGTGCCTAGCACTGTGTCACGATTCAATCACGCACTCTAGATTCAGCCAGCTCTGAAAAAGCTCCATCTAAAACTGAACGAGACTCTGGGGGGGCCATCCCGACATAAACCATAACATTCAACCTCCGGCCCCGCAAAGACTCATGCACGTCCCTCTAGGCAAAAGGCACGTAGTCCATCTCTAAGAGTTGCCAAGGTTTTAACACTTTCAGCACTGCTGAAAAGTCGTAAGTCTAAAGTCTCTTCCGAGATTTAAGGCAAACTCTTAGCTGCAAGCCCCTGCATAAATGAAAAGAAAGTGAAACATTTCTAACATTTAATAGCACGAGACAGCATTTCCATTTGAAAAGTCACAACAGGGAAATACAAAGGAATGGGACCAAAGCAAGTCTAAAATCTAGCAGGGAAAGCATCACATTCCACCGTTTTTAGCATCTCCAGTAATCTGTGGTACACTGTGAACTCTAAAGGGTTTGGGTGGCTCTGCCCCTATGGCACTTCTGGTGGTTGTAGTTTCCATGGTTCCCCTCTGGGGCTGGCTCTGCTCTCTCCTTGTAGTTTTCTTTAGATGATTCATGTTCTTAGTTTTTGTAAACTTCTGGGGTCTTCACTGCACCTCTGGTTTCACACATAGCTTTACACATTACCCTCTCAGGGCACCCTGCCTGGCCTCTTGGCCTTTTTGTGAAATCTGGGTGGAAGCCCTCCCGACTCCACAACTCTTGCATTTTTGCGTGCACCTAAAACCAACACCATGAGGGTGATGCCAAAGTCTGCTGCCAGCTGGAATAGTGGCCACGCTTTTTTTTCTTTCTTGGCTGTACAGGTTGAGTGCCTTTGAACTACATCTTGAGGAACAACTTCTCTAGGCTGCTGCCATTTTGAAACATAGCACTCTGGGGCGTTTTAAAAGCAGTCTTTTACGGTGGACCCTTGATGTATAAATTCAATTTGTTCAAGAGGGCTGGTTGTAACTCAGGTTGGTCAAGCGAAGGCTCAGGCTCCTCTGCACAGCCTTCAAAGTCTCTCTCCTGTACACAAGCAGATCTCAGTGTCCTCAGAGAGACACTGACCAGGATTTCTCAATGAACCCCACCCAGGAGAGGATGCAGTCATGCTCCTTCCAGAACTCTTTCAGGGCTAAATCGGTATGAGACCATCTGGAAGCACAAACGGCTGGCATTCGGGCCACAACTCAAAGTTATGTTCATAAGTTAAAACTAAAATTCTGGAGATAACCTAAGTTGTTCATCTGTGAGGCCAGTCGGAACTTGAGGGTACACACACCTCTGTAACTCTGAGGCTGTAAAGGGTGGATAGAGTCTTGTTACATCTTGTGATGCCCTCAGGCCATTTTTTACTGCCCCCTTCAGCAATTAAGATCTCTTTTGCTCTATTTCTGCAATCTACAGCTTTACTAGACCTTCCTTTCTGGCCAAAGTCAAAGTATTTTAAATCATTCTGGTGGGCAATTTGCTCTTGATTCTTAACATAAATCTGGCTAAAAGCCCCAACAGCAGCCAGGCCACTGTCTCAACATTAGACTGCTTTGAAATTTCTTCTATCAGATTAACTGGTCCACCGCCCTTAGTCTTAGTCTCAGGTGAAATCTCTGGACACTAGGAAAATGCAGGCAAATCTTCTGCCAAGGTTTTAACACACATTGTCTGGAGTCTGACAGCCAGTGCTCTCATTCCTAGCAGAATGAGCCTGGTCTTTACTGGCAGGATTTTTACCAACCCTCTGGTCTTCGGAGCTCTGACCAGAATCTCCCATCAAATACAGCCTAAGGTCTTCCAGCTCTACTTTTTCGGCTGGGATCTCTGAACCTTTCTAAACTTTTCCCCTTCTCCAATCCAGTTCCAAAGGCTTCTGAATCACATGGTCAGGTACAGTCACAGAAAAGGACTCCCCTGTCAGTACCAAAATCTGTCTTGGTTACTCTTCTTGTTGCTGGAACAAAATATCCGACACCTAGTGTTAAAGGAGGAAAGGTTTATTTGGCTCAGTTTGTAGAGGTTTCAGTCCATAACTGGCTGGCTCCAAGGCAGGGTGGCACGGCAGAGGGGGCAACAGCTGATGGTGGCACAAGACAGCAAACGCAACAAGGGAATATAACAATCGAGTATTTTCATTTTTTTAATCATTCGCCAGATGATTCCCTCTCGGCTTACCAAATAATTTAGCATGAGAAAAAGTGTTAGGAGCTTTTGGATGTAAGATTCTCAATGGAGAAAGACAAGAAGTCCATAAGGCTGTGAAACCTCGGACAAATCATGCCATCAGGTTTTTCCTGAAGACGCAGTGCTCCACACCGTGTCCTCACTGTACCATGCTATCTGATTCCTGTACAGGAGCATGCATTCATCCTCATATTCTGTCTGTCTGTCTGTCTGTCTGTCTCTGAGTGCTCATCAGTGGGACCAGGCTAGTCAGAAAGAAAGCACTTGTTAATATAAAACATTTTTGTTATGCTAAGAAATTATTCAAAAGTCACATGTAAACTGGGACTATCCTATAAAAAGTCCATATGAGTGATATTCACTTTGAACAATAAAGAAATACAAATAGAAATTTGGCCGAAACCCAGAAACAAGTGGATAGAAAGACACAAGTGGGTTCTGCAGGGGTCACATTTACCTTGTTTGAGATGTCCAAGGTACAGTTTGCCTCGCAGAGGGCCACCACAATGGGCACATTACCATCTTTGCAGGCCACATGAAGGGGTGTGTTGCCATGCCTGTCTTGGAAGTCGACCAGACACCCTTGGCTGATGAGAGTCTTGATGACCTCCATCTGACAACGTCGTACGGCAAGATGAAGGGCGATGTGCTCATCCTAGAAGTAAACCACAGCCGTGGTGCAGTGTACTTAGTCAAGTGGTCCCGGTCTCCCCACTTTTCCTACTGCCACTGGCTAAGGCTTGGTTAGCAGAAGGACCCTTAGAACCAATCCTACAGCAGAAGTCAGGCAGTTACTGATTCTGTTCTAGAAGGCTGGGGGAGGCTTCATGTATTTCATTCTAATAATTATAGCCTAAGCAGAATATCAGCTCGATTAATTTAGGGTCAGGCAGTGCAAACAAACGGAAAGAACCCATACTTCTGTGTGTCTGAATTACATCGCTGGTACTTTAGTGGCCAGTTTAACTGAGTATTTAAAACAAACTTTGAAAAATATTTCCCCAGCAATGCTTATTAACTTCTCAAGAAGGCTTTGACTTTATTTTACACCAGGAGAAACTGTGAAAACAGTAAGAAACAATTTGCTTGAAAGCTGTCGTATACATGAGGGAAGACATAGCTTCCTTCATGTCTGAGTCCCACAGAAACAAGCCCGTGAGTTCATTCTACTCCATACAGAGTCCCCGAAGAACGGGTGTGTTGATTTCAGGCACTGGTGAGAGTTCTGAAGCACTTCTGTAATGCCTCTGCACTGGTTTTCCCATCTCAACACGCTCATCACTTGGGGCTGGGTATTTCTGTGGTGGGGCTCCTCTGTTGGCTGTAATCTACTGGATGCCAGTAGTAAGTGCACCCCTCGTGTGGCAACCGAGATATGTCTCCAGACGTCACTATAGCCAACACTGTCCCCCTTGAAGAACTACTGCTCCCCACAAGACAGCACTTTACACATGGAAGCTCGTATATTAAATACAGCACCCCGCATCTAACTATATGTGGCAACACCAGCTCTAAAGTATGAACTCACAATAAAAGCAGATTATGCTGAGTTTGCTTAAAAAAGAAACCTCTGGTCTGGAACTGAAACTGCCAGACAAATAAGTGTGGCTCACTGTCTTTTCACAAAACAGCAAGGGGTGGAAGTAAATAAACACCCATTTCTTTTTGAACTGAAAAATTAATAGTGTGCTGCCAGTCTCAGTCCCCAAAGAGATTTGTCTGGGATCCAGTGATCATCGCTGCCCTTGCCCCAAAGCTGAAAAGGCTAAAATTAGAAGAGGCCGAGGTGGCTGGACTGAGTCATAAATTTGGTTGCATGCCACAGACGCCTATTAGTTATTATACCGAATCTGGAGAGGCTCACAGACCCTGTGGAGTTAACAAGAAGATAACTGTAAACTGCTGCGCTGAGAGCTCGCTGCCTGCGGAAACAGTGAGGAGAGTCGCAGGCCCGGCAGTGACCCCCACCCAGCAATGGAGCACCTTGTCGGAGGCGTTCAGGTCGGCTCCATGCTCAGCCAGGCACCCCACGATGTCATGGTAGCCCCTGGCGGAGGCTGTCAGGAGTGGCGTCTCTCCCTCTCGGTTCTGGATGTTCACGCTGCAGCCGGCTTCACACAGGGCTTTGGCCACGGAGTGATAGCCATGCCAGGCGGCACAATGCAGGGGGGTTTCTTCTTCCTGGCCCAGAGAGAGGCACACCAAGGAGGTGACACAGTGACGTGAGAGGAGGGCAGGCACTCTGAGAATTCAGGAGCAAATTCAGCTCAAGGAGGCAGGGTACGAGCTCAGCTATCAGGGCAACACATTGATCTGAAATGACCCTGGTGTGAGACATGACCAGTAAGAGGCAGATCCAGTGTCTCTCCTTTCTTACTTTTCTTTCCTGAAAACTTGTATTTTGGGAGAATTTGACTTGCTCAGCATTTACTAACAAGCAACTCTGGGGAGCCTACTGGAGACACAGAAACCCAGAGCCTTTGTGTGGGTGGATTTGTAACATCTTGCTGATGAAACCACCTTCCTCTACTGCATCTAAAACTCTTAGCAGGAGAAGAGCACTTCTTAGAGCAAGAATTCTCCTAAATATTCTTGCTGAAAAAATCTCCTCACATACATAATGCAAAAATGAGTCAATATAGCACGACTGCTTTGGCAGGAAGCAATCAAAATAACTGCTTTAAGAAATGAGAGAAAGGGCTGGCCTGCAGGTTTCTAAGGATTGTGAGGTCCGTGTCTTCACTCTCAACCTGAGTAGACATCTGTTTGTCTGTGAGTGAAGGGTCGTGGTGGTGACAAAGGCGTCCTTTGGCAGGAAGCAATCAAAATAACTGCTTTAAGAAATGAGAGAAAGGGCTGGCCTGCAGGTTTCTAAATATTGTGAGGTCCGTGTCTTCACTCTCAACCTGAGTAGACATCTGTTTGTCTGTGAGTGAAGGGTCGTGGTGGTGACAAAGGCGTCCTCTGAAACCAGAGTGTTGGTCTGAGACCAGCTCCAAGCCCTCGGGGGGGGGGGGCGGCTGAGCAAGTCCCAGAACTTTTCTCCCCTTAGTGTCCTCATCTGTCAAACGAGGACGACAGTGACCGTGGCCCACGGCTCGGGCTCACTGAAGATTGGAGGAGGCACACAGCCTGGCACCAGCACACACCACAGTGCTCTGACTGCACGCGTGTCCTCAGCAAGGGCCAACAGGACATCTGAGCTGGACAGAATGCCAGTCTCCAGTGGTCATTTGGCTGCCTGTGCGTGACACGGGGAGCGCGTCAGCCACCGGGACCCACCTTGTCCTGGAAGTCAGGATTGGATCCGAAGCTGCACAGAAGCTGCACCACGTCAGCGTGGCCATAGCGGGCTGCAACGTGCAGGGCCGTCTCTCCAGACTGCAACGACACAGGCCGAGCCCACTCAGAGAGCAGGCTGTGGAGCCCAGAAGGCAAGTCCCGCTCCCACGTAATCCTGGCCCATGTCCACCTCTTGGTGGCACCCACGCCTGTACACCAAGAGGCTGGACGCAGGTCAGGGCCAGCAGGCGTGGCGCTAACCCACGCACGCTCCGGCTGCCTACGATTGCCTCAGTTCACAGGCGCAGTGCGACCACTCTGCCTTTTCCCTGAGGGTGTGCTGAGCCTTCATGGCATACAGATGCTTCTAGTTGTCTGCTTTGTTTAAGAAATACAAAGGCCCCTTTCAATATTAGGTTCATCACACAGCAGTTATTTAAATGTACAGCGTTTTTTTATTAACGAATGTCTCATTCCACTGCCTGTCTATACTTAGGCATTTATTTCTTATTCTTAAGAGATGCTGAATCATCACTATCTGCCACGTAACAGCTTTCTGTGAATTAAGAACAAGTGAAAGCCTTTAAGATACTTAACTTACAGTCTTCCCCCTAAAGTCAGAATAATCTAAAGCAAAAAGAGAACACATTTTCGCTTTGTCAACTGTCAAAAAACTGCCATGCATGTGCTGTGGTTTTGATCTTAAACGTCCCTAAATGTGTATGAGCTACAGGCTCAGGGCCAGTCCATGGCACCACTGTGATGTGCTGGAACCTAAGTGGTGGTGTGGCCTGGGTGTGTGCCCTTCAGGAGGATCCTGGGCCCCGGTCATCCCCTATCTGTCTCTTGGCTTTCCGGACACCATGAGGAAAGCTCTGTGCGCATTGCTCACTGCCCACCCCGATGCTGGGCTTCACCACAGGCCTCCGAGCAACACAGTCAACTGGCCATGGACTGAAGCTATAAGCCAAACTAAACCTTTCCTCCTGTTAAGTTGATTTCTCAGGTATTTTCATAGTGACCAAAAGCTATCTAACAGTCTGTCTGTCTATCTGTCTGTCTCCTCCCTCTCTTTCAACAAGGTTTTGCTTTGTTTCTCAGGTTGGGTTTGAACTCATGATCCTCTGCCTCAGGCGCTACAGAAGCTGACATTACAGATGTGTGCCACCACACTGGCTAACACGGTCTCTTTGATGTCAATGGCATCCCTTCAGGGATGGTATACTGTACAACCCATGCAACTGTGTGTGTGGCAGCCTTAAGTTAACATTACACATCAGTTCACAAGCATGGGAAATAGAGAAATGTACAGTACAATAAGTAATTAATGAGAAAGTAGAAACCCTAGGATCGATCAGGTTCTAGCCCTGCCAATTAACCCACAGGATTACTGAATGAACTCAATAAAACACCTGTATATTAAAGTAAGCTACACTGATAAATCAAAAACTTTACTAGCATCTTGGTCCCACACAAGCCTTACTTTCTGTGCATTCTCTCACTAATCTCCTAGTGCCGAGGGCTGTCGGTCAGCACCATCAGCCATTTCAAACAGGACTGGAATGACTGGCATCTGCTTGGCCGCGTAAGGTGAACTAGAAAGTCAGGACCCAGGTCTCTTTCTAGGTGCTTTCCTGATGGAACCTGGGGATCCATGTTATGAGAAACAATTCAGCCCTTGCATATTATGACAACTGTCTGGCACATTTCAGCTTAAAGTGGATTTCAATATTAGACCAAGCTGCAGGCAAAGGGAATTTCAGCTTTAAACTTTTTATAGTACGATCTTGGTCCTGAACCCTCGCTCTGGGGTCCTGGTGCATCTACCCCACCTCTCCCAAGAGGAATATGCCCTTACCTTGTCTTTAACATCCAAAGGGCACTGGTTCTCATGGAGAAATTTCAAAGTATCTACGTGGCCGTGCCGAGAGGCCCAGTATACAGCATTGGATCCACCCTATATGAAGACCAAAGTGGAGTCACAATAGCAGAGCACTGACAGATCTGAAGGCACACTTCCTTCAGAAGCATTCACTTCCCCTTCCTAGGAAACGGCAAATTCCAAAGAAGCCACTTCCAAAAGGAATAAGACTCACTCAATGCTATCTATAGTTTTAGCAACTGCACCATAGTTATGTAAATCATTAGCATTAGGGGACACTGTGTAGAAGAGAATTCTCTGTACTATCTTTGTAACTTTTCTGTAAATCTGCAAATATTTCAAAGCAAAAGATGTTTGTTTTTTCTCTGTTTAAACCTCACTTCAAGCTCTACTTTGAATTTTTTATCCGGTCGCCCTCAGTACCTACAGATGGTGCTTCGACCCTCTGCAGACACCAATATCCATGGACACTGAAGCCCCTTCTATAAAATGATGCAGAATTTGCACAATATTCTGTCCATACCCTCTCGTATACTTTAAGCCATCTCTAAATTAATCATAATACCCAATGGAATGGAGATGCCATGTAAATAGTTGTTATAGTATATTGTTTAGAGAATGATGAGATGAACAGCTTTCTGGAAGCTTTTCCCATGTATTTTTGATCCACAGTTGGTTGAATCCCATGGATGTGCAGGGCTGACTGTCCTGATAGCTCTGCTGGCATCTATAGGGGCTGAGGACAGATCCACTGCACGGATTGTCAGATGTGACTCAGTATCCTCTACACTCCTTCTGTGGGATACACCTCAAAGGGAATCATTCTTACTTGGTTGCCCCGATAAACGTATGGGCAAATTCTTTTTAAAATAACTTAATTAGATCATAAAAACGTTTACAAATATGACTTCTGACACTACTAAAGAGCAAAATCTGAGGTTGGTGCAAAGAAATGTTTCCTTTTCCTAATGTGTATGAAACAGATCGCCCAAGCTGTTTGAGCAATTCATCCTCCTTTACAGGAAACTGGGAGGTGAATTAGGACACACATACATTTTTTTCTTTCTAGTATCCCTACAATCAGGACACGTTTGGAGATACTTAAAAATGAATTTATTTTCTGACAAAACAGAATTATGACCTTATCCTGGACATCAATTCGTGAGCCTCTTTTCAGGAGCAGCTGCAGTATTTGAATATTCCCACAGCCAGCAGCAATGAGTAGTGGGGGTGTCCCATGCTAGGAGAGACGAAGAAAATAACATGACTATTCAAGTTTGACAGAAAGAAAAAGCCCAAGCTGTCACAGTCGCTTCCCCTCCATACCCACCCCAGGTCTCAAGCCCAGTGTGTGGGTAGGCGGTGGAAACACAACAGAAGAACTAGCCGACCTTCCTCTTTGGATTCATAACCCAGTGTGGCACTGTCACCTACAGGATGAGCAGAGCTGGTGTTTCAGGGGTGGAGGTGCCACGGGGATGAAGGAAGGCCCTCAATGCAGAAAGACCTTACGCGCGACGAACAGCGCTAACAGAAATGACTTTCCTCTCGTTGGGGAGTTTGCAATTGGAGGAGAGCACGGAGAAGCAGATGGATTGTTCTGAACTTGGACTTGGAGGTGCAGGGTCACCAACACATCCCTGGCAGAATAGAAACATACCTTGTTGGGTTGGTTAACATCATAGTTGGACAATGAACCCAGAAGGTGCTGCAAGCCTGGGACGTTGTCATCATTGATGGCGTGGATGATGGCTTTCATCACAAAGGAGTCCTCCTCATCCTGGAGAGAAACATTGAGGGCAGAGAGAAAGAGCAGCTTGGTAGCCCTCTTCCTCTTACTAACATAAGCAAAGCCGCTGCTTACTTGTAAAAGGGAGGGTGCAGAGGGAAGTGAGCCAGTCAGTGCCCTAATCCGCTGGTCATGAAGGGAATTGGAAGGGGACCTTTTGTCCTTTCCCGCTGCCAACTAATACAGTACACACTTTACCTGAGCCAGCGCCACCTGCACTGTAACCCACAGAGCAAAGGGCTTTCAAGGTTCAGCTTGTGAACAATGATGATGACAAGAAACCCTCTGTGTTTATCAGAGAAATCTGTCAAAATATAGTTCCAGAAACCACTGTGGGGAATTTCAGGTGAAATACAAACTCTCTTTCTGGATAAAGGAAAACTACAGGACCCAGGAAATGGTATCTTTCAATAAGACAGTCTCCACTAATTATAGAATTAACACCTTTTGATCACTTGAATATCATCATATCTAAAATAAAATGGCAAAATTCTGATGCCTGATCACAGTAGGGAAAAACATAAAGCTAGAAGTTGGAATAAGGAAACTGGATGAATTTCTAATCACAAAAGAGAGATTACCACAGAGTACTGAACAGCAAGTTTGTTAATTCTTTGCCACTTTGTAATTTGGCGGGGGTAGTGGGGATTGAACTCAAGAACATGCATTTGTGAGGCAGGTGTAATTTTTTATAAGCTACTTCCACACTGTGGTCCACAAAACCAAGGAATGACCTAGAAAATCCCTAAGCAAAGTTTCTGGACTTATAAATATAGACATGTGGCTAATGGAAATTTCCAATGTGGAGGAGCGCATGCAGAGACCAAGCCGCTGCTTGTGAGGCAACAAGGAGAAAGCACTTCTTGGAACCTTTTCTCCACTATAGAGCCGAATCCAAACAAACTCTACAAGGCTTAGATGATATCTGTATAGATCCCATGTTTAAAACGGACTCTCGTTTTGCTTTTCTATCACAATTCAAATAGATGACTAGAAGTCACTTGCATTGGGGTGAAAGTCAAGAGAAATGGGGTACGTGGAAGGGATAAAACAGTCTGGGAGCAAATCCTCAAGATTAGTGGGACAAGGAGGTCAGCAGTGATGCTGGCCTCTGGGAGGGGTTTCTTTACCTAGATCTCCTATGCAAAGCTTTTCACTGTGCACATGTATTCATCCCTAACCGATTACTCAGGAAGGTTATAATTTACAATCCTTAGTCACACTCATTACCTTACTTAAGATTCTTAAAATAGTTTTCATCTTTCTCCTGGTTCCATTGCTTCACTAGAAGAATTCCCAAGGATGGCTCCTTCCTCCTCTTCCTAACTTGTTTCTCTCCCACTTGTTTTTCCTTTTAACACCTCCTATGTTTTTCTATTGCACTAAGCTAGACTTGGAGCCTCAGTGAAGCTACAGCTTCGGGGAAAACAGAGCTGACGTCTGCTGGCGTGTGACCCACGTCTGCGCAGTCCCCGATTCCACCTGACTATTCAGTTACTGGGCAAGGCATTTCGCATCCCCCTAGCATGCCTACCCTTCCTGGAGTCCCTTTTACCTCCAGCATTAACTGTCAGGGGAGTCCTGTTGAGTGCACAAGGGTCTATTCATATCCGAAGAGCTATGTGTTGTCAGGTTTCAGTTTGGATTGGAGGGAACATGTGGTGTGGTTCTCAAGGCTCTTGGGCAACGTGATGTCAATAAACCAAGTGACTGTGGCTTTCTGACCCATCACAAGACACAACAGCCAGCAGAGCAGCATTTTCCCTATGTTCTGGGCAGGGGGAAGAGGGTGAGGCCCATCTGCATCTTCGGTACCACTGAGATTCTCTCATGTCACTAGCAACTGAGGGCTCTCATTTAGTGCATACAAAGTAGCACAAGCTCTTTTCTTATCCACTGACTAAGTTCTCCTTTACCTGTGTGTGTATGCAAGTGTGTATGTATATGTGGTACACAGTTGAGGAAAAGTGTGAGTAGTGTGAGAGGTAGAAAATAATGCCAACTAAATAAAAAGGGAGGAAAGAAGCCATGGGGGACATCGAATTAGCTACCCCAATGACTTCAGGTTTTCTACGTAGTTGAAGAACCAGAACAAATTAAACGTTCTAGACCCGTGGCAGTAAGAAAGAGCATCACCAAGGCAAACAGGTTTGCTTACCAGAGTATCATCACTCCTGGCAACACTCATGTTACTTCTGGACAAGAATGACCTGGACAATCTTTGGCACAGTGATATCAAGCGAACAGATTGCTTTAAAAACAACAAAACAACAAAAAAGTTAAGAGGAAGAGAAGAACAAGAGCTTATGTAACACCACCCAAATTACTGCAAATGGCAGTGTTTTAGATAATATTCATTGCTGAGTGCACGCTTTCTCTGGGGGTGAGTGATCATAGGTTTGCTTGTAGAATAATTCTAAAGGTACGGTAAGTCCAGACAACGTAACAGATATAGTTCTGCATTTTATTATTAAAAAAGTTAAGAGGAAGAGAAGAACAAGAGCTTATGTAACACCACCCAAATTACTGCAAATGGCAGTGTTTTAGATAATATTCATTGCTGAGTGCACGCTTTCTCTGGGGGTGAGTGATCATAGGTTTGCTTGTAGAATAATTCTAAAGGTACGGTAAGTCCAGACAACGTAACAGATATAGTTCTGCATTTTATTATTAAGCCGTAAACCAAACACTCTCAATTCCTTTGTATGCCATACTTTGTTCTCTGTTCTCTGAGGAGTGTCATCACACCTTAGCAAAGCCCTTGAGGGTCTCGCAAGCAGTGCAGTGGACAGAGAGCAGCTCAGGA
>NW_022900916.1:69928602-69947353 GCF_012274545.1 Fukomys damarensis
TATTTTTTTTATTGAGTTTATTGGTACATTTAGGGATACAGTACAGTTACATTCATTGTTGGGATCATGTACCTTTACATGGCAAGTCTTGATTCTCATTTTTTTCCCCTTACCTCTGCCCTCCCTTCACCCCCTCCTCCCCTCCCCATCTACACTTTATTTTCATCTTTTCATTCTCTCACATTTTTTTCTTTTCCCTTTTTGTTCTTCCCCTACGTATCACACCTTCCCTACACCTTTAGCTCCTTTCCTCCCATTTCTAAATGTCAGTAATCTTATTAGAATCTTATGCATTGTTCTGCATTTTATTATTAAGCCGTAAACCAAACACTCTCAATTCCTTTGTATGCCATACTTTGTTCTCTGTTCTCTGAGGAGTGTCATCACACCTTAGCAAAGCCCTTGAGGGTCTCGCAAGCAGTGCAGTGGACAGAGCCAGCAGCTCAGGACACAGGGATTCCTAATTCCATGAACAGTGGTGGTAGATAAGGTGATCATCGGAGCAAGTACAGTGACTGAAGAGGAACAAGCGGGGCCACACTGGTCTCTAGGACAAATGTTTGTGTGTTTATTATACATGTGTGCTCAGAGGCAGCAGCACCAGAGAGGGGCACAATTCAAACGTGAGCAGTTCTCTATATTTTAAGCCTTCTGCTAAGGCTTGAGAGTCCAGTGCTGTGGTACTTAATCCCATCATGGCACCCAAAACTTCATGGAGGTGAAAATGAGGTGCGTTGTTGGTCTAGTGCTGGGGAGACACAAACAGCACTTACTTCCTCTGGATTCGCCATGAGCCTGGCAGTAATAAGTCATCCCATCACACTCTGAAACTTGGATTTTGATTGCTCTGAGGATGCTTATACCAGTGTCTCTTGGCTCCTGCTGAGACCATCCACAGGCCAGCCCCTTCTGGACCAGGCTGAACTGAAAGGCTCACTTACATACATTCTGGTAAATGTATTGCCACGCTGCTTACCCCAAAGAATGAATGTATTAAAAATGCTACTTGCTGTATTTAGAAAAAAGACTTCATTGTGACTTTATTGTACTGATTATAAAATACTGCTTTGGGAATGGAATTGACAAAATAAAATGCAAAATTACATTAAAAATGAGTTTAAAAGATTAAATGGTTTTTGCTTGTCTTTAAAAGTAGGGTAATGGTGCAGAAGAGTATGGCAAATCAAAAGCAAAAACAAACAAAGAATGTGTTTTACCGTTGTCAGATCAGAAGAGATGAACCCTGACTAGACAGAACTATGTGGAAGAAATAATTTTTTAATCTTTCCATATTAAATAATCTTACTTTCCATTTTTTCCGGGCTGCAAACTTCTTGAATTTCTCCATATTTACTGCTGATGCTTTTCTACTAAGTGCTTGTTGTGTATCTTTAGGCTAAAATGAAAATTCAAGAAAAAAAATTTAGAGCTCTCCAATTACAGAGGTGGGTTGTACGAGAATTTCTTTAAACCTCTCATTACTCCAAATAAGCTTACACATTCACCTTCTTGAAATAATAGTATTACACATTGGCAAAACATGCAAAATGTAGGAACCTAGTCTTAGAGGTAGAACTGTTGTTGTGGGGGTTTAATATTATCCACGCAAACTAGATCTGAAAAGAAGTTGAGCTTGGAGTCAACCCAACTATAATTTTCCATACTGATAACTTGAAGATGGCAAGATTCATGCATATTACGAATCTTTTAAACTTGTGTACTGTCGAGCAATTTCGAGCTGGGGGGAACCTCAGAAGTGTGCAGATTTGGTGATCCCACAGCATTGGAATTCCTGCTACTGCATCTAGCTCAGCAGATGCATTTAGACACTGGGCTCACATCCGAGAGAAAGAAGTAACCCAGACGACTATGGATAGGAGCTTATAGAAGCTCCTCTACTTGTCCCAGCCTGTTCTGGAATGTCACCTTAACGGCGCCATGATTTTGTTCTGTAACTGCCATCCCCGTGATATAAGGGCACAAAGCTAACGGTGTGGCCTGGGTGCAGTACGGATGCAGTGGGACCCCTACAAGGCAGAGCCCAGCGGGGGAAAGTCGGGTCCCTGACACGAGCACTCCAACCCCTCCCTGTCTCTTCCCTCCAGGCACAAAAGGTGGGCAGCTGTGCTCTGCCACATGCTACCCCAGGGACGCCTGCCTCGGGACAGGCCCAAAACAACAGCCCAGTGAGCAAGGACTGAAACCAAGAGCCAAAGTAAGCCTTTTATCTCAGGAATTTTGTCACAGCAACGGGAAACTAACACATCCTCCAACTTTGGTTCTTTTGGTTAGAGGCTTAAGCAGCACTGGTTCTTACGCTCAAGGTCAACACAGGCATCGTAAGCAAGGGGCAGCCACCCACCCTCTTGTGAGGCTGTGGGGTCATTTCCCGTGGACCTCTGGCACGAGGACTTAGTTTTGGTAATGTTCACATTTTTCAAGAGAAGCTGGAAATCCAGATTTAACATAGTATTTACATAGTAGAAATTCACTCAGATTTTTCAAAAATACTGTTTGAACTGTCACCCCCACAGGTCATACCAAGCACAGCTGCTGAGTGAGCCTGACCTTTTCTCACATGCTCGCCAATAGTTTATTTCTCTCCCTCCACCTCTGTGATCACGAGGATGCACTCTAACTTGTCTGTTTTAGCGCATGGCACCAACGGCACACATTACCCTCTGGGCAAGGGCCTCGGCTAGTAGTACTCCAGGACAAATGAGTTCTAGGGGGCCCAAGCCAATGCTCAGAGGAGTGCTAAAGCAGCACGTGACTCACCTTGATCCAGGGATGCTGCAGACTATCCTGGATTGTCATCCTCTTCCTGCAGGGGAGGGAAGGAGGAAGAAAAAAATTACAGTAGCAGACACTAAGGTGGTTTCTGCGCCAGCTCAGCCGACTAAGCAGACACTCTGACAAAAAGCGGTTCAGGACCTAATCCCCAGGAGAAGCATAAAGTAACATGGGTCTGTGTTTCGGTCGTGCACCGTGGAGGGACTGAACGTGCGCTGCAGGGTATGCTGAGCACACTTCTGAGCACTACACAAACAACACTTCCTTCTGATAGGAGGCGTGACGGGGTCTGATGAAGGCGGCTGCATGCAGGGAACACGGCCCAGGCCCCCCAGGATCATGGACACTCACTTCGGATCTTTGACCAGGAGTCTTCTGATGAAATCTTTGGCTAGAGCACTGGTATTACTGAAGTATTCCTCCTCAAATTCATAGTTGACCGCAGACACATTCGCTAACGTTTCTTGCTTAGTGTCCCCAAGAAACGGGGAGGCCCCGCTTAGGCTGTGAGAAGTAGAGTGGGACACAGAACATGAGTGGCCGCCGTGGGTCGTCACTGTGCTCCACTAGTGTCTGGTAAGGGGAGCGGGAGTCAGGTTCCAGTCTGATGCGTGGCAGTCATCTTAGCATTCAACCACATTTTACGGGGCACTGACTGTCAGGGACGCGAGGCCATCCAACACGGCAGACTCATTTAAAAAGTCAGGCTGAAATAGTGTCTAGTAGCTTTAAATAAACCCTTTCGACCTATTTTCCCTGTGGTGATGGATAGCCATGTTTTCCTACAATGGTTACGCTACGGTTCCTAATGATTCTACTGATTCATTTTGAATTTGGGGAAGATATTGAATTAGTATAAATGAAAAATGTTTGGGGTATAAGATAAATGTGTTTACATAAGAGTGTGCACAAGCTGAAAGGACTGACATAGAGCCTCTAGTGAAGAAACGTGATCTCAAAGAAAAGAATACAAGTGGTAGATTTGGTTACTTACAGAATATAGGTTATTACCCCGATACTCCTAGACATAAAAACAAGACAAAAAACAAAAACTACGTCAGAAGAACAGTAAACTAAATCAGAAAGAGAACAACATCAAGGACTTGCTCCTTACCACATGTCCGCCTCGAGACCCAGGGGTTCATAGTTGACTATCTCAGGAGCTAGGAGGAAATAAACATTTCTTTAGCTCGAGAAGGCAGAAAACGGGCAGATTCTCTCTTCGTTTAACAACCAGAAGCATGGACCAGGCACACGCGCTTACAAAAGCTGGGCGAGCTCCGCCAGCACATCATGGACCAGACACAGATTATACAGGAACAAAAACACCTACCAACAAACTCTGGTGTTCCGAATATGTTCTTGAATTCATTTCCAAAGTCAATTTTGTGGGCCAAGCCAAAGTCGATGATTTTAATCCGAGGTTTGGGAACATTTCTATCCAAAAGCATTATGTTCTCAGGCTTAAAAAAAGGAGAGAAAACAAAAAGCTGGAGCATGATGTTGAGGATAAGGTGGTAGAACAGTTCTTCCTTGCTCTTAAAAAAAAAAAAAAGGAAGGGGAGGGGTAGTTCAAAGAGGATACAGGGAAGATAGATGTTTCGGTTTAGGTTCTCCTGGGAGCAGGCTGAGACAAAGGTCTGGGTGCCACAGCTGTGTGCTGGAGGGGTTACCTGGAGACTTGGTAGGGGAAGAGGAGAAAACAGAGGGAAACCGGGCTGGGGATTTAGCTCAGTGGTGCTGCTGTCTGCCTCAGAAGAGCAAGGTCCTGAGTTTGATCCCCACACCACCACCAACAACAACAAAAAAAAGAAAAGAAAAGAAAATAGAAGGAAGCCAGAGTAACAAGCATTCTCATCAAGATGGATGTGACCAGAGTTCAGGCCTTGGGGACAATGTTAATCTAAATGAAACTCAAGGGAGCTGGGGCTTTTCCCTCACCTCCCAACCCCTCACTGTTGAGAAATGTCCCACAGCTATCCACTCATGGAGTTTCCAGCTCCCAGGGTCAGAACAACACCTCATGCAGAGAGTTACAAGTACTGCAAGCTACCCTTTGGGGTGTGGGTTAGTGAGCTCTGGGGGATACAGATGGAGCTCTGCTAGCTCCACTACAGGATGTATGGAGAACACTCTCAGTCCTCTGAAGTCCTTACCTCCTCCGACAGTCCGAGTCACACTGTGCTCCATCTCTTCTCACTGCCTTAAATCGGACTCGAATCTAACAGTGTCACTTCCTGTTGTTCCTGTGTGTGTTTCCTTCCCTAAGAGTACAGACCTCTAACAGCCAGGATCATGCCCTATAAGCCTCCTCACTGGCCTCCGGCCGGTCAAAAACCTCACATAGCCAATCTCAGAGCTGGGTTTGCTCTGTAACCAGCACCAGAGTAAGGTCATAGCCTTTGACTCAGATGTACAGTAGAGCACAAGACCCTTTCTACTGATGGCAACAGCCACAGGTGTATGGAAACCAGGCCCACTGACTGCTGCAGGATGAAAACACCCCAGGAACCAAGAACAGCCCCCTCACTTAAGACCTGACTATAAGACCTTGCTTTTGCCCCAAGGATGCTTGAATATAATGATTAATCTTACATCCTATTCCACAAAAATTTTAGGATTTCCAGCAGTCAGTATGCATTACATGCTTGTCAATCTATGTTACTAGTTCCATTTATTAAACCCATACAGGAAAAAGCATATCTCTTCCAATTGTCTCAATCAACTTTTCTTAGTAAACAAACCACTAGCAGAAGCTTCCTTCTGGCTCCCACTCTCAGCAACGTACCTTAAGATCGAAGTGGGCAATCTGAAGGGAGTGCAGGTAGTAGACGCCGTTAAGAATCTGCTTGAGAAATTCAGTCGCTTCCTCTTCGGTCAGAGATTCCTTTTCAGCTAAGAAGTCAAAGAGTTCGCCACCTGCAACACTGAAAACCCAGAAGCAGAGTTTCCTGGTGACAAATCTGCCCTACAACGACTCTTCTTTCCTGCACTTACTGGGATGCCCACATCTCAGACAGAAGCAGCAAGATGTGCCCAAACCAGAGCCAGCCTTCTCTGCCTTCTGAGAACTGCTCATCAGGTGGTGCTTGAAAGAACTCCGGCACAACTTGTCTGAAGTGTCAGTGTTTGCAAATGAGAGGACGAAGAGCAAGGTATCTATCTTTAAAATCGTTTTAATTAAATGTGCTTAGAGGTCTTAACTCAGGAATGGGAAAAAAAGGCTACATACCAGTCTTGTACAGGATTTATAGAACAAATTGTACTATCTCAATTAGATAGCACCTAGAAAGTTTATAACCTTTATGTTAATCAATTTTTTTTCAAACCAATTACAAGTGGGCTCACAAGAATTTTCTTTCGGTTTATTATTAGTTATATGTAAATGTATGTATTTATAAAAGTGATTGATAAAAATCACATCTAGTACTGATTTAAGAAATGTTTTTGTTAGCAAGAATAAATTCACACAAGATTGAAATATACATGGCTTGTCTGTCTCCCCGGCCAGACTGAAGGGCAGTGGTCAGTGCTCCCCAGCCATGGGCACTGTTATGTTTTACCCCAGCACAGTGCCAAGCATAGAGCAAATGCTCAGAACTGTTCTACCTAGTGGCAGAGGAACAAACTCCCCTAAAAACATTATACTAGTGATTAACGGCAAAACAGAGAACTTTTAATAAGAGTTTTTATAAATTAATCTTAACAAGTTCCACCGTATATTCACAGCATGATAATTAAGTGCAGCATTGTTTGTCTTTCTCCTGGCAAGACAGACTCAGAAACATAGACACACCTACCAGATCAACACCCATCTGGAGTAAGAGAACCGGGACTCGTGAAATTAAGCAAAAGCAGTTTTTTTTAAAGAGTTTCAGATCCTTCTGACCCTTCAAATCCATGCCTGTCCTGATGGGCACAGCCAGGGTCTGCCAGCTTCAGAATGGCACGGGAGCGCCTTAGAAATGCAGACAGTGGGCCTTACTTCCGGCCTTGTGCATGGGGCGCTCCAGGAATGGGGACTAGGAAATTCAGCACCTTAACAAGTGCTCCAAAAGCAGAATAATTTTCCAAATGTGAATTCCATGCTACCTCTGTGAAGCTTCCCTCAGATTTGCCCAGGGTGAGCTGTCTCTCCTAGTCCCGCACTCAATCTCGAGGGCCTGGCAGAAGTAGGGAACGCTCCTGAAAAGAAATGGTCCTCAGGCCTCCTCCCTGGGGACAGCCCAGGAGCTGAGCCTAGCTGGGATGCTCAGGAGTCCGCGTGGGCAGCAGAGGCCTGCAGAAGGTGTGCGCCCCACGTGGGGCAGACTGCCTCTTCTTCCTGCACCCGCAGCCTTGTGCTGGGCAGACACAGCCATGTCTTAACCATGCATCCTCTACTGTTTCCGCACTCAGCAACGTGAGTGAGGCCGTTTCTCATCTTGCTACTCCTAAGGACATGAGGAGAGGGAATCCTTCTACTACAGGGGACAAAAGGAAACCAGGAGATTGGGAGCCAACCGCCCACGACAGAGGTTTGACTGCCTGCTTGCTCTCTGGCTCTCTTGCACATGTCCAAGCGTGTGTGGCCCTCATCACTCATACAGAGGGCAGCATGGCGTCGGCACCTCTAGGTTTGAATCTTAGTTCTGTCACAGCTGACCCTAAGACCTGCAGGCTTTCCTTCCCCTCCAAGCCTCATTCCCCGCCAAACAGAGGACCTATTTCTTTGAAACTTATGAAGATTAAAGTCATAGCAATAGATGGATGCACAGTACGGCCGCAGGGCACAAGGTGAGGTCTGAAGAGCGAGAGCTAACGACGCTCTGAGAAAGGGGTGGTCTGCGCAGCACACTGCGACACACACCTGGGCAGGCGGCAGCACAGCAGCCTCTGCCGCTCTCCACCCTGGCTCAAGCTGCTGTGGTCAGAAGTGACCCGGACTTCCCAGGGGGAGAGGAGGGGTGTGGGGCTGTGGGAAGAGAAGGAAGGGCAAGGGGAAAGTATGGAGAGGAGGAGGAGGAGGGAAGAGAAGAGGAGGAGGAGCAGAGTGATGGCAGAGACTCCCTTTGAGACCATGGTACCTGCTCCTCCTACCGACCGCTCATGCACAGACTGTGCTCTTACAAAGACCCACGCATTTTCCTCACCGTGAAAAGCGGCTGGGGTTCAGCTGCCCGCAGCTGGGGCGATCTCACAGCACATAAACAGCCGTGGTCCTGGAGTCTCCCTAGGAGCTCCACGTCCAACCCTTCTGGCCCATCAGGCCACCACAGCTGTCCCGGCCCTGGCTCTGGCCCTCCATACTGGCTGCTTTCCCACGCTAAGCTCCACCTTCTTCAGCTCAGGAATCTCATTCTCCTGGTAGTTCTGGCCTCCAAGCTGAAGGGACCTCAAATCAATCCTGCTAGGTTACTCAGCCTCACCAAGATGCAGAATCCTTTTGAATAAAAGTAGGTAGAACAATCACATCCAACAGAGTTGGTCTGGGGTTCCAGAACGGAGCGAGGCTCACTAAACGCTGATGTCCTTTTTCCCATGTGGCTTTGAACTGGGTTTCTTCTTACGGCAGCAGTGGTGTGCTGCAATGCTCTGTGCGGGCTCTGTGGGGCTGCCATGGGGTGAAGCCTGTTCCCAAGATGCCCTATGCCCACAGCGTCACTTCAAGCTGCCTGCACGGTGTCAGCAGCTACGGAGTTGGGAAGGGATGTGTACAAGCAGCTTTGCACCCTCCGTGGCTGCCTGTGGCACAGCACTGCCCATGGTGGCACTGTGTGTGCCCAAAGATGACCCTAGCAGACCGTCTGCATGTGCCCTTGCCGCTCTCCCTCGACTAGGACCCCACTTCTGGAACCTCACAGGCCCTGCAATCACTTTGGCCAGTGAGGCACAGCAGAGGTGGCTCTGGGGAGAGGTCCTTCCCAGGCCAGCTGGCCTTCACCTCACCTTCTGAATCCCTCATGCAAGACGTAATAACTGCAATTATCCCCAAGCCACTGTGTGTGGAAAAAGCCTGGAAAAAGAGAGGCCCACAGGGGAAGAGGCCAAAGGATGGTGACCAAGGAAGGCACCTTGCAGGACTCTCCATTCCGGCGGGGCCATGCAAGCCACAGACTGTCCATCCGAGGCCTTCCAGAACTCCTTGTCCCTCCCCAATTGTGAGCAAAATAAGTTACCATGAGCACCAACCCAGTGCCACTTCTCTGAAAGACCTGCTGTCCCCACTGCTGAGTGTGGTTCAGACTTCACCTCCTCCACAGTTCACGACTGCTTCAGAGAGCCCCCAGACTCAAGTCACAGCTTCCCCAGAAGCCATGTCCAACAGCGGATCAATGCGAGAGCGAGAACATTCCTCTACAAAGGGCCACATACTAAAGACTGTAAGCTCTGTGGCCCGTACAGCTGCTGCTGAAATCTTCTGTTCTGTGAATGCGGTACGAATGCAGCCATGCAAATATATGGATGTAGCTGTGTTCCAATACAATTTTACTCATAAAAGCACACGCCCACTTGAATTTTGCATGGGCAGTGATTTACCAACTCATGATATAAAGAACAAATCATCTCTGCCCAACCCGCACAGCTCTCCAGGGCCATTCTAGCTCCTGAACTGCTTGTTGGCTTCCAGCCGACCCTGCAAGACAGCTCAACTTGTCCATCCCATCTCTGCTCCATTCTCCTCTCCAAGTCCAGACCCTAAATACAGATCCCAAAAAAACACTTGCACAAACTGTGTTCACCTCAGTCTGCTTTCCAGAACTCAGCCTACAGAGCAGGCTTACCCTTCTCTGGGGCCGGTCATCTCATGCCTGTTCAGTCTCCATGTGTGAGCGACTCAACCTCACAGCTTCCTGGCCCTAGGCATAAGGACCAGGAAAGCTTGGAGCCCCTTAAGTCAGGGACCAGGACTGTAAAGCAGCAGAGCCAAAAATAGGGGGCATCCGCTGATCCTTTCATTCTCCTCAGCTATCCTGCTGAAGACTTCACGCTGCTCAGGTTGTAGTCCACACTGCGGCTCACCCACGGGGTCACAGACACCAGGATGAACAGCGCTTTCATCTGAAGAGTGCCTGCACTGAAAGCCATGTACATGCACGCGCACGCACACACACACACACACACACACACACACACACTCATCCTTCTTTATTCTTACTGTGCTTCATCTCTATTGATGAACTTACCTCCTTTATTCCGGTTACTCAACTACCTCCTTGGCAGCACAGGAAGGCAGATGTGTTAGGCATGAACGTCTGATTATAAAGCCATTAGCGTCAATAAAAATAATTGAAATCAGATGATTTCAGCAAAGATCTAGAAACATGATAACGACTGTTTAACAGCTGACCTCCACTCAGTCCCTCAAATCTCAGAATGGAGAAGATGACTCTTTTCTACACAGGCGTTTCCACATACACGTTCAGAATCAACTTGAATGCTCGAGAAGTTGCTGCTGAGGCACGCACGGTGGTGCACGCCTGTAGTCTCAGCACTCTTGGAGGTTGAGGCAGGAGGACTACGAGTTCAAGCTCAGCCTGGGCAAACTGGTGAAACCCTATCTCAAACAAAAGTTTTTGCTGAATATGTTAACAAGGAAATAGATAAAAACTTTAGTACTTTTTGTTCTACATTCTATGTTTTGTTTGAGAGAAGGAAAACTCTGACGGAAATTTTTCTCATGGAAGCAGAGATGGGGATTCTGTGCAGCAGATTTAGCACCACCCTTATTTAACCTTCCAGTGTATTAGGTCTTTCAGTAAGAAAGCTTTAAATTCCAGCATAATGTGGAAGTTCTGCAAAATGCATATTAATTAGCATTTGCTATTTTCACCAAAAGCTAGAAAAATGAAGATTTCTTCTCTTCCCTGAAGAGAAACAACAAAGCTCTTCTCAAGTTAAGCCATAATAGAACCTAATTAGGATATCTCACAGCTTTAAAAATAAAGTGGACTTTCTGGGTAGTATGTACAGAAATGAGTTCGAGGAAATTGCACTAAAAATATTCCCAGTTATTGCTACTGCAGGCCTTCAACTTCCATATTAAAACACTATAAAGAATTTCTGACTCTTGATAGAAGTAGTCCAAAGATATGACAAGACTTGACTCTGTACCAGCTCTGGTCCAAATAAATAGCCAACCATTCCTGGCTACATGCTAATTAGCTGAGGCCGATTTAAGACAACTGGTGGGATCCTTCAGTATTGGGGTACATTTCCCCATTTGGGGTCACACACCAAGTATGTGGGGTGGTGACTGGAAGGCAATGAAACAAATCAGGAATCACACATGCTTCCTGGGTCTGGGGCTCGAGCTGTTATGGCTTGTGTTTTGATGCCCCCCCCCAAGCCCCACGTAGTCATAGGTGAGGCTTTCTCAGAGGTGGCTGGATCTAGAGGGTGCGATGTTTGGATTAAGGGTGTGTGGTTACTAAATCAGTATACCCATTGGTTTGGCACTGCCCTAATCCTGGTAGCCTGGATACAATATAAGGGACAAAGAGAGGCTTGTCTTCTCCCTTGCTTGCTTGCTTTTGCTGTTGTTTGCCCATCATGGACTGTTTCTTCTCTGCACTGCCTGTCTGTAATGCTGCCTTGGAGCCAGCTGATTATGGACTGAAACCTTTACAAACTGTGCACTAAATAAACCCTTCCCGCTTTAATTCTGGCAGATATTTTTGTCTCAGCGATGAGAGAAAAATAACTAAGACAGAATGTGGTACCAGAGAAGTGGGGTCCTTGCTATGACTATACCTGACCATGTGGTTTCAGGAGCCTTTGGGACTGGCTTGTAGGAAGATTTTCAAAAGGTTTGGTGATGCCAGCTCAAAAAGCAGAGTTGGGACAACTTAGGCTGTATTTGATGGAAGATTCTGGTCAGAGCTCAGAAAACCAGAGGCTGATAGAAATCCTGTCAGTAAACACTAGGCTCAAGAGATTTCTGCTAGGAAGGACTACAGTAGCTTTTGGACTCCAGTCTACATGTGTTGTATCTTTGCGGAAAGTTTGCCTGCATTTTCCTAGTGTCCAGAGATTTTACATGAGACTAAGACTAAGGGCGGTGGACCAGTTAACCTGATAGAAGAAATTTCATGGCAGTCTAATGTTAAGGCAGTGGCCTGGCTGCTGTTGGGGGCTTTTAGCCAGATTTATGTTGAGAATCAAGAGCAAACTGCGCACTAGAATGATTTAAAAACATTTTGAGTTTGGCCAGAAAGGAAAATCTGGTAAAGCTGTGGATTGCAGAAATAGAGCAGAGATCTTGATTGCTGAGAAGGAAAAGAACAGAAAAGATGGCCTGAGGCTACAACAAGCAGCAGGACTCCACCATTTGCAGCCTCAAAACTGCAAAAGTGAAAAACTTTCCTTTGACAAGAGAGCACCAGAGCACCATGTTCCAGAATGGTGCCAGCCCAGGGAAGTTGTTCCTCGAGGATTTGTTTCATAGGCACCGGAAAGAAAGAAGAAAATGGCTAAGAAAGAAAGAAGCCTGGGTACTGCTTCAGTTGGCAGCAAACCTTGGCATCACCCACTATATGGTGCCAGTTTTAGGGCCAGGCAGAATGCGAGAGTTGTGGGGTTGGGAAGGCTCCACCCAGACTTCAGAAGGCCTGGGAGGCTGGGCAGGGCGCCCCTGAGAGCGGCTATGAGTGTGAAGATGAAAGCGCAGTGGAGACCCCAGAAGTCTGGAGAAGACTGGAATGCGGGCCATCTGAGGAAAACTGTAAGGAGCGGGTGCAGCTGGCCCAAGAGAGAAGTACGGGGCAGGGCCGCCCAAGACCCCTGGAGTTTGCAACTTGCCATAGGTTGCCAGGGATGCTGGAAGTGGAACTGTGGGACTTAATGTAGGCTCTGCCAGGTTTCAGTCTTGCTTTGCTCCCATTCCTTGCTCCCCCCGGATCGTAGTTTTTGGAATGGAAGTGTCTACCTTATGCCACTGAATGTTGAAGTGTTTAACTTTCTTTTCATTTGTACAGATACCTGCAGCTAAGAATCTGCCTTAAATCTCAAAGAAGACTCTGGACTTGGACTTTTCTAGCAATATTGAAACTGTTAGGACTTTAACAATTCTTAGATATGAACTAAATATACATGGGCTTTTGGGGGACCAAGGTAGGGATGCTATAGCTTGGGTATAGATGTTCCCTCAAAGCCTCATGTGGTCATAGGTGCGGTTCTTTAGAGGTGGCTGAATGTGGAGGGTGTGATGCTGGGATTAAGGGTATGTGGTTAAGAAGTCAGTACTTCAATTGGTTTGGCACCCTCCTAACCCCATTAGCCTGGATACAATATTTGGGACAGAAAGAGGCTTGTCTTCTCCCTTGCTTGCTTTTACTATCTTCTGCCCGCCATGAAATGTTTCTCTTCTGTGATCTCCCTCTACCAAGCATCCTTCCTTGGAGCCAGCCAATTATGAAATGAAACCTCTATAAACTGTGCGCTAAATAAATCTTTCCTCCTTCAAATTTGGGTGCCAGGTATTTTGTCTCAGGAATGAGAGAGAAGTAACTAAGCCACATGCTCAGAATCCTGCCCCCTAATCTGCACACTCTGGGAGATGGTGTGCCCACAAGGGACCCCAGACTCCAACTCTGGTCTGAGGTGTGGGGTGCCTGAAAGGGAGGTATCCTCACTTCTGATTCTCAACTTTGCTAACTGTAAATGAGAAGACTGAACAACTATGTCAAGTACTTCTTTAATTTTGGTGCACCTCATGATAATTGGGAAAATTTTTAATGCAATTTCCTACTTCCTGAGTAGGGCTCAGAATCTATATTTAATGAGGAATCCCAGTGCACATGGACCACTTCTGAGAGGCTGATCTCTCATCTCCTTCTCAAGTTCTACGATCCAGCATGTGGCGAAGCCACTTGTGTCTACCACGCTGGTATTTCCTTACGAGGGCATAGCTGGTGTGCATTTCCCAGGGCCCTTGACTCAAATCCAGGACCATCTCTGGCCAACGAAATACCGAGTGCAGTGAAGTATGCACTTCAGACCTCACCTCTAACACATCCCACATGACCTCCACTCACATTTTCACTTTTCTCTTCGGCCATCTAAACACAGATAAACAGTAGGAGATTTCAAGAAAGACCAAGAGAAGCAGAGATCAGACGTAAAAGAGATACGGATCCCTGAGCCACTGCATGGAAGACAGCCACCCAGCCTGTCACACGTACAAACTAGAGTTAGAAATAAATCTTATTATGTTGACCCACTGAGATTTTATGGCTGTGTTCCCTCTGCTCTGAATACAGATATATTCGGTCAGAAATATATAACACTGTAAACCATCATTAAAAATAAAAGTAACCGATGTAAAGCACAGAACACACTGTTGCGGTTATGTACTGCTGTGCAACAAATCTCCCCAGAATGTCAGTGGCTTTTGACCTGATCAAGTGCCTCTTCCTGAAATTTCTTTAGATGCTCTTTAGATGTCTTTAGATGTTCTGTCCATCTGGGCTAGTTGGCCTTCTGCCTATTGGCAGACTATTCACAAAGTCACACAGCATCAAAAGTGTGCTAGAAGCTCACCCAATTTCAGGCAAAGAAGGCTCAGAGTGGACATATGGGTGGAGAATTTCAGGATCTGGATAAGCATGGAGAACAGAAAATAATGCTGGAGCCACTGAAAATACAGTGTCGCAGTGGCTGTAAGAGAAATGCACACTTTGAAAGTTTAGGTCTAGGTAGTATACTAGTTTGTTAGGTCTGTACTAACACAGCATCATAAAATAGGTGGTGAGAAATAACACAATTTATTATCTCAGAATTCTAGAGAAGTTCAAAATCTGAGTCTCGGCTGGGCCTTTCTCCCTTGGAAGTCTTTTGGGCAACCTTTCTTCTCTCTTGCCAGCTTCTGGTGGTTTTTCAGAGACCTGTGATGCTGCTTGGCTTGCTAATGGTGACTCCAGCTCTCTGCCTTCACTGCGTCTCTTCCTCAGGCTGTGTCTGTGTCCAAAGTCCCCACCTTTCTAAAGGACACCAGCCACAATGCATCGGGACCTACCCAGTGACTTCACTTTACCTGTTCACATATTGCACAGGTCCTGCTCCCACATACTACCATCTTCTGAGATCCAAGGAGTTAGAACCTCAACATATTTTGGGGGTGGGAGAGGGGAGCCTCCCAACCAACCCATAACAGTAGTTGTTCTCAGCCTGCGAGTGAAACATGACAGATAACTAGAGACTCAGGAAAAAGAGAAAGCAACTTATGGGAGGGATATTGAGATTTCAGAGAAGTCTCTCATAGCCTTACATTTGAATTGTTCTGTGCTTTTCATTGGATACTTAATAAGGAAGGGTTCAATCATGCGATGTCAAAATAATCTTAAAATGTAGGTCAGAAAAATGAGATGGGAAATCCAAACTAGGTCATAAAATTGTATCAGCAATTTCCCCAAACATTTTGAGATGATTTTTCTTTTAAACATAACTATCCTGATGTCAGCATGGGAAGAAATGAGGTGGTATCCAATCACCTCTAAATAAACTAAAAAACAAAATGCAGTGCTCCCTTGCTGTTTAGTTGTATTTAACTTTTTCTTATTAATCTAGGCCAGTGGTGGTGAACCTGTGGAACATGTGCTATTTGATTTTAAGACAAAAGATATTAATGTTATGAGTTGTTTTTTCCAAACTGAAACCTGCACCAGTGGCACCTTGCAATATGCAAGTGTGTTCTGGGTTAGGGTTTGAGTGCTCATCTCTGAAAGGTTCACCATCACTGACCTAGGGGAAGTCTTGAAAGACTTTCTCATTTTCTCTCATATTCTAATGTAAACATCTTGCATCACTGAGCACCTCATTAAATGAAAAACTGAAGCTGAGGTGTACGAAGGAAAAGATGAAATACAATGCATTCCTTTTACATTTTAGAAACAGTTATGAACTTATGGTTGGAAACATTTAAATACCCCTCTCAAAGAAAGGTCTGAAAATGCCATTCTCTCCTCATGTACTGGGTTGCTCCCAAGTCAAACGAATGTCATAAAAGGAGTTCTTAATATTGAGGCCTCCTCTACATGAACTCTATTTCCTTTGAATCAAAAAATGCAAACTGTAACTGAAAACACAGTTTGGCTTTAATCTCAAATTCAAGTTCAAGTTAAACAAGTGAAAAGGAGTTCTGAAGATTCTCATGGAAAAGCATGCCTGGCACTCCCATGCATGGAACGGATGAGCTTTCATTTCAGAGACTTTGTATATAAAGGAGAAAGGAACTTGTCTGAAAGTCTCCAAAGGCAGAATATTGCTCAGTGATTAAAGATATTGGAAGTAACATCCTGAATTTAAATTGGCTCTGTGATCTCAGGTTAAGTTACTTTCTGAGGAACAATTTGTTAGTCTATAAAATGAGAATATTAACACCTACGGTTCATTATACTGATGGGGATGACTAAGGATACCATGACTTAGGATCCAAGAGCCTGGCACATGGTGAGGGTATTAATATACTTGGGACAATCTTTGGACTCAATTCCTTTCAGCCATAGGTCTCTGTGTAAGAAAACCCTTGGAATTACCCTCTACGTACCCCTTGCCCAGATACTAAGCATAGTGTGTGCCTCCAGTGTTGGCAGTCACACTAGCAACAAAAAAAGGCCACACGGCCTTCAGTTAAAGGATATAGAAATTTCCGGTGTCCATGTGTGGCCAGCTTGGCGTCAAGTCCTCTTGAGGACTCCCCTCTGGTCACAGTCCCTGTAAACCTTTTGCCTGAACGGCATTCTGCTTGTCTTCTGTACTTCCCTTCATGTACTTGGGAAGACTGGAACTAAGACTTTGTGAGAGTGGGGAATGAGGAGAGAAAGCAGAGTCACACCGAATAGACCGCCATGACTTTAAAGCATGGGTGTGGTGTGGCCAAAGTCCCTCCTACTACCCCTGGCCACCTCCCCTTTCTCCTGCACCTCATAGATGCTCTCAGGAACATCTAGGCCCCTGAGTCCAGAGGGAGGATATAGGCTTGCTGGTTCCCTTTTCAGTAGCCCTTCCCTTTGGAAAGAGCTGAGCCTCTGTCTGGTCTCTTTACAATGGAGTCTCCTTTAAAAACGTCAGAACAGTTACTATAAAAGTGAAGCTGTTTCTGACCATCTGCCCTCCTTTCCAGTCCTGGCCACCCTCCTATCCACCTCACCCAAAACAAGCACTGTTATGAATATGGTGTAGAACTCCTGGAACTTAGATTTCTAAGTAGTCTATGAATTACATGACATTGTTTCATGTGTATTTTAAAGACATAAATCATGTCAGACTGCATGCATCAATAGGCAATTTGCTACTTTAGCGCAGCCATGTCCTTTGTTACAGGCAGTTTCACTGCTATCTCCTGCTTACCTGGGTATCAAGGGCAGTGCATTTGGCCATCGCCTGACTGATGGGCTTCGTGTTTTGCCAGATCTTCACAATCACAATCTATGAAGCAGTGAATTCTTTCTGCACCCACTACAGTTTTTCTAGGCCCCAGGATATGCAGCCCATTGTGGAATGTCTGGGTCACAAATTATGCTTGGTAATATAGGTTATGCTGGATCAACTTACTTTTTGATCAGCACTCTGCAAACACTCCACTGGTTCACAAGACCACTTGCTTTTTATTATTACTTTTGGTCAATTTGACAGGTGAATAAAATAATGATTATTTTAGGAGACATTTCTTTTTTAGTAACAATGCTAATAATCTTTCACGTTTATTTTATTTGAGGGGTATAAGGGTTTTCTATGCCTATTATCCATTTTCTATTGAATTCTCATTGTTTTTGTTTTTAATTTTAATTGATTGCATTCCTTATATAGTCTGGATACTAAATTGTGTTCTCTTATGTATTCCAAACGTTTTCTGCCAATGTGTCATTTGCTTTTCAACTCTGCTTAAACTGACATCTTATTAAAAGGAAGTTTTAAATTTGGATGCAAACATTGGTGTTTTTCTAAACCAAGTGGGAGAACAGGTGGGATTTAGTAGCTGCGTGAACTAGGACAAAGTATTTCATCTTTCTGTGCTTGTAAACACGAAGCACGGTTGTCTGTGAACAGAGCAGATGAAATCTCACATTTTTCCTCAGCACCACTTTTCCTCCCCCAAGTCCCCACACGCTTCTATATCAGGAGCTCCTTGAAGGCAGCATTACACCCTCCGGATTCTTTGAGCCTATCACAGTGGGAAGCCAGGGCTCCTCACAGCCAATTACACGCATCTCCTCCTAACTCCACATTTGGTGACACACTGGCAGCTGGAAACTGGCCGTGGGGGAGGAACTGTGTCCTGGAAACAGGCAAACATAAATCCCGTGGAGAACCGCTCCTCACCGTTTAGCAGCATACCACAGACCTGAGTCACTGAGAGCTGCTGCGTCTACAGATGGACGACTCAGGATGGGAAATCCCTTCTTCTACAGACCTAAAATCTATCCTTGGTAACACAGGTCTTCATGTTCCTCACAGAACAAAGGCCGAAAAGCGTTCGGGGAGGTTTTTTTTTTTTTTTTTTTTTTTTTCCCTGTGTGACAGTTGCAACTATTTGCCTCTGCTACATATTCTTTGATTTTCTTAATTCATTTAGAACTTTACACACATTTTTTTCTCAAGCACTACACATAAAACAGGTGTCAGTCTTTGGTACATGTTATGGGTTAGATCACGAATAGCTCTCTAAACTCCCATGGGCTTGCTGACTGGATCATGGGAGCGCTGCAGCTGACCTGCTGTTAAAAGGTAGGGCCTGGGCCTGGGATGTAGCTCCGTGGTTCTGCTGCCTGCCTCACAAGCAGAAGGACCCAAGTTCGATCCATGGTATCAAAAAAAACCAAAAATTCATTTGGAACCACAAGAGACCTAGAATAGCAAAAGCCATTATAGGCAACAGTCACATGGCACCAGGTGTAACAATTCCCAATTTGAAACTATACTACAAAGCCACTGTGATAAAATCAGCATGGTACTGGCAAAGAAATAGGCCTGAGGATCA
>NW_022900916.1:69948525-70014187 GCF_012274545.1 Fukomys damarensis
AAAAAAAAAAAAAAAAAAAAAGTGGGGTCTGGTTGGAAGAGGTGGGTCACTGGGGGTGCGGCCTAGAAGAACATATCCCTCTCTGCAACCTCCGTCCTGTCTCTGCTCCCAGGCTGCCATGGCATGAGTGGCTTTCCTCAGTCCAGACCCTGACGGGTGCCGTAACGTAAAAAAAAAAAAAAAAAAAAAAAAAAAGTAGGGTCTGGTTGGAAGAGGTGGGTCACTGGGGGTGCGGCCTAGAAGAACATATCCCTCTCTGCAACCTCCGTCCTGTCTCTGCTCCCAGGCTGCCATGGCATGAGTGGCTTTCCTCAGTCCAGACCCTGACGTGGTTGCCGTAAAGATCTGTATTAAAAAGAAGCCAAGTACTTTCATCAAGATAGGAAAAAGGCTTTGAAAGCATTTCAAGAATCAACAATACCCCACCCACTGTAGGCTCCAAGGTGTAAAAGTAAAAGACTGCTTTGAAAAGAGAGTACCAGGGTATCCCACTCTGAAAAGTGCCATCTAGGGAACTAGTCCTAAGGGATTGAGTTCACAGGGCTCAGCTATCCAGAGGCCTCTACAGTTTAAGTTCCAAGGAAGCCTGGCTACTCTGTTCAAGCAGGCAACACACCTTGGAGTCATCCACATGGTGCTGCTTTTACAGGCATGCAGAATGCAAGAGTTGTGGGGTCAGGAAAGCTTCCTCCCCGATTTTGGAAGGAAGGTGGAAGACCAGGCAGTGCGCCCCTGAGAGGAAATATGTGTAGCTGTGAGAGTAAAGCTGAAACTGCAGGGGAAGCCCCAGGAAGTTGGAGATGCCAGAAGTGTACGATATCCGCTGAGGACCAGACAGGGAGTGAAGCCAGTCCAAGACAGAGGCCATGAGGGCTGTAACCAGCTGTGTGAAAAGGGCAGGGTTGCTTCAGCTTTTTGGAGCTCATAAATCACAACTTGCCCTGGATGCTACACATGAAGCCACAGGATTTAATGTTTGCCCTGCTGAGTTTTGGCTTAGCTTTGATCTCATTTGTTTCTATCTCCCTATTCCTGCCTTTTGGAATAGGAATGTTTACCCTGTACATTGTATGATGGAAATATTTAACTTTCTGAGTTTTACAGCAGCTCACAGCTAAGGGTTTGCCTTGAGTCTCACAGGAGTCTTTGGACTTGGACTTTTTAGCAATGAAGAAACTGTTAAGAGGACTTTGGTGACTCTTAGAAATGGATGAAATGCGTTTTGCATAATCAGACGGACATGAGTTATTTGGGGACCAGGGACATAATATTATAGTTTAGATCTAGACTATCTCCCAAGAACCTCAGGTGTTCAGAAGTAGAGCTTCTGGAAGGTGAGGGCTGGAAGAGGTCAGTCACAGGGTGGATGACACAGAAGGGTGCATCTCCCTTCCCAGGCTCCTCCCTTCTCTCTCTGCTTCCTGGCTGCCATGAGGTGAGCACCTTTCTTTGGCCAGGCTCTTCCACCATGCTTTTTCTGCCATGGAGTCAACCAAATATGGACTGAACTTTGAGCCCAAGTAAATCTCTTTTCTTTGAGTTGCGGGCGTTGGGTATTTTGTCTCAGCAATGAGAAAGTCACTAAGACACCCTATACCGAGCTGACACATGTCACCTGCTGAATGACAACTCGGGTTACAGAATACATGTTGCTCTGTGACTCACATAGCCATCCTCCGCATAGGTAAAGATGGTTATCATACTCTGCCTCGAACTTTTCTGCTCAAGGTAAGAGTCCTCCCAGGGCTACTCTTACAGTCAACTCCAAATGCATGTGAAGTGATACAGGAATGTTTCTAGAATTTACTTCAGTGAGCTCTGCAGCTGTAGTTGGCTTTGATGTTACAGGTACACTTTTAATAGCAGGAAAAGCTATAAAAATACCTAACTGAGGTCAGTGAGGTGCTCTGGCCAACTCGGGTGTGTCACAGTACCTAGACGAAAGTAGAGTGTAGGAGCCTATCCACTTGCTGGCTGTTATCATATTTCTGGCCCTCTAGTAGAATAAAGATGCTCCTTCCAACTTTTGGTCCCCTTCCCATTCACACAATAATTGTAATCATTTTGTCTTGCTAATGTGTACCTTAAAAAAGACCTAGAGAGGAAAGGTAATATTACAAAAGAAACGTTTAAAATTAGTAATGAGGATGCAAGAAATTAAAAAAAAAGGTCTTTCTTTTTGCCTTGACTTTGAGCAGGTTCTGTGTCCGCTTGAGGAGTAGAATAAAAAGGGGGGCAGTGAGGGGAGGGGGAGGAGGAGAAGGAAAAAATGTGATACAGAGACATTTCCAGGACCAGGTTAAGAGACTGGCAGCTCCCGTGTCTTACTTTGAAACACATGCCATTAAAAGGCAGCCACTAGGCTGTAGGAGATCCCAGGCAGCGTCACAGAGATGTGTATATACAATGGAACAGATGTGCCTGACTCAGTTGACAGCTGATGGGCACTATTACCAAGGCAGCCATGAGAGAGGCCATCTTAGAGAACATTTAGCCCACAGTCAGCAATACCATGTGGTGCCAGATGTGTGAGAGGCCACACAAGAAAAGGCTCCATCAGACTCAGGCAGCTGCCCTGGGTGGTACTACAAAGGAGAGCTGGCTCTGCTGAGACCCATCCAAACTGCAGATTCCTGATCACGAGGGAGGGTAGAAAAAATAAAGACAGAAAGTCATAATTTTAATATTGCACTTTTAAGGCAAATATATAGCTTCAGGACCCAAAGTTACCTTATCTTAGTTACTGCAGATTCACAAATTCCAGACTTACACCCTCAAGAAAATAGCACTGTTAACTGGGTATCACATCTCTGAACTTCAAACACATACAAATGGTTTGCATTTTATCCCAGATTACTAATCAACAACCTGAGGATACTGGGGATATACAAACTAGATCATTGGTCTTACAGAAACCCCCAAATATACCTCCCGCAAATATAGCTCCACCCCGTAATGTGTCTTACCCCTCAAGTGTGCACACTCTTCTGAAGAGTGTGTACTTCTTCTACTCTTTCTAATAAATCTGCCTATTCCTCACACTGGCAGGTCCTGGAATGCTTTTCTGTGCAGCAGCTGGCAAACTTACTGTAGTGGGGAAAACTGAGGTCCCCGTTTCCTCTCTTCTATTTGAGATTCTGTCTCAGCAAACTGCCACGTGGTCGTCTCTGATGACAGAACGAGCAGCTCTTACCATTTTAAGTCACAAAGCCTTAGATCAGGGGTGTGAACCTAGGGCACATGTGTTGTTTTTCTTTTAAGACAAAGGATGTTAACACGAGCTGTTTTTTCCTAAGCTAAAACCTCCATATTAATTGTAATGTTAACACTGCAACAGACCAGCGTGTTTTGGGTTACACTCCGGGCACTCATCTCTAAGGGGTTCACTGTAACTGGCTCAGATGTTTTCCTGTACTACTTCCTTAGACTTTTTTGTTTTGGTACTGGGGATCGAACTCAGGTCCTTGTGTTTGCAAAGCAGGTGGCGGAACCACTGAGCTAAATCCCTGGGCCTCCTTAGACTCTTAAGATAATTAAATAATATAATATATAATGTGTTTAGCTCAAAGCCTAACATATACAAGTGCTCAGCGACTATCAATTAATATTTTTGCTCCAAAAATATAAAGCCGTTTGGGTTCCTTTCCAGGGATTGTTAAAAGTGTTAACTCCTAACTCAGGAGTTTTGCTTTCCAGACTAGTTATTCTAAGGAGGCTGAAGTTTTTCATGGCTTCTTCAATATTAAATAAGTTGAGAAGGAATTATGGGCACAGGGTACGGCACAGTTTCTCACACGCCTTCAAAACCCTTCTCTGATGCCCATAAAACCTCCAATCTGTGTCACACCTTCACTCCCTGCCCAACTTCCAGACCACTCTGTCCTCGTCGTCTCTAAGAACTAACACGTGGCTTTATTTCAGTTCCTTTGGATCCAGGTTGATGTGGGTCCTTCACAGAACTGAAGCACACACAGAAAACCTTGTGCTTTCAAGGCTAGAGCTACATGCATGGCGAACAAAACCTGTTAACTCTCCCAACTGTGGCAAGAAAACAAGAGGGGGCCAGGGATTCAGCTCAGTGATTCCGCTGCCTGCCTCTCAAGCACAAGGACCCAAGTTTTTAAGAAAAAAAAGAAGAGTCTAGTCTTATAAAAAAATTCAATTTATAATCCCCAATTGGTCCCTGTCCACAAAAATAAGGTTTCTATGGTCACCTAAATTTGTGTATAACCTGGGGAGAAACATGAAGATTTTAAAACAATTACTTGCACTCATTAATGAAAAGGCAGAAAGAGTCATGGCTTTCTTTCAGCATCCAAGATGGGGCAGAATGCCAGTCCTGCAAGGAGCGAACGAATCACTATTTATTAGTCCCAGCAGGCCATCCACAACACTGAGTGGTTCTGAGGGCCTCGTAGGCGCTGACACAGCACAGCTGAGTGCACGTCCAAGTCCCGGTGTTCCCTGACAGGGAAATCCAAACCCCTGACTTGAAACGTGACAGGTTCAAGTTCAAGGCAAAACGACCACATGGCAGTTGGCTGAGACAGAATCTCAAATAGAAGGCTGGGGTTTCTCAGCTAAACATAGTACTGTTTTTTAAAAAATATTAAAAAAAATAAATTGAGGAGTCATGTACAAAATGATGCATTTTATAAAACAGGCCAACCGATAAGAAGCAGTTTTAATTTCTCTGTCTCTTTCAGGGAACACAACTGATCTCCCTTCTATTGGCTAAAAAGATCAGAATGACCGTCGAAAGAATGAGCTCTGGATTCAGAGACAGTCGTAAGAGATGTCTCTCTGGAAAAGAAAGCTCGATGGCTGTGCGGTGCATTATCAGGCCTCCGCTCAGGCGTCAGGAGACACGGTGCGTCCTGCAGAAGTCATGTGTAGGAAGCAGCTGTCACACTTACAGTGGATTCACAGGAGCAGCCTCTGCCTCCCACCTCCAAGGATCTGTTCATTTTCTGATTCTCTATTTGCATTTCCATTTCCACAAGGGACAAAGAGGAAAGGAGCACGGCAGAGGAATGGATGGAGAAGGAGGTGGAGAATACCAAAGTGTTCTAAACAGACGGAGTTAGTCTATGCGGAAGCTCCCAGACATGGAAATGACGGAGCCATCAATTCAGGAAGAGAAATGTAGGGAAATGCAAGGCGGCAAAAATAAAAGACTGCACAACGGCTCAGAGTGCTTCTCAAGCAATCCCAGGAGTCCAGAGGATGCCCTCGAGAGAGATGACAACGTCTGAAAAAAGGCTCTGCTGCAGGACGGCATGTGGATGGGAGGGCAGCCTCAGCCACAGCGGAAGCAGAAAAGAGGGAGAGAAGGTGCAAACAGTCCACTTCAGGTGAGTTATGAACAGACGCTGAAGGGTAAAGCCGGAAGACAGCAGGCCAGCAAGGAGTTCTGCAGAGTGGACCTTAACTCCCTGTCCTGGGGGTACGGTGTGGACCTAACTCCTGGAGCAGGAGGCTGTGCCACTCTACCAGTCAACATGCAGACTGCAGTAGGTCCTCAGCTCACCTACTGGTACGTTTTAGGGACACAGTACAGTTCCGCTCACCATTAGGCTGTCCTACCTGTACACAAGGCACCTTGGTTCTCATTTTTTCCCGATTCCCTGCCCTCCCTTCACCCCCTCCAGACTTCCCTATGTACAGAGACTGTGTTTCCATGTTTTCCATTTCTCACATTGTTTCTTTTCCCTTTCCTTACCCCTGCCCCTCCCACGTCCCCTACTCCTTTAGACCTTTTCTTCCTATTCCACATTATCAATTATACATTTTGATACTTATTTACACTTTTAGTTTTACACAGTAGAGAAATTATTCGGTATTTACACGTGTGTCCTGTGTATTTCCCTTAAGAGTATGGCCTCAATGTGCATTCATTTAGCTGTAAATGTCTCTAGTTTATCATTCTTTCTGGCTAATTTTGTAAGTCCATTTTATAAAAAAAAAAAAAAAAAAATCACATCTTCAGCTGGGCGGGGTGGCGCACTCCTTTAATCCCAGCACTCAGGAGGCTGAGACAGGAGGATCGCTGTGAGTTCAAGACCAGCCTGGGCTACATAGTAAGTTCCAGGTCAGTCTCAACTACATAGTGAGACCCTGTCTCAAAAAAATAAAAAATAAAAAAAATTAAAAAGCACAACTTCTTTATCCAGTCTCCAATAGATGGGTAATTGGGCTGTTTCCAAGGTTTAGCTATTACAAACTGTGCCACTACAAACATGGGTATGTTTATAAACATGTATCACTGTGGTATGATCCTTCTAATTCTTCTGGGAAGATACTCAGCAGGGGATTAGCTGGGTCAAATGGAACCTCTAATCCTAGTTGTTTGAGGTTAGCTCCATATTGATTTCAATAGTGGTTGCACCAGTCTGCACTCCCATCAACAATGGAGAAGGGTTCTTTTCTCTCCACAGCCCCGCCTGCATTTGTTACTGGTTGATTTCTTGATAGCAGCCATTCTCAACTAGACCTCAAAGGGGGTCAAACAGCCTCATTCATGTATCCAGTGGTCCAAGCCAATGGTCATGTTCAAAGAATACTGAGTCAACGTGAGAAAATGGGAGGGAAGCACTGCTTTAAGTAATATAATGGGGAATGAAGTGGGTAGATATGGGACTGAGAAACAATCTATAAAGATCTACTTTCCAATTGTTCCATGCAGACTTCCTGAGCTACAGAAAACACTTATGCAGAGAAGTGAGAAACTCAACAGCCAGAAAGACCACAGTATATGCCAACCCTCTTTTTACTTTAATGGCTTCAGCCCAGGCTTTGGAGACCCACACAAATAGTTAGGCCAATTGAAAATGGGACAAACAGAAAAGCTGGGGCACCAGACATCTCTTCAGCCCGGGTAATTATAACTGGCACTATGACAAAAGGCCAGCGGGAAGTAAACCAAGCTGGGACAGCCATGGATGGAGGTTTATTCCAAAATCAGTCTGTCTCCTCTAGCTGAAAACAAGAGACGGCTATTGTCCAGGGGAAGCTCAGAGGTGTAGCCCTCCTACTTCTTCACTGGGTTGAATTCTCCCTGATGACCCAGGGAAAGGAGCTAAAATGGAAGTTGCTGATTGTTGTTAAAGATCTGGAAATCCCAGAATGAAAGCTCACTAGCCCATCACATAGGGCATAGCCAATCCCAAAGGGTGATGTTGCCTTTCTTGTACCACCTGGGGCCTTGAAGAGCTGCAATTTTCATGCTCAGAACAGAACAGAAGAGTCCTTCCCCTCCACTTGTATTTGGGAAGGAAGAAAAAGAGCTGGACAATGAGGAAGAAATGGAAAAGCTTAAACACTTGAAACGCACCAGCTGGTGGTGAGAATATCAGATTACCTCCTCTCTCAGCTCCCCCCCCCCCCGCCAGCACTGAGGAATCTGGCCCCAGACAGAACTGGGGACAGAGATGCACTTGGAGCTGAGAACCAACTGCTGGCCACCCAGGGGAAGGAGAGGGCAGGAGGAGTTGGCAGCCCGCTCTGCCGCACAGCCTACCTCACCCGCCTGTCACAGGCAGAGCTGAGATTTGGGTCTCCCCCACAGCAGCAGTCAGAGAGGCCACACCAGGACCGCTTACCTGGAGGTGCTGTGATGGGCGAAAGGGGCTTTAAAGTCAGAGGGATGTGCCTGCCTGCCTCGCTCTGCTCCCCTGCACCTCCTCTCTCTCTGCCTCCCTCCCCGTCTCTCTTCCCTGCTTCCTGTATTTATTGAGCACCTGCTACATAACAGGCATTACTATACCATATGCCAATGATGACCAGCACTTTTGATTTCAGCTGTGCACCCCGGCTGTCACTGGCCTCTAGCATGATAATGCCAGACTTACTCTCAACTCCTGCCTCTTGGGGCCCTATCGACTACCCTTCTAGCCATCACTGCCCCCATGTCTTGTACCCAGCAGTAAAATGGTCCTGTGTCCCAATGCTTCCAAGCCCCGCTGGAAATTAGCAAAGCTAACCAACGACTCTGCTTTGAGAGAAGACCACAAGTGACAGGACTCTGGAAGCAGTGCTTGGTTTCCTGCCTTTATCCTCCCCACCCCTCCCCAAAAGGCTCTTCACTGCCACTCATCATGCCTCTGCCCTTCACTGCGGCCCTCTCCTGGGTTGTGTTCTGGATTGAATCCAACTTCAGCCACTTCTTCTGGGTACTGACTGTATGCTAGCAGAAGCAAAACACCGGTGTACTCCCTGGAAAGCTCACGGTCCTCACAGGAGAAAGACACAACAGAATTTGTAATGAGGTATATGCTAAGTGCCATAATTGGCACACTTCTAAAAGGCAATAAAGACACACATGTGAAAGCCATTAATCCTCAATGTGGTAGGCAAGACACCAAAGAGAAGGTGTGACAGGTGAGTGGGGGCTCTCACAGCCAGGCCAAAGCTCTAGGCGGGGTCAAGGTACGATCTGGTACGGCAAGAGTTCCCTACAAACAGTGCACGTGGATGCAGGTGAGATGGGTGGAGGGGCAGTGGATGGCTAGGAGGAGGGCCTTGGACATGGGTTCAAAGACCATATGGATCATGAGTCTCGGGAAGTGGGCAGGCTCAAACCACCAGAGATGTCTTTAAGATCCTACCTGACATGTACACTAGTTGTACATTGTTGTGTTATGGGAGGTGTACAAGTAATGGGTGTTAGTATTTCAGTTATAAGACCACTGTATCACCACTGTGGTGGACTAATGGTCAACTTGAACGCCCAGCTGAGATGAATCAGTATGGTCTGGGCACGGAAGACCAACCTGAAGACTGCTGCCGACTGCGTAAAAGGAGGGCTGGAAAGGAAGATCACTTGCTGTCGATTTTCTTGGAGAAGCTTGGCATGTCTGGTTTTCCTGATGCAAATTTGGCTACTCCCGTCAGAGGAGGAGCTCTGGTCCTCGGGATGGCTGCTGTTCTCATCAGAGGAGTCCTGATCTTCACCTTGAACATCGTTTCCTGGCTCCAGCGCAGGTCCTTCAGCCTGGTGGCAGAGACCCTTCACCTTGCCGGTGGAGGCTTTCTAGCTTGCACCACTGGCCTTTGGGCCTCCCCAGTGCAGATTCTCCATGCAGACGCGCATAAGACACTACCATGGGCTCTAGTCCTTCAACAGGCCTTGTGCAGGACACTGCTGTGGGATCCAGGCCCGTGGCTGGATTCTTTGGGTCCCTAGTGTGTGGACAGATCTCTTGTACCCCTCTGCATTTGACTTGAGTGAATATTGTAAGATAATCCTATAAATTACGTGTCCTGTATGAAATCTATTCCCTTGCCAATTCTGACTACAACAATCCAATTTTAGCACATTCTCATCACCCCAAAAGAAACTTCGTGTCCATTCGCAGGCAATTCCATTCCCACCGACCATATCTTACCTTCCTCCAGCATCCACTCACCACTTCTCTCTCAGATTTGCTTGTTCTGAGGATTTCACAGAAGTGAAATCATAGAACACACCGTCTTTTGAGACTGGCTCATTTCACCTGATGTATTTTCAAGGTTGGGGCAAGTATCAGAATCTCCTTATTTTTAACGACCAAAGAGTAGCCTGTTCTTCCAATATATAGATGTTGCTGGACTGTTGATGAAAATATGTTGTTTGCACTGTGGGGCTCTCATGAATAGTGCTGCTCCAAACACTCATGTGTAAGTCTTCACATGGGGCTCATCTTTATGTCGCTTAGGGACAGTCTGAGGGGTGCAAATGTAGCCAAATGGCGACTATGTTCAAGGACGTGACAACAACCAAATGGTTTCCAAAGTGGCCGCAGTCTCACATTCGCACCAGCAATGTTGGAGGCCCTGCTTTTCCAAACCTTCAGCATGAGCCCTGCTGGGTATGAAGGGGGACTTCACTGTGGCTCTGAGGTGGGAATTCCTACTGATGAATGATATGGAGCACCTCTTCGTTTCCTTATGTATGAGAGACTTCCGAAAGCTAAGTATCTGTTTTCTAATAAATCAGAGTTTGAACCAAATGGAAGAATGCTGTAAGAATGAAGGGAAGAAAGAGGTAATGAGATGCTGGACCAGGGCAAAAATGAGAGAGAGATTCAGAAGCTCTTTCCATGGCAGAATCCACTGGATGGGTGTGTGACACCTAGGAGAACAGGGGACAGGAGACAAGCAAGAATTCCAGGGTTTCTAGTCTGGCCAACCAGGAAGATAGAGAGGCCATTAACCAAGGCGGAAAATGAGGCGTCACAGCCTAGACAGGGGAGACTGGGCGCAGTTTAGTGTATGCTACATGTGAGGAGCCCTGGGAGATCCATCTAGTAGGCCCCAGGGGGAGCACTATGGAGCCCCAGAGAGATGGAGCGCTAAAGTCTCAGTCTCTAAGGTAAAGGAAGTACAGCTGAGTAACCTGGCCTGCATGTATACGAAGGAATTCTGCAATTATCTCTTCAGAACCCTGGGCAGGAGCCCTTTCAGTATCCACGAAAGAATGAGGGACAGACCAGAGCATTGTGAGAGAGAGAATGTGAGCCCAGAAGAAAAGAGAGCAGGCACAGACTGTTTTCCATCTCCATAGCCACCCTTTCCTTGGTGTCCTTATTCCTGTGGAAGCCGAGCGGCGTGCAGACCACTCCCACCCTTCAGATACAACGGAGCATCGGGCGGGGAGGGGTAAGGTGCACGGAACTGTCCTGCAGGGTGAACGTTCCCGGCAAAAGGCGCCACCACCTACTAAGGAGCCAAGACACACTCTCCTCCATGGGTCCCCTCCCTGTTCCAATACTGTTCTTCTAAAAATTGAAAACGACCGGGGGCCAAGCTTCCAAACACTGTGCTTCCTTTTTAAATTTCAGTCTTCAAGAAAGGAAGGCACCAGAAAAAATGGACCTAACCAGTCAGTGACACATATCCATTAGTAGAGAGTTTTGACTGTGGAACAGAGGTGCCAATAAAGTCTGGGTTTCAAGTACTTAGCCCCAGCACCAGGATTCAAATATCAAATGAACAAGAGAACAAAGAGAAGTCACTTGGAATCCAGAGTGAGATTATTTCTAACTATTTTTCCAGATCCCGCTCTTTTCCATCTACTTCCTGGTTTGGGAAGCTGCACACAGAGACTAAGCCAGAAGGTTCCGGTCAGTAGATATCACCACTAGAGTAGGAAAGTGAGGTCGCCTCCTTCCTCCCCACCAGGCTGTCAGGGGCTCCTGTCCCAAGGTTCTCTCTGGGAGGATACCCTTTCCCAGGCTGCCAAAGCACCCTCTTCCTTGCCCTTCTCATCCAAAAGCGACAGCTCTGTGCCATTAGCAGTTCTGAGACACCACCTTAGCACCTTCTCTGATCCCTGCACACACCTGTGAACAGTCTCAAACCTCTGTGTATCCCTGCTATTTCCCGACAGGACCAGGTTGATTCAACCTTCCTGTTGAAAAGTAAGGAACATATTACTCCTTAGGAACCCAGTGGAAGTATGCTACTGACACTCAAGTAAGTAGATTGTCGTCTCTCTCACAGGGAAAACTGTCCTCGCTGTAAGTCAGCTTCCTGGTTCTTAAGCCAAGCAAGACCCTTTCATCGTATCCAACTGTTCTTGCTCTGTCTGGACCTGACACATGATTGGGCTGTTACGGCTTGAACCTAGATGTCTCCTCTAAGCCTCACGCACTCTTCAGTGGGGGCTCTGGGATGGCTGAATCGCGGGTATGTCATGCTGGATGAGGGTGTGCGATACTGGGATTAAGGGTATGTGGGAACGAAATTGGTTTAGCATAGATCTGGGTGTGGAAAACGGGAAGGGCCCATACGGGGTGTGAGTGGCACCACTCAAAGGCTGGTAGCTTGGATGGGATAAAAGGGAGAGCAAGCTGCTGCTTGCTGCTTTGCTGACTCCTGCCTCCTTTGCCATGAACTGTTTGTCCTTCCTGATGTCCCCCTGCTGTGCCACCCTGCTTTGGAGCCAGATGACTATAGAATGAAACCTCTATAAACAGTGAGCTAAAACAAACCTTTCCTTCTTTAACTTACAGGTGTCAGGTGTTTTGTCTCAGCAACAACAAACACAGGCCAAACACAGTCGTAAGTATTATGGGTGCTAAAACAGGACACTGTGTCACCCTTCAAGAAGGCACTGGGGAGGGGGCAGATACACTCAAGCATCTATGGCAACCGAGCCCTCCAAAGCCATCCTACCTCCTGGTATGGACTTGCTTTGGTCTTATCCCTTTATTCTTGAAGGAAAAATAAAACTTCTGGCCTTCCTTCACTGACTTCATGACAATGCTAAGAAATGAGAGGCAAGAGCAATATGGCTTCTGGAAAATAGTGCTACAGCAAGAACCAGAAAGGGGAGAAGCCACAAAATCCAGGCTGGCTTGCAGTAGCTTCTAAGGCAATCTTTGAAATCTATGAGGAGGGATAAATGTGGCTCAGGGAACAATGGAATTGTGACTCACTATTCAAGCGAGGTGCAGGGAAAAGGCGCCTCTCCAGCCCATGGACAAGGGACAGCTAGCCAAGGTGTACGAAGTGTTAGGGCTGAAAAAGTCCTAACTCCCCGCTCAAAGAGGCTACGCTCTGTGAACTCCAGCCTCCCCACAGACACCAGACGTCCCTGGGACCCGTGTTTGCCTCGTTCTCAGGAAAGCAGTGGTGCTGCCACTCTCCCAGAGTTCACACAGGGAGTCAGTGAGATCATGTGAGGGAAAACCACAAAGCAGCTGACTCACACAGAAGCACAGCTTCCTTTCCAACCTAGGCACCACTCTTGTGAAGACCCTGCCTAGATGGAACCACCTTACAAGAACTAATTGTTCTAACCTACATTTCTGAAACAATCAATTCTACTTTAATTTCCCACTCAAAATACTGCAGAAAAAGGTCAGTGACACTCCCACCCTCTAGGAAGACCATGCCCTGCTTAGATGTGTTCTGTCAGCGGAACGGGACCAAATCACCTCACGGTGGCCACGCTTGCGACTGCCTCCTGCGAGCTCGGGAGGGAAGGTGACGGGGCCCACAGAACACACATTACCGCCGCTCTCGAACCAGAGCCCTGGGCTCCTCATTTGCACACAGTACTATCGACAACATGAAAAACAAGTTATACACGTGAGAGAAGCAGTTTTACAGGAGATGGGGTAATAGTTACTCAGAAATACAAATTAAGAGAAAAAAGCAGTAAAGGTTGTTTTTAGAAGGATTTTTTTTTTTTTTTTTTTTTTTTTTTTTTTTTTTTGTACTGGGGATCAAACTCAGGACCTTGTGCTTGCAAGGCAGGTAGCAGCACCTCTGAGCTAAATCCCCGGCCCACTAGAAGTACTTTTGCTTGCTTGTTAGACAATATTTTACAAGGATCATGCAGGCGGGGGTGGGTTCTGAGGGGCTCAGGATAACTCTGGAAAGGTTGCTACAGACCTCCTCTGGATGCTACTTCAGTAAGGCAAGCCCTCCAGTGGTCTGCACATTCTCTTCTAGGGTACCAGCTGTGGGGGAGCCTTCTCCAGCTTCCTGCCTCCAACCCTGGCCTGAACCCATCTTAGAATTCCAGACACAGCCGGACCTGAACTTGGGCACTATGTGATCAGCATGAAGGGAAGCCAGTCAGTGGGTTAGAGCTGAGCCCTCAGTAGCAGCCCTCAGGCCTGAGGACTAGGGAGGATTTGAACATAGAGAGCAAGCTGCTGTAGCAGCCACAGCAAAAGGGAACCCACAGCTAGAATGGAGCAGGCAGCAGGCAGCAAAGAAAAGGAAGGAACAAGAGGTGAAACCAGAGTGGTTGTGAGAGAGCAGTGAAGCCACAATTCCTCAGGGCTCCCTTCTGTCCTCACCTCTTAATGCGCTGGTCCTGGGAGAGTCTGACCAAGACAGGAAGAGCTGTGACATGCTGATTTTAACAGTGCACAGCACTACTCCAGGGCTACGTGGTAGATAGAGCCTACGCCCCTAGGGGCAGCCATGGCCTGTGTTCCAAACCTGAAGGATCTCAGGTTTTTCCTGGAGTGAAGCAGAGATTCCAAGTACTCACTACTGACAGCTCATGCACACAGCCCAGAGAATATCACACGAGCTGTCAGAACTAATGAACATATCCTAAAACCACAGGTCTATGGGCTCACAGATACCACAAATGGTTTGATTCTCAAGTTTCCATTGCCTCAATTTTTCTTTTTTTAAAACTAACCTTATTGGTACATTTTAGGTACACATTATAATCACAGTCATCATTGTGAATTTGTTCCTATACATGATATACCTTAGTTCTTGTTTTTTTCCTATTTCCTCTCCTTCCCTTTCTATCCCCCTACCCCCCGATTTTTCTGAAGACCATCCAGAAATCATATAATTCACTTACATGAGCCAAAATACTGATTTAATAACACTAAGGAAACACTTCTTGACTGAACTGGCAAAACACAGACACATGGGGGAAGACACAGACAGGGCTCTATTTATCAAGAAAAAGCCTGAGGGGAAAACACCATATTACATAATTTAACTCTGTTGTGAAAGACTGAGGCTGTTGCCAAATATGCTTTACTTCTCTGCTCTTTCCTCATAAGAGACAGCTGAGGAGCCAAAAGCTTAAATCAGAAGAGTCCTTGAAATTACTTTTGTGAATAAAAACAAAAGTTCAAAAAGTCACAAGAACTGGCTCCAGCTCAGAGAAGAGACGACAAATGTACCATCGACAGAAAGCGCTGAAGAAGTCTCGGTGTGCTTCTCTGTGTCCTGGGCACCAGGAGAAGAAGGGACAGGGCTGCGAACAGGCCAGGGCCTCAAACACCCCTCAGTGACCAGCTTCCCTATGCCCCACCACCTGTACCTGGTTTCCTACAAGTTTTGTCACCTTCTGCCACCTTGGCTGTCATCTGCACCCATCCTTTTAATCACCACCATTGTGTTTGGAAAGGATCTGGCAGGTCTGGATCTGCCGGCCAAGCCCGTATGTCTTCATCTGCACACATGCACCATGGTGGTTCTCCGTGAGAGAATTCATATTCTTATTCGGTCTGATTAGAGGACCAAACTGGCTTGCTTTCTTCAGAAAAATCAACCATGCCAACTCTTACTTGGCAGTGTTAGTTCTTTTACTTTATAAATCTACACATATTAACCCTTCAAACAGACAGTTCAGAGCTACCGAGATGATGGCCCTGAGGTAGGCAGCGAAGGAGCGCTGTTCAGTTCTTTCCTGTGTTAAATGCTAGCCCTATGACCCCTTTCCAGTCTTTCTCTCCCAGCCGTTCTCCCCAAGTACGATTTATGTAGCACATCGTTTTGCAGTTTCCTACTCTTACCACGATTTAGTTTTCTGTTTTTAAGTAGCTCACGGAACTGTACAGTAACACATGAGCAGCACAGGAATTATAGGATAGCTTCTGCTCAGTGTGTGCTTCTGTGTTAGTTAACTGGGGTTGCTGAAACAGGCACCATACATGGGGAGGGTGAAAACACAACTTACTGTCTCATAGTTCTGAAGGACAGCAGCCCTAACTTGAGGTGTTGCAGGCAGGGAAGACTCAGTTCCACACCTGTGCCCTGGTCCCTGGGGGACTCACACAAGCTTTGGCTCACGGATGCATCACTGCGGTCTCCTCTCTCCACACAGCATCCTCCCTACGCTCCTGTTCCCACAGGCCTGTTTGTAGGACACCAGTCAGATATGATGTGTGTCCTGCTCTACTCCTGCCTCTCCTTATCTTAACTACTAACATCTGAAACAACCCACTTCCCATTAAGGCCACATTGTGAGACGCAGGACAGGAGTTCCTTGTATTCTGGGGGACACAAGTCAGTCGATAACACCTTTTTAAAAGGTGAACCCTACAGCCAGGAGCAGTAGAAGCATCCAGGAACTGTTAAAAATACAAACACTTGGGCCAAATCCTACAAGGCCTATTGGTTTAGGCCAAGCATCATTTTATGAGGTTCAGTGCATGTCTTGCCTTTCGCAATGAATCCCTAGCCTTTCAGGACCATCTGACTACTTACATTTCATGTTGCTTCTCCTACAGTAGGTGATCAGCTAGTATTTTTGCTTCCATAAAACGGGCTAGAATCTGGAAGTCTGTGCCAGTTCCAGGTATGGGGCCTTCAGGGCGTTACATCCTGTCTGCTCACGAATATGAGAATGAATTGCCAACACTAAAGAGTTACCTTGGAAAGAATAGAACTGCAAAGTTCTACGTCAACAATCAACTGACTGATGTCTGCCCCTTGGAGGAGGGTCACGAGGACTCTGAGCCACAGTGCTCTCCATCCCTGCTGTTCCCCTGACACTGAGGCATCCCAGAGACTCACCGTATCCATTCACAGTGCCCTGCCTGGTCCCCGAAGGCCTTTGAGCTATGCAGAGTGGAGAGCAGGAAAGAGAAACACGGCACTATCCACACACCAAAGTGCTTGACTGTTTCTGAGCAGCAGGTTCAGGAAGGCAATGCTAGAGGTTAGGGCCTCTGATTAATACTATCATACCTGTCAGGGTCACAGGGATGATGTCAGGGTCACAGGGTCGATGTGAGGGGTCACCCAAAGGCCTTCGTGTTCCAGAATTGGTCAGCAGGTCGTAGAACAATTAGGATGTGGGTCTTGGTGGAAGGCTCGGGAGGCTCCCTTAGAGGGGATATCAGCACCGTGGTATGACACACTCTCTCTCTCTCTCTCTCTCCCTCCCTCCTTCCCTCTCTCCACCTTTGCTGGACTGTGTGCTCCCTGTTCGAAAGTTCTGCCTTACCACAGACCCTACAACAATGGGGTCATGTGACCGGAGACTGAACCCTCTGAAACCATGAGCCAAAACAAACTTTTCCTCCTCGTAAGTTGATTAGCGCAGGTACTTTATCCCAGCAGCACAAAGCTGATTGACAGTCAATTTAAAGTTCCATAAATCTGGCCTCACGCACCAGGTAAAAAGGAAGGTTATGAAACAGTTCAAGCACTAAAGAGGGAAGCCTTGCTGAGGCTTTCCCTGTTATGGCATGCGGTTGGGCAAAGCAAGGAGAGATCTCTGGGTCCGCAAGACTTCCTCTGAGAGCAGCAGGATGTGCAGAGCACGGGATCGTGGCTTTCAGACACGACAGACACCTCTTTTGTGTTTATACTATACCAGGCTGCACACTGACTGTGAGAAGTTTATTTTCCAGGAAGCAAGCAGGGGTTTCAGGCTTACAAAAACATTAAAGGGCAGCTCCTGCCTGGGATTTGACCACTGTTCCTTTTACACAAACAAGAATGCAGCATCTACATAAGACAGCAGACATATTCCCAGGTCCCTGGGGCTGGTCAAGGAAATAGAAGTGAGGTAGCTGCTGGGGTCTCTGTCTCCATAGCAAGGATGGGCTTAGCATTCAAAGGCAGAATCCAAACACACACACAGGTGGAGGCAGGCAGCAGGTCTCAGTCAGGAAACATGCCTCATCCGGAAACCTCAGGAAGCTGGGCTGCAACAGTGTTCATCCCAAACAACAAATCCAAATTCAACTGCTGCTCAGATTCCTGACCTGGGGAGGGGCAGGCAAATGGCCACTGCTAAGCTACCACTTACTTTTGGACTAATTCTTGATTTTTATTCTATTCTAAACTACCACTATACCTCAGTATTCTTTAAGAAAGAAAAGAGATGGTGCACTCACTAAAAAACAAAGTTCCTTTAAAGTCACTAGTATGTGGAACATTTTTCTCAAAGCTCATTTTCTCAAAGGTAAAGATCACTCCAACGTGGTCAAACACGTTCATCTGAGAAGTCCATTAAGATTTTTAAAAAACACCTTTCATGGCAATGTAAATATATACAGAATGGAAAAGTCCCCCAAGATTAAAAAAAAAAGTGTACTTTATTTCCTTAACATTTAGTACCACTGTATTAGAGTTCTCCAAAGAAATAGAATCAATAGGAGAACCAATATATATTTCAATATAAACTACAGATACACATCCTATTGTGTATATATATGTGATGAGATGTAAATATATACACGAATTGGCCCGTGAAGTTTGGGAGGTTGACAAGTCCCAAGATTTGGAGGGTGAGTTGGCAAGCTGGCCACCCAGGAAAACTGATGGTGTAGTTCTAGCTCCAAAGCCAGCAGGCTAAACTACAAGAAAGAGTCCATGTTTCAGTTCAAGTCCAAAATCAAGAAAAAGCTAATGTTTGAAATTATCAGGCAGGAGAGATTTTCCATATTCAGCAGAGAGAATCTTTTTGTTCTAGTCAGGCCTTGGACTGATCAGAGGCCCACCCACAGCAGGGAGGCCATTGGCTGTACTCAGTCCCCCAAGGTAAATAAATGTTGACCTCATCCAGAAACATCTTCATGAAACTCTTGGGTGTTGTCTTACCAAGTACTTGGGTAGCCCATGGCCCAGCTAAGTTGACAGTGAAGATGTCATAACTCCCTTTATGCCTGGTGGGTAAAACAAGCAAAAACAAGTAGTTCACAGGAGATGCTAAAATTTGTAGACAGCAAACAATCAGGAATGGGTCCCCTCTACGACTTCCTGTCCACACCCAACACTCCTGCCTCTGTGCTCTTGCTCAGCTTTTATCCATCATCATGCACTCAGCAACGTAAGAGCGTGCACTGTCACACGCCAATTAGAATGGCTGCAATGTTTTAAAACCCAGTGCATGTCAAGGGCAGGCAGAGCAACCGCAAGTCTTAGCCACTGTCCCGGGGACTGTAAAACAGCATGGCTACTTAGCAAACAGGTTCGCGGCTTCTTACACATTTAAACTTATACTTTCAACATGACGCATCCTGTGTATGTACCTGAGACTAATAAAATGTATGTTCACACACAAGTGTGTATGTGAGCATTTATAGCAGTGTTATTCACGATAGATAATAGTAGAAACAACCCAAACGCCCCTCGGGGTGCGGGGTGAAGAGACAAATACCCATATGGCGGAGCACTCAGCAGTAAAAAGAAACAAGCAACACACAGATCTCAGAAACACCATACTGTGTCACAGGAGCCAGTCTTAAGAGGTTCTCTTTACACAGCGTTTTCAAAATGACAACAGTAATGATGAGGACCAGCTTGACAGCTGCCAGGAGTGAGGGAGCAGAGGGCAGGGTGCCGAGGAAATCAGTCCAGGGGTACGGGCTATTCAGGGGCATGAGGAGTGTTCGGCGTCCTGATTTGGAAAGTAGTGATATGATCTCCATTTTTTCACTTTTGTAGCATTACACAACCTTCCAACATCATAAATTTACCTTTAAAATTGCTTTAAGTCAAATGATAAAAAAGAAATGTTTCTATCCAAATTAGGCACAATGTAAATAAAGGCACCTAATGAAAAATATCTACAACATGGGGCCAGGCAACAAAAGTGGAGTCCAAAACACACCTCCCAGGTGGGCACAAAATGCTCACAGATAGCACGAATCCCCTATCTTGGTGTGGAAAGTGGTCCAGCGGTTTCCTCTCTGACCTCTGGCACAAGCGGGGAGGCCTCTGCAAAAGCAAAACAGTGGTGCTTTGGGGACGTCTTGGTCCCGGGCTTTGTGGTCATGTCTCTTACAATGAAGCCTTAAGGACGGAGTCTAGGCTTCTCGACAACAAGGATGCACCCTGGATATCCTGGCCCCCAGGCCTCATCTTTACCACAGCTCCGGCCTCTCAGGCGCCACTTAAAGCTGCAAGGACCACTATGTGCATCGCTCTTCCTTTACTGTACCCTGAGCAGGATTTGGCTCCCCATCCCCAAAGCATCAAAGGAAGCACTGTTCTTCCTTTAATGCTGGGGTTCTGGGAATGGGAAAGGGTTATTCTCGGAAAGTAGGTGGCAATGTCAGGACACAGTTTTGCATTTTTGCCTGTCACAACTGGCACTGGCGGGTTTTCCAGGGCACAGATAGTGCTAAACATTCTATAATACACAGGACAGCGGCCTAAACAAGAATGTTGCTGCCAGGCATGGTGGTGCATGCCTGGAATCCCAGTACTCAGGAGGCTGAGGCAGGAGGATCAATGTTGAGTTTGAGGCCAGCCTGAACTGCATAGCAAGACTTTGTCTCAAAAAGACCAAAACAATGCAAGAATGGTGCACCCACTAGTGCCGAGGCTGAGGAAGGGAATTCACTAACCACATCTGTGAGCAAGTAATGGGTAAGGTATTTGACAACCTTATCTCATTCTCCTCCCAAAGCCTTTTTTAGGTAGATATGATCAATTCCATTCTACAGTTACAAAATGTGCGGTGGAGGATCACAAAGCAATGTGCCAGTGCTGAATCAATTTCAGTGCTGAATCAAGACTTGTGAGGAGCAGGATGGCACTAGGGGGCTGGGCTGGCTGCTCTGTAAATGTTCTTTTTAGCCTTGTCTTCTGGGATAAAAAAACACTGCTGAGATTTAGCCAGGCTTTATAGCACACACCTGCAGTCCCAAGTACTCAGCAAGCTGAGTCCAGGAGTTTGAGCCCAGCCAGAGCAACACAGAGAGGCCACTTAAAAAAAAAAAAAAAAATCACTGAGAGATGTGCAAAAAGAGGGAGATTCAGGGCTGGAAGACAGGACAATCTGAACTCAAGGGTTCGTGAATGGGACTCGTCACCACCATAACAAACACCAGGGGGGTTTATGGCAGAGTCTCCTGCTCTCCCCAGCCTTCATCTATAAAGCCTACAGAGAGACCCACTGTCTGCCCTTGAGGGCTTCTTCTCCTCTCCCACCAGCAAACGCTGCCGGACTGGGTCACAAGGAGTGAGGCCCCACAGGACACATTTAGGCAGGAAACCGGTAAGGAAGCACACAGAGAGATGAAGACTCAGAATACTGTGGCACAACCAGCCGAGCGCAATGACAGCTGGTGGGTGGGGCTCACAAGAGGAAGTCAGCAACCAGGTTGAAAACAAGTCCTGTCATCACCTTTGGTTCACTTTACCCCACTTACATAGTTAATGTTGACAGTCCCACAGTTACAAATGTTCTCTCTCTCCGTGTGTGTGTGTGTGTGTGTGTGTGTGTGTGTGTGTGTGTGTGCGCAAGGAGGAAGAGACGAGGGGAGAAAGAAGGCAATGGAAGCAGAAAAAGAGAAAAGCAGGGACAGAGAGGAAAGGACAAGGGTCTGAAGCTTGACGGAAAGCAGAGGAGCTCCAGGCAGACAGACCACCACGGACTAAGTGGTGCACCTGAGGGCTCGGGACCCTCCCGCTCCCGAAGCCCAGCCGAGAACGCACGTCCCGCAGGTCTCGCCGGAAGAAGTGGGGCCACAGGCGACACACTCCCGCCGCCCATCCGCCCTCCACCGGCCCCCGCGGAGCACTCACAGCTCCAGGATCAGAACGACGTCTGTCTTGCTCTCGTACACTTCGTGCAGAGCGATGACGTTGGGGTGCTGGGTCTCCTTCAGGATGCTGACCTCCCGCTCGATGTCCTCCCGGCTCACCCCCCGCCGGCTGGACTTGGTCCTCCTCTTCTTGATAAACTTGGCGGCGTACTGCAGACCGGTGCTTTTCTCACGGCACCTCTTCACCACCGCGAACTGTCCGCTGCGGGGAAAAGATGGGATATTCTGTTTGGTTCTCGCTAAAAGCATGATTTGAAGGGGGACATGGCATGAGGGGAGGAGAATAAAATTGTAACCAGGAAAGTTCAAATAGTGGGAGATGAACAAAGTAAGAAGGGATGCTTCTTATTGTCACAGTGCGGTTTTAGTAAGCTCGTTCCTTCTGAATGATAGTTCAGGGGATAAAAATCATTTTCCCAACCCTTTAACGGTTTACCCGAGTGTCACCTGGGCAGCACGCGTGTTTGCGTACCGACTGTCCTGAGCATTGCTCAGGCAGGTGTCACTTCAGCCAGTCGATGCTCTTTTGCTCGAGATCACTTGTACATCTGTTTATTCGTTTTATACTGACTGTCTTTCGCGTAGTTTTTATTTAGAATGTTGTATTCATCTTTGATGTTTGTTTCTAGTGAAATATAATAAGTCCTGGTTATTTTCTTTTACTAATTCATGTTTATTTGTGAAAAATAACATAAGTTTGTGCAACAAGGTATAAAAACTCTTGCTGTAAGTACACTAGATATAATTTTTAACTTCTGGGAACTCAGTGATATTCTTTTCCAGTACAAAATGGACACATTTGGGACACTGAGACTGGATAGGAAGGAAGTGCCAAAAGATCTGCAAAAGAAAAAAACTGAAAAATGGAGAAATGTCAGCATTATCAGAGAGGAAAAGTCTGTTATCAAATGGAGAATGATAGAAATTGAACGAAGAAATGAAACTCATCAAATTCCAATGGTGGTCAATGATTGCAGTAATTCTACGGGCGGTGTTGACAGAGCTGACCAACATCTAACAAGCCGTCCTGCTCTCAAACAGTGAGGCCTCACTGCTCGAGGCCTGTAGTGAGGAAGCAGCAAAGCAAAACTCTCCTCACAGCCAGGAAACAGAGAGCAAAGAAGAGGCGGGACCCAGCATCCCCTCCATGGACATGGCCCTGGTGACCTAACTTCCTCCCTGCAGCCCAGGTCCTACCTGGTCCATGGCCTCCGGATACCTCCATCCTGAGGACCAAGCCCTAGCACCCGGGCTTTTGAGGGGTGTTCAGAATCCAAACTACACCAAGGGGGAAGGGGACTAAGTGAGCTGATACGCAGAGTGTTCAGAAAACTCCTGACTATGCTAAGTCTTAGGTAATGTAAGCTGTTATTCATCTGCAGCAACTGGAATTATTTTCATAAGCACATTACTGCTTTAGTCTTGAAGCGATGCAATATTATCCTCAAAATATCACTTCCCATCACTGACATGGAAAAAAGAGCCCCAATAGGCCAAAAAAAAAATCCCTTAGGACTGGACTGCACGTGTATAAAACCACTGCCCAAGCCAGCTGCTGGCTCACAAGCGCATCGTCCACAGCCCCTCTCCTCCCGATCCCAGCGGGCGCTGCCCCTGTCAGCTGCTCATCACAGGTTGTCCTGCCGTGGGAACGCAGAGCCATGTGCTGGTCACGGTACAGGCAGCCAGGCTCTCCGGGTGTGGACCTTCGTGTGAGCGGTGACACCTGTCAGCTTCTCCACCACAGAACCTCACAGGCCAGGGTACGGAAAGGACAGACAACTGGAGGAGCTAGCTATTCTCCTGTCATCCCAGGCACTCGCTTCTGTGGGCTGTGGATTAACTGCTGCCCTGATCCTTTCCTTCCTGGGTAACTGGTCCTCAACCCAAGTGCTCTCTGGCACCCACTTTCTTTTTCTTTGTTTTGTTTTTTTGGTACCGGGGATCGAACTCAGGTCCTTGCGCTTGTGAGGCAGGCAGCAGAACCACCGAGCTAAATCCCGGCCCTGGCACCCACTTTCTATCCTGGCTTTAGATCACTTGAAGGACAATTTATCCTCATAAACTGCCACCACCTCAACAACAAGGTAAAAGAGCAACTCGTCTCTCTGTCTGTTTGTTGGCAAGTGTTTCTGAGTCTTTGTCTCCCAGAGCTCAGACCAGGAAGGAAAGTGAACAGACAGCAGCAAAAGCAGGGCCTCACCACAGCCTGCTGTGAGTAGCAAGCCTCGCAGCCCCTGAGCAGCTCCTGACCGCCCAGGGAGGCCCTCACCATTAACATCAATGCAGCTGGAGCTGCTCCGGATGGGGAGTGGGCATCGACTTTACCTGCAGACAGATTCAGTGTGTCCTGTCACTGGACTTTGTTGGAACTACAAGTGACCCTCATCACTCACCGACTGTGTGTTTGGCCATACACCTTCTCCCTGGTATTTTCTAGAAGCTCCACGCCAATACTCATGGCACATGTGGCCACTCATGGATGCGCACGCACTGGTGGAAAGTGTTTGCTGTCACTCCCTGCTGAGGACAAAGAAGCTGATGCCCTGATGCCCTTTCTGTAGTCTACTGAAACCATTTCTTTTGAGTTTTTGTGCCTTCCACTGGGGATTTTACAGTTTAAAATGGCACACAGCATGGCAAAGAAGTGTGGTCTAGTGATCCACAGAGAAGGCTGTGATGTGTTGTGCGTGAGACAGGGCCCATTCAGGCAGGAGCTGGAGTGCTGGTAGCACGAGTTCTGCGTTAGCCAGTCAGCAATATATTAAATAAAGCATCTCTACACAGAAACACATTACAAATAAGGCTGTGCAATAGGTCCAAAAAAACACGGTGCCCGGGGTTTGTAGGAACCTGACCCTGTATCTCCCCTGGGGGCATCGGTGCAGAGTTTGCCAAGAGCTCACAGAACGTAACGCTACTCTGTGCCATTTCTCCAACGCACAAACATTCTTATCAACTCGTGGCTAATGCAGCCCTTTGTTGCATTAGGTATTGAGAGCCAAATTCATTCTGACATTAAAAACTGTCGGTCAAATGTAATAAACGTTTTATTAACTATTAGTGGTCAGAGGTACACAAAGATAATGAGTTTCTTTAACAAATTTATCTCTTAAAAAAAACCAAATGACTCAATAACAATCACACATTTTATTAGAAAGAAGAAAACCGTCAGTCAGGAGGAAAACTTCACAAAGAGCCTGCTAACTGACTCACCTGTCCAGCTTACTGATAAATCCAGTTGGCCCATGCAGCCACTCACAGACTTGTGATCAGTGTTTCAGGACCACACGAGAAGCTTGTCGTATATACCACTTTCTTAACAACCCTAACTCCGTGAGACAAGCTCCACAGTCATCTCTTCTACCCATGGAAAACCAGGTATTTAAAACCGTCCCCAAACCATTTGGCAAGGAAGATGCAAAACTGAGAAATTAGTCCAAACACAAGTGCATGTGCTCCCCAAGCCCCATTCACTGAGCCCTGCTGCTGTGTTAACCTTGTGTGCATTCTGTTTGATGTGCAAATCCCCTCCCTGGGAAGTTATAAACATCTTTCCAGGAAAGAGCTTTGCTCAGGGAATTGAAACACCGAGGACGTGTGGTTGAACCAGCTTGGGTAATATCCCCTTTTCCTCCTCACCGAAAACTCACAAAAAGTTATAATTAACACTATAGCTGTGAGGTGCTCTGAGGTGCCCTGCAATAAAAAGTGAGCCATGACTGTGTACAGGCTGAGAGTGCACCATGCAGGGAGAACATCCCCAACCTAACAGGAAAGCCCAAAATGTCCAAGCTCTGAAACTTGTTGCATGCTGACGTGATACCAGGTAGTTCCACAACACGACACTTGGCTTCATGCATGAAATCGTTAAGAGTATTGTATGAAAGTGGAGATGTAGCTCGGTGGTTCTTGTCCAGCATGCATAAGGCCTTGGGTCCGACACCCAGCACCAGGGAATAAAAGTGTAAAATCACTGCAGGCTATGGCATAGGGTATCTATGAAACATAAATGAATTTCAGGCTTAGACTTGGTCCCATCCCCAGGACATCTTGTTTCTACCCAGATACTTGTATTCCAAATCCAAATTGAACAACAAAATGGGAAATATTTTGGTCCCAAGCATTTTAAATAAGAGATATGCACTCAACTTATACTCACAATTAGAAAGAAACACAAGAAGATTCTCAAAGGCAGGACATAACAACATCATGCATCCATTTCTGAAGCATTTGTATTTTTAAAGGCATTGTGTAGTTCCTACTACAATGAAAACAGACCTGTGAAAGTCTGTTTAACCCAGACAGGTCTTACTTTTAAACTTATGTATTTGTGGGAGCCTCTGTTCCTGTAGAAGAAAGATAGGGTACATGTACTAACAGGAAAGATATCCCAGGAGGATACAGCTCAGTGTTAAGAGTATTTACCTAGTATGCATGAGGCCCTGGGTTCAATCTTCAGCACAGAAAAAAAGACAGTGCATTCAAACTGGAAAAGGCACAGGCTGACCATACATACTGATTTCTGCCTCACGAGTGGGTGCCCAACTGGGTCTAGCAATAGCACTGGCAGTCTTACTCAGCCACTGCGTGAAAACAAGCGTCCACCTGGGCAGGTGGTGCCAATGTGACTAGATAGCACATCTTTTAATCTTTGATTTTGAAGCTGTATCTACCCACTACATATCACAAGTATAATTATATATGGTAACTATTACCATGAATTCTCTACACTCACACTTAAAAGAGATCTGGTCCAAATCTAATGGCTAGTAGGTTTCATCTCACCCCTCCCATGTCTTTGTAATAAAGTTTTTAACGAACACAAAATAGTTTTTTACTTCAGAATTCATGTATCAAAGCTCTAGACAAACTTTACTGCTGGCCCACAGCTAATCTGTTTGTCTCAAGGAGCTACTAAGACAGTAGCAGGACTCGAGTCCTGTGAGCACACTAAAGTTACAGATCTTACTGGAGAGTGGAGGTGACAGAAATGATTCCTCAAGGATTCGCTGGCATCCGACAGTCATTACACTTCCAGCAGGGCTTACAGAGCAGTGCGAACAACACAAGTGAGGTGGTGCTGTGAGCGAAGGACAGACAAGGCCAGGAGGCCTTGCTGAGTAGGCCCAGGCCGTCCCACAGCTGGATGAGCGAGGACTGGGAGAGCTGCACGCTGTGGTTGGAAAGTGTTTGCTCCTGGGTTTCGTTTGTTGGAGCTCAGGCCCCTGTGAGGTGCCCCGAGAGGCAGTCAGGTCTCGCAGAGGACTCTGCCCTCCCTCAGAAGAGATTAAGGTCATCCTCCTGGGACCTCGGGGTAGTTGAGGGTTGCTATAAAAAAGGATAAGTTTGGCCAACTGCAGGCTACTGAGGTTTCCTGTCTCACAGATGACTGCCCCCTCTGACGTGCTCTGGCCACGATGCTGTCCACCATCGAGGCTCTCAACAAAGCTGGTCCATGATGCTCAGTCTTTCAGCCTCTAAAACTGAGGGTGAATTAAACCTCTTTTCTTTGTAACGTACCCAGCCTCAGGTACTTCATTATAGCAATGGAAAACAGGTAAGTGCAGTGCATATGAAGGGGCAGTTTCCAAGAGGAGGAACGTGGTGAGTTGTGGCAGGGAAGGATGAGGAGCAGGGGTTGGGGAGGCACCAGGTCAGCTGCACAAATTGTTCTCTGCTCTGAACAGGCAATGCCAATCTCAACTACCAGTAACTGAGAGAAGAGGGGCCTCTCTGAGCCTTAGTTTCCTCAAGAGCTAAGTCAGAAGGTGAGGGTTTGGTAGGTGACTTGACCATGAGAACATGGAAAAGAAGAACAATCCAGACAATCTAGAATGCAAGCCCCCTCCCATCAACATGGGTGGAACTACCTTTCTGGTCTTTTGCTTCTTTCTTGGCAATAATTTCCCATCTTTCAAGGGAGTTCTGTATAATTTAAGAGGGATCTCTGTCTGTCTTAGATCGTTTTAGAGCACCATAGCAAAATATTCAACACTGGATGCTTTATAAAGGAAAGAGATTTACTTAACCCACAGCTTTAAAGGCTGAAAATCCAAGGCTGGGGACTGTCCCATGTCCTGGCTGCATCATAACTTGGTAGGGAGGCAAAGAGGGAAAATGTCACATGCAGAAGTGAGAGGCCACGTGACGAGAGAGGAAGTGAGAGAGCAGGGAGGAACCAGCCTACTCTTTGATAACGAGCCACTCCTAGAGAGAACTAACCCCTTCCTGCAATATGCACATTAATCGCTGCACAAAGACAGTGCTTAATCAGCTCCTCTGTGGCCCTGTCACTGAAGGACCCACTGCCATCACACCAGAGGCCAAGCTTCTAGTACATGGATCTTCAGGGGCCAAGCCACATCCAAGCAAGAGCAGACCCTGTGCCAGATGCAAACAACACAAGCAATAAGTCCCCAAAACTTTCACTGAGAGGTCTTCCCAGATTCCTGGCAAAACTGAGTTGAATGCTGGTCTCCAGCTTTACTTTTCCCAGGCTCTGTGGTAAAGCAGGTCTCTAGCCAGGGAAATGTCTACAAAGTAAATGCCATGATACTTAAGAGTAAATCCAGCTACCCAGTCTTCTGACTAGCCTTTTTTTTTGTTTTTTTAAATCTTTTGAGACAGGGTCTCACTATGTTGTACAGACTGACCTGGAACTCACTGTGTAGCCCAGGCTGGTCTCGAACTCACAGATATCCTCCTGCCTCAGCCTCCCGAGTGCTGGGATTACAGGCGTACGTCACCACGCCCAGCTTCATTCTGACTAGTCTTAATGCACACTGATGTGGACATCACCTTTGCCAAACACATGTGAAGAGGAAGACCCTTTCCCCACCTGCAGCAGAAACCTCTCCTTCCATCCTAACCCCACCAGCGCCATGGGTTTCAGTAGATCACAAAGGCAAATCTTACAGGGAATCTTCCAACAGCAGAAGCAAGTGCTACTGTACAATTGCCTTGGAACACGTATGTGTGGCCCACACTTGGAATTGCTTCCTTTTGGCCCTTTGAGAAGCTGTGGGATAAAATAAAATAAAATGAAATTTATTTTTTTAAAAAAGAAGGAAGCAAACTACATTTTAGAAAGAAAGCAAAGCTGGTGATTTTTTTAAAAAGTCATTGTTTGAAAAATAAAATCGTTCAAAAAGTATTTAGAATTGCTACATAGGCTCAGCAAAATGGCCTACAATTTTAGGAACAAGGGCTTCCTCGCCTGTAAGCAATAGCTCAGACTGTCACGGGGAAGACAGGGAGGAGCAGTTTGCTGAGTGGATAAATAGCCCCCGTTGTTTGGGAACCACTGCAACAACAAGGTCAGCAGCAAGGCACAGAGAAGAATGGCAGCCAGGGCACACCGGGCGAGGAGAGCAGCAGAGGCATGGGTTTTCCTGGGGACGGCATTCTCCTGGGAAGAAGATCTCACAGAACACTACAGAGGAGAGCAAAACGGATGGCCCAGGACCTGTGGCAGGAGGGCGGCATCACAGAAACACAGAGAGCAGGTGGCTTATGTGGCCCCTTACAATCATGAAGTTCGCACACCAGAGCAGCTGAGAACCTGGAAACACAAGAAGACTAGGAAGACCACAGCTCTGCCCCTGTTCACTCTGCCTGTCCCGTGATATCTCTGGAGCAGAAAGGCCAGACCCATCCGAAGAGCAGCTCCCAGTGTGGGGGCTTTGGAGCCCCTATCCAAAGGCATGAAGTCAAGAAAGGTTTCACAGCCAAGCAAGGTATGGAAAACTTGGTAACAAAGTCACAAGAGACTGCTGTGTGCCTGACTCAGTGGGGCCTGGCCCTTTCCACAAGAGGGTGCTGCATTCAGCACCTCGTATCTTTTGGGTGTGGATTAACCACAGTATCACCTCTGTGGTTTGCTGGCTTCATCAGGAAGCATTTTGGAGTCCAGTCTTCCTGAGAAGCCAAAAGCTATAGTGCTCTCTTCCCAGGTCATCAAACTTTGGACCTTGCGCTTGCAAGGTAGACAGTGGAACCACTGAACTAAATCCCTGGCCCAGCTTCTTAAAAGCTGCACTAGATTCTTAAGGTTCCTTCCTTTTAAGGTTCAAAACAGACTGCATTTAAGGCCATTTCTAAGGTACGATGTCAGTGGTTCAAGGCCACAGGCCTGGTAGAGCTGAGCATAAACTGGAGGTTGGCAGTGCCACGGCAATTCAGACCCAAAGGGGCTCTAAGCCACTAGAATGTGAAGGCCCTCTAAGGATGGTCCAGGAGAAGAGGACACCACCTCCTCAGGGATGGTGTCTCTTCCGTCTCTCTCTCTCTGATCATCAAACAGTAGCTTAGGGGCACAGGAAAATCCATGAGGGTCTCCACCCTGACGTGAGCTCTTTATCAAGTGGGACCAGCAGAAACTTGAGGGCTTTTTTTCCGTTCTGTTAGCTTCCAGTCGGGTTGGGGGTTTGGGTGGCAAGAGGACAGGCAGAGCGTGATCGGTGACTAGATGTTCAGAGACTGAGCACGCTGCATACTGGCCAGTTCAGAGACTGAGCTCCGACCCTTCCTGCAGAGGACCATGAGGAAAAGTGGTGGTGACGAGCAGCCTGGGTCCCAAGGCCTCTGTCAGAGGCACCCGGGGCAGCCGCTCTGCCCACTGCACTGCAGAAACCAACAGCAACGCTGCCGTCCTGTTGGAGGCCCAGCCCCTCTGCTTCCTGGGATTTCAGCCGTGGAGTGCCACCTGGACCAGGTCCTGGCACTAGTTTAAAATCCCTGGTGATCACCAGGACACGTGAAAGAAAGCAACAGCCCGCAAGTGCTACATGACGGGCACACAGCGGGCAGGGCCTGTGATCAACGGAAGAGGGCAAAGGCAATCCGCTCACTTGGCTCAGCAGAGGCCCTAGGACCAATAATGAACACGAGGTGTGTGACACGTCTGTTTGCTTTTGTTTGTTTTCCCTCTAAGCCAAAAGGAAAAGGAAGGAAGAAAAATCTGTTTGAAAATATCATTTGATACAATCTAAACATAGGGGTCTCCGTGGGACAAGATAAATAAACGCTACTTCAAATATTTTCTCCAAATATAGTAAGCCCCACATCTGAGTCATGAATGACTGAATCCAGTTTTATGGAGAATAAAATATCCTTATTCTTAAACGGTGGTAATGGCAGATTACTAATCATTTGGTGAATGGTGACCACGGTAAGGACCGGAGACCAGGGCTCACTGCCCTGCCACCGGGTTCTGGCCCCAAGAAGCTCTGGGCTGGCCCAGCTGACCGGGAGGGTGGCCTGTTTGACCACCCTGACGACACTGTGCCATCCCCGGAGCCCATCGGGTATCTGATCACGCTGACTTTGTCATGCAGCTCCGTTTCAGTCAGGAGGACAGAGTTACCTGGGCCACAGGCACAGCCTGTGCCGCTCTCAGGGTAAAGAGCGTAAAGGGAACATGGGCTTCTCCTGCCTTCACAGGGAAAGAGAAGACACACAGCAGCTAAGCTGAAGCTCTTTAATCTGTATTCAGAAAAAGAAAGAAGATTCCAGAGAGGAAACAAACAGCTGGCGGGAAAGGGAAGGGAACAAGACGGCAGAGTCTGATGGGCGGCCCTAAGGGAGCGACTCCCACTCGGGCACAGACAGCAGCTGGCGGGAAGGGCGGAGTCAGCCTCCCCGGTATGTGCCATGTCTGCTTCTAGAGCAGACAGGGGCTTGTTTCATTGCCTCCCCTCACACTGTAGGTTGCCTGCGTATTCTTGTGGCTAGATTCTGGGACTCTCTGTCGCCCTTTGTTACTGGAAGAACCAGCTTCATCTTATCCTGAGAGTTCAGGTCTGTACTACCGAAGAGATGGACCTTACGTGACTCGGGAGAAGTTAAAATCCACCTGGAGTTACATGGCTTTCAGCACACTCGGGCGGCTGATGCACCTTGGTGATACTGTGGGTGGCGAAGCCTCTTTGGGGTTCCCTCCCCCACTGCTGCAGCAGTCACAGGCCCAGGTCTCCAAGAGGCAGCGAGCAGCTCTGTGGCCATCTTCCCAGAAGGGAAGAACCCTCTCCCTAGTGCTCCTGGCTAAGCCCTTTGTCAGGATGACTACAGAGCTGTCACCTTGGCTCTAAATCAGGTGGGACTCACCGCACACAGGAATTCTAGAGAGAAGAGGCAACATGTAGGGACCTCGGAGGGTCACTTCAGGCCAGGCAAGGCAGTGCTGGCAGGGAACTCGGTTTCTGGAGTTACCCGAAGTGAGAGCCACACAGATAGAACTGAAAGATGATCAGTTAAAGAGAAACCAGAGCTCCTGGGAAGCCTGAGTAGGGCCTCAATGGAAGCAGAACTCTCTGGAGGACTGCCAGGGGGGCTGACCTCACCCCTGGGATCTGATCCCAGAACACATGAACTTATCATGAAAGCCAGAAGGCAGCTGCAAAATTCCATGGCCGGAGGACCAAATACATCAATGACATTGCATCTCCAAGGGAGTGAGAACTCTGAGAGCACCCATCCCAGTCAGGCTGAGGTCAACAGTAAAGAAAATAAATTTAAAGAAAAATAATTCATGTGTAAGACGTTCGCAGGTGATGCCTCATTAAGCAAGGCCTGCAAAACCCAATGACCTTTCCGTGGGGTGTCGCTTCCTACGAGAGTGTGGAATCTCATTCTGGGAGATTTGGAGTGAAAGTGGTGGTGAATCTTGTCGAAATTTCAATGATAACAAACAGCCCACTGAGGATGTGTACCACAGATTTGGCAGAAGCTGTTTGATGGAAACATACTGTTTTGGGCAAGCAGGAGGGCAGCAGGGTATGGCAGGAAGTGTGTCAGGGAGTGAGAGGTGTTTGACCTCTTGTAGGTAGCATGCTGGGGTTGGATGAGAAGCCCTTTTTCTTGCTGGGCTTGCTTTGCCTCATCTGCAGTATGGGGCTCAAGAGCTCGGCACCTCTCCCAGCACTAAGAGCCAAGGACTCTGCAGAGCTGAGCTTCCACATAATGCTGTCACTGGGGTCAGTGGTCTGTCATCCTCTGCAATCACGTGGGAACAACAGGCCCTTATGGAACCCCCACAGCTTCTAGGCAGCATAACAAGGCCCACGGGAAATCACAGCTGTAGTCCTAGAGCACCGGACAATTTCACAGGGGGGGCAGAACACACTTAAGGAAACACATAGGTGAGATGCCTATTTGTCAGCTGTGTGCTGCTGTGACAAACAAAGTTTATTTTGACTCAGTTTCAAAGGTTCCAGTGCATGGTCACTTGGCACTAGTGTTTTGGGCCTGCGGCAGGGCAGAACATCGTGGCAGAGTCCATCACAGAGCAAAGCTTCTCATCTCAAGCTAGCAGGAAAAAAAAGAGAGAGGAAACCAAGGGGCTGGGCTCCCGAAGCCCTTTGCAGGCTCACCTCCAAGGACCTGACTTCTCTCCAGTAGGCCCCACCTCCTGAAGGTTTCATCACCTCACAGCAGCATCATCCTGAGGGTCAACTGTTCAATGCATGGTCCTTCGGGGGGCATTCCAGAGCCGAGCTGTACCAATGCCCTCAGGCAGGCACAGCAAAAGCTACAAGACTACTACCACAGCCACGCGTGTAGAGTTTCCACTCCAGGTTGCAGATGGGGGCGGGGGCTACGCATTAACACCAGAGGTGAAAGCAAAGGCGAAGGACTCCAGTGCTGTGAAGCCGTCTTCACAGTGAAGGTGAATGAGGTGCTGGCAAAGATCTCGGAATCAAACACCGTGTGGAGCATGCTCTCTACTTAACAGGCAGGTGAATGCACATGACAGAAGCCCTTTTTCCAGCTACATCATGATTATCACTCGACAGACTTATCCCTAGTTACTACATTTTGAGCTGCAAAAATGTTAATGAATAATACTTGAGAAATTTGAATTTTAAGTCCCTTCATACTGATCTACAATATATGAGCTTTAAAAACCACTTGTTGAGTCACACTGCCAAAGTGCCAGAGAGTGCCCACAACCTGAGAGAAAATGAAGAATCAGGGGAAAGGCACTGGCTCGGAAAGCAGCCCTGCAAGAAGCTGACTCCTCCATCACGTGCTGTCTCTGTGAACGCCGACCTTTCCCTACCTACCGAGCCTCAGCAGGTCTACACGGGAAGCAAAACAAAACAAGACTCAGAGCAGCAGTAAAGTAGTTGCCCAGTATACACAAGGCCATAGGCTCAGGCTCTAGCACTGCAAAACAAAACAAAACGGAACAAAACAAAGAACATTAAAAAGCTAGAATTAACAATGCTTAGCTTCTAGAGTTACTACAAGACTTGAAAGATGTACAAGATGTTTTATATACTGTACGTTACCATACAAACAAAATGTTATTATTTGGAAATGTTTAAGTGATATCACAGCTGGAAATAAAACCAGTGTATCTACATCTAAATACACCTAAAGGTTAGTTTCTAACTGGAGGAAGGAAAGGATCCTTTTCAATAAGATGTAGACATGGCCAGCTTAAGGCATCTGAAACTATAATCTGACATAAATATCTAGACAGATGAAATTGTTTTGATCTTCTGCAAAACATGAAGACTTATGAACTCTGAAGGAAGAGGGCATGGTTTTATATCCTGGATTTGCCACTCTTTAGCTGTGTGGTTTTGAGTGAATTCCTTGGCCTCTCTGTAGCTCAGGTTGCCCATCAGCTAACAGAATGCAATATACACATCTGTACGAGAGGGTTGTTACAAAGATCGAACAAATTAAACATGTAAAGCTCTTTCAATAGCATCAGACATACAACAGGGGCCAGATGCTCAGAACTACAAAGATAGTCACTCTTATCATATATAGTTGCTTAAACCCATCTGCATTTCTTAGGCACAAGCCAAGGCCTAAGACATTTTAGGAGAGAAAATAAAAAACAGAAAATCCAATGGGGGTCCTTCCCTACCCTTTCCTAGATATGCTGCCTTGAACAAGGGCTGCTCTATTGATCTCCACGAAGGCTGCAGGGTTTCGACCCCTCAGCTCATGAGTATGGTCCTTTCCTCCTCAGCCTTCTGAAATACTGAAATCTTCAGGGTGGAGGGGAAGAAAGCATGAGAACAAAAATGGCCCACTTCTACACCTGGGACCCTTGGTTAATATTTTGCCGACCTCTTTCTGGCACCATAGCCTTGGGTGAGGACGGTTAAATTCTGTGGGCAACAGCACACTGGGACAATTACAGGTTACGGCTCCATTTGTTTGGTGGGCTACAGAGAAAAGATACTAATTCAGGCTTCTAAGGATGTTTCTAACTTGAGTCTATGCATATTCAAGGAAACTTCATTTCTCATGTAAACTTTTGATTCTAATCATTCAAGACAAGTATTTATCATGTGTAAGAAAAATATGATTAGCATTCTCCTGAGAAATCGGCAATGTCAGAAAACTAAGCTAAAGAAGTAGGGAAGGACCAAGTGCTACTTTTCTCTCATTATCGTCAATATAAACGCAAAGTGCTGTTGGCTACTACGGAGGAAGGCGGGAGCGTGCAGAAAGCCATGCTTTCATACCCTCCCCACGAGCCCAACAAGGATGGATCAGGCCACTTGGGCAGCCAATAACACACATCACACATTTCTGGATCTGTGCTGTCACTGAGGGAAGAGAGAACTCCAGCACTGCTAAGGGTATGAACATATAAAGCAGGAAAATCAGGCTGCACATCTTCTCTCATCTCAGCAAATGCTCAATGAATGGGTGGATGAGCTGATTTATTCAAGCTCAATCCTTGTAATTCCAAGTACCTCATGCTAATGTTTGATTTGCAGCCCCAACCGCTAAGGAGAACATTAGATTTTTTTTTCATCACCAGGTCCTTATGGTAAGAAAATAGGTAAACACCTGGGGAAGGTGATGTTTCGGGCACCCAAACTAACTCTGAAAATGCCCAGGGCCGTGTGACCATCTGTCGGGTCCAGAAGAGTAAATGTTACTGGTTCTTCCGGGTAAAAGCCAGCAGAAATGAATCTTGTACTATTCCCAAAATTCTAACATGCCTCAAGCATTTACAGTTAAATGGAATAAAATCTCAGGTATGGAAGCTATGAAAACTTCAACCTCGTTGTACTTAGGTCATCCCTCCGCCATTGGCGTCAATTATTTGTTGAAAGCTTAAAAGGCTTCTATAATTCCATACCACAGAAAGTGGATTATAGCTATGCAGTCCTCATAATTAGGACATATGTATATATATGCACATGTAAGTTCTGAGCAATAAACATTTATAAATTAAAACAATGGTTTAGTTTAGGACAGAGCTGTCATCAGAAATACAACACAACCCACAAATGCAAACCACACGCACAATTTAAAATTTTCTAGCAAGCACATTAATAAATCTGTTTAATAACATATTTTATTTATCCCAATATATTAAAATATTTTGATTTATACAGGCAGTCAATTATTTCAAATATTATGAGACATTTTACCCTTTTGTTTAGTGTTCTAACCTCTGTGCGCCTTTCATATTCTCAGCACAGCTCATACAGACCAACTACACACACTCAGTGGCCACAAACAACCAGTGGCTACTGTGTCAGCCAACACAGTTTTAGGCTGATTTTACAGCTACCACATAAAACTGGGGCTTAATATTTATAGAGGGGAAGTGGAAGAGACACCAGTGAAGTCCCTGGAGGTGAGCCACAGAAAATTTAGCACACTGATCACCGGAAGATGAAAATATGACTGCTCCTCTTATTAGAACAACTGTCTTAGTTACTTTCCTGTGGCTGGGACACAACACCCAACACCCACAACCTGTGGCAAAGTTTATACTGGCTCCCGTCATCAGTGCAGTCAGCCAGCACTGAGGCAGGCAGGGTGCGTGAGAGGGTCCAATGAAGGAGAGCTGCTCACACTGTGGCAGTCAGGAAGCAGAGGAAGAAGGGCGGAGCAACAGGAGACAGACCCTTCTGGGTCACCCCTGTGAGCCGCCTCTTCCAAGCAGACCCACCTCCTAACATAGCCATCAGCTACGGATTATACCACCCCAATGATCCACTACCTTCTAAAAGCCCCAACCTCTGAAACCACACAGAGATCAAGATTCTCCTGGAATCCCCGACTATGCATTCTGGACAATCTTCTTAAAGACATGCGAATACACTTTCAGCTCCTTATTTGCAAGCACTGAAACAGTTTTCTTAGGCACACTCTGCCGTTCTGAGTACAGAGATCAACTGGGCCACCTACGCACTACAGAAGCAGTTAGGGAGTCTCACGAGCCTTCCCTAGCCAGCTCCTTGTTTGGACATCACCAGTGCTCACAGAGGAGCTCACAGCTCCACGAAGGGAACCGTCGAGACTCCCGCAACGTGCAGGCCACAAAGCAGCAAGACCACATCTAGCCTCAGTGTTAAATACAAATACAGATTATGATTCAGTTAACTTGAACGTGTGCTCCGACTTAGATACGTGGATTTTCCCCTAGAGATCACTTGATTTTCCTTAAGCCCTCATCTGCTTCCACTTCCTCAGACTGCACAGGAGAGGAAGTCAGAGAAAACTTGTCAACTGGAAGTTTTCCAGTGAGCATGAAGACATTACAGCAAGAGGGCAGGAAAGACTGTGGGGACCGGTGCTGAACGAACAGCGGCCTGAAAAGGGAGGTTTGAGGGAAGCTCCTGGCAATGACAGCGGAATGAAAAGGGGTGAATGGAAAGAGGAGGTCAGGGAGCCAGGAGGAAGGGTGCTGGTCACATCATCCTCGAGGAGGCAGGAGGACGACGTCACCCTCAAGGAGGGCACAGTCACACACAGGAGATGGGGAGTGTGTGGGTCATGAGCCCAGATCCCCCCTGTTCATAGAAGGCTGCCTTCTCCACGCATGATATTTCTTTTCTGTTGTTGTTGTTGGTTTTGTAAGACAGGGTCTCACTATGTAATGAGACTGACCTGGAACTCACTATGTAGCTCAGGCTGGTCTCGAAATCACAGAAATCCTCCTGCCTCAGCCTCCCGAGTGCTGGGATGACAGGTGTGCGCCACCATGCCTGGCAACATTTCTTAAATGTTCACCTCTTCTTTACTTTCAAGAGATCATACAACCAATGTCTGTTATTTTTCCCTTGCTTGTCAAAGACATAAAATCAACCAGCCTATGGTATAGGGCTCATCTGCTGTGGGCATTTATGCCTAGATTGCTTAATGTTCCTGCCTATTGGTGAGTTTGTGCTGAGGAACATCGAGGGTGTCTACCTGCTGTCTCTGAAACTGCTACTTGAATTCACTCATTCACTTATTCAATCAACAAACAGTATCAGGCCCAGTATGATGAGGAGGAAAGGTTCTCTAAAATATCCCACGAAAGGATAACATGATTCATCCTTCTCCTAGCTGAGAATTACAATCTCTTGTCGACTTCCTCCCCTGCCTCTCCTTCCTTTCTTTCTCCTGTGAGATAACAGAACGGAAGCACAGAGTACACCCACCGTGGCCCTACAGAAGATATGTTCCAAGACCAGGGGCCAGATGCATGGAGTGTGACCGACCCTAGAGCTTCGCCTACCACACAGCTGCACGTCTAAGCCTCCACCGTATCCCCAAGTCCTTTACGAGGAGACTTCATTGTAAGTGGGAGCAGCTGGCCAAGTGCGACCACGGTAAGGAGAAAGGTGTCACAGCCACGAAGAAACACGGCAAAGCCACGAAGCGTGAGCCCTTTCAAACCCGCCAGCCACCCTGAGCACATGTCACAGACTTGTCCACCACAGCAGCTCAGCAGGAGCTGTCACCAAAGGTCCACCCTTAACTGGGTCGCGGCAGGTGCCGCTGCTGAGACGAATGATCACTGTTCCCTATTGTTTTTCTTTTTAGGACATGCTGAACCTTTTAATTCATTTCACTTCCAACTCCACTTTGCTTTAAATCATTTTGCACACTCAGAAAAACCGCCAAGATTCTGGCAACAACTGAGTGTAATTTTATGGACGCTCATTTCAGATCTTACCAGTGCCTCCGGCTCATTAAGAAAGAAGTGAAGGGGAGGCCTGCGCCTGGTACAAGGCTGCATTCCAGCGGAGGACAAAATCAACCTCTGTGGAGAGCATGAAGTTGCTCACTTAATTAATTATTATTATTATTTTTTGGTACTGGGGATCAAACTCGGGTTCTTGTGCTTGCAAAGCAGGCAGGGGAACCACTGAGCTAAATCCCCAGCACTCACTTTAAATAGTATAGTTTCGGAGGTTGTCCTGATTTTTTTCCCCCAGAATATTGAACTCTACCTGTGAGGCCCTCTTCAAATTAAATTTCAGCTAAAATTTATTATCATCTGAAGTCAAGAGTCTCAAACAGTATTGCAGGAATAAATGTTTAAAACGACACATGACCGCAGGGCAAGGCACGTTATCTGCCCCAGGTGGAGGGCCCAAGGTGCACGCTGGCTCCCTCCTCAGGTGAAGGTTCGGACGGACGGACAGGTCTGAGGCCGGCTCTCGGTAGGCTGGTCATGTTTGTGCACTGCTTTTGCTGCACAACAGCTTATCGTCCACAGAGCCAAGAGAGAACTGAAGTAGTAAGGAAAATACTCAAATTCTAATTGGAGTATTCGACCCGTCTTCACCACAGCTGCACAGGCGTGCAGATTCAAGTCCTGCAAAATCTCCTCCCCTGAAGGCAGCTTTCTCTGTTCTGGTATTTAAAGCTGTTATTTAAATCCATTTAGACTTCTGATTGCTATTGTAGGCAAAATTAACTAAGATTTTTAAAAAAGCTATAGCTTGGTTCCATTGTCCTGGTTTGTGTTCGGGCCAACCTTTGCCTACGTTAATGCCTAGAGATGAGCTTTATTACTTCTTTATTTAAGCTCCAAATCAGGGTTACTGTCCCTGTGAGCTAACCCCAGCCAGGTACCGCCCTTACCATTCCCAGCTCCTCCCCTTCGCAGACAACATGAAAACAAAAGCGCAGTAACTATGCAATTAGAGCAACTTGGCATGCGTCCAAGGGATACACGCATCTGTGTATCTCCAGAAGCTATGGATTTCTGGAAGCTAGACTGAAGACCAGAAGGAGACGGCATCAGAGTCTGGGGTGACGAATGTGAGTGCTTCAGGAGACTGAAAGTCAGCAGAGGAAAACAGCGTGGATAAAGGATCTGATTGTTAACTAATTGGGTGAGGTGTGCTCCCTGCTGGTGTAGCTGAGAAGTGAGGTCACTGGCCCCACAGAGTGGGACTGTACCTCTGTGATGGACACTTACAGTAGAGTTGACACCGAGATATACAGAAGGCACAAACAGAAATAACCATCACAGACTCATTAAGCTGCTCCACATATTATCAGGGGCACACTCAGTACTGCTTCTCCTTAAAACTTCAGAAAACCTCTTCAGAAGTTTAGTATCTCTATCCCTCCCCCCAAAATCTACCTACCTCAACACAGGCAATCTCATCTACTTTGGGACCGAGCACAGAGTCGAAACAAGCAGGTCTCAGAGCAGGTGGTTGGCTGGTGCAGAACAGAAACCGGCACCAGTTTTTCTAGTCCCTCTTGCCACGCAGGCAGTCTTGTATACAGTAAATGCTCCACAACACTGAAGAGCTACAGAACAGGAAATTCCTCCAAGGATAAAGAGATAAAGGATAAAGTAAATTGACCATCGCAGAGTCAGCTAGGAATTCCATATGTTCTGAACCAAATACTAAGGCACATGGTCTAAAAAACAAAATCACACTTTTGAGGACAACAATTTGCAACGGCTCTGCCTAGGCAATCCCACCCCCAGGCCACGTTAGTTTCTGGTTGCCACTCTGCAAAGTCTGCTTACCATGCGAGGTGACTTACAGGTTCCTGGACCATTAAAGCCCAGTCCAGGGACCCTTATCCAGCCCACCATATCCCCAAATAAGCTGACCACAGACCCTTTTATTTATTTATGTTTTTAATTAGGAACTAAGAAGAACTATCAGAAAGAAAGGACATACTGGGTAGTTAACTGAGGTCATGAGGTTGTCTGGCCAACAGTTAAAAAAGTTCCTGCCTTCCTCCTTAACCACTTTACCTGCTACAGCCACTGCTTTTGAATAGATGAGATGGAGGCCTAATAATGGGCACATGCTCTGTTGTTCATAAAATTCAGTTTTAATGAAAATGAAACCTCTTTATATACCAGGCCACCACTGGGCCTCCACAGAGTTACACACACCTGTATTATACATTACTGCTGTACCTCACAAAATGAAGACCCCAAGGCAGCCGCTTTCTAGTAGTAGCTTAGACAGCACTACTTAATCGTTTATTTTACAGTGGCGGTTGGATGAATAACAAATGAGAATGAACACATCTAAGAGCCTTTGGCTAAGTTCATTCCTACGAAATTATTTAGCTATTTCCCCACACTGAAACAGAGGGCCAGAAGACTCACCGTGCACAGAAACAGGACGATGAACTTGTGGTCTTGACCCCACAGCAGAAAGAGTCCAACCTTCTTCCTAAGCTTCCCCCTCCCAAATCTAGGTGTGCTCATCATCTGTGGGTTCTGTATCCACAGATTCAATAACCACGCATAGGAAATACTTTGGAAAAACTGGCATCTGTGCTGACCATATACAGGTGCTTTTCTTACCCTTAATCTCTAAAGAGTACATATAACAACCATTTGCATATCATATGCACTGAATTAGGTATGACAAGGATCAAGAGATGATTTAAAGTATATAGGAAGATGTGCATAGGTTCTATGCAAATACTATGAAATTCTATATACGGGACTGAGCACCCACAGACTTTAGAATCATCAGAGATGGAGGGGCTGACACCAGTTCCCATGGATACTGATGGAAGACTGTAACGCCAAGCTCTCGGGATTCTCCAACAGCTGGGCTGCTACGCTTCTTCATGGGCCACAGGCGCTCTAAGCCAAGGCATAAATTAATACTGGTAGGTAGATGTCAACACACTGCCCAAAGTAGCACAGGAAGTTCCAGAAGCAGCCTCATGAATTAAACCAGGGACGAATTCGTTCCTTCATCACCACTTTTCCAGCAAGAGCTTTTGCGATTAGGGTCCCACACCTTGTTACTGGGCGTAGCTATGCCATTTTGAACAGCTAAGATGGCGAGATATCATATGTAATGTTGAAAATATTCTCTACCTCCTCTACCTAAATAAAGCACATTCAGTTCAAAAGGAAGTCTGTAATTACAAATTATTTGTTGCTTCAAACATTCATTTATCGAGGAAACCCCAAAAAAGGAATTTTCTTATTATTTTGGTTGAAATAAATTTTAAAAAAGCTTCCCTTCATGATGCCCTGAAGTGCGTGTGTGTGTGTGCATCTGTGTGTATGAAAGTGTATCCCTGGAAACCTCACACCACTCCTTCAACAGATTATGTACACCTTAGTAATCCAGAATAATTCAACTGCAGGCTACCCATGCCTTTTGCCGTCATATCCCACAGTGTCTTCAAGTGTCTCCTCAGGGCACTGTCCTAAATACCATACTGGCACATGCCAGAGTGCAAGGCATGACCAGGTTAAAGCATACAAATGCATCAAAGGTGAAGTTTGGATATAATGAAGATGAAGTCACAAGACAGCAAAGCTGAGAACTCCTAATGGCCTCAAACCCCAAGATAACATGACAAATCCCAAAGCTGTCAGACCCTTACCAAAAGGTAAACATGACTTCTCAGGATGAACTAAAGGGAGATTAAGACACATGGGTATGCATATCTGTGACCATGGATCACAGACTAATCCTGGAGGGCAAGGACACAGATGCTTGGTGGTTCAGGTTTGGTTTCTAAGGTAGTAACCAAGTCTGCAAAAGTGCAAGGCAGGACGCCATGTCGTTCAGAGAGTAGGAGTGATATGACACAGCACTTCCGGAAACAAATTTAGTTCTGTGCAACAAGAACTTTAAAATGCTTATAACTTTTGGCTCAGTGTGTCTACGTCTAGGAATCTGCCCTAAGGAAGTAATTAGAAAAGCTATGAAAGATTTCTTTACAAGGATGTTTACACCTAGCATGAGAAAGAAGGACTGGTATTAACCAAAGGGAAATGGCCAAGCTTGTTACAGAAAATCTACCTGGTACAATCGGATGCCAACTCTGCAACCGGAATGAGAAGAAGCCAAGCAAAATTATCTTAATACAATACTGGGTAAAAAAGCAAGATATATAACTATGTACATCAGTATGAGTCTCCCTTTTATTGAAAAAGAACGCACACAAGCAAGACTGAAAGCTAATACAAGAAAATATTAGCATTTAATGAGCTCTTTGGGAGAAAAGCATTCTGGGAGATTCCTATTCTCTCAAAGCTTTCTATTTTTTTTTTCAAACTTTCTAAATGGCCTGAGTTACATTTAAAATCAGAAGACTGATGCCATCGAAGAGAACAGAGAACTGTGGGAAAAGAGGCAAAGCAACGGGAATTTTCTACGGCCTGAGGTGAACATCTCAAGGAGTCCTCGTCATCCCCTCTGGACACTTGCTATAAAAGAAAGAATTGTTCCCTCAATTCCAGCCCCCACCCAGAAGAGCAGATGCAGAGGAAAGAAACAGCACAAGGAGGGGAAGCAGGAAGAAGACAGCGAGGCCAAGACAACAACTCTTGAGAGCAGAATTTCTCAAACCCGGCTGCTCACTGCAAGCCGCAGCGGGCCTTTGAAAAAGTACTCAGGCCTGGCCCTCGCCCAGACTCACTGGGCCAGTCTCCTGGTGGGATCTCTGGCTGTCACACTTTAAAACCCTCCCTAGGGAAATCTCAGCCCCAGCAATACTGCGGATCAACCCAGTAGAGACCAGCGGCTCTCACACGGCAGCAGACATTCAAATCACCTCCAAGTCTAACTATGCAGAGAGCAGACTTCCGACGTAGGGAGTCTTGGTGGGCACAGCAACGCCGTCTCCCGAAACCCTCGGTGATGTGACCTCAGGGCCAGGGGCCACACTGAAAGCAGGTCGGTTTTGACGGCCTTGCACTCCACACCAGACTCATGTATGTCTCTGCGGCAAATCAGACCATCACCTTCTCCCCTATACACTGCTACAGTTCTGATCCAAAGAAGGGAGACAGAAAATAAAAGACAGAGAAAGGAACTGCCCATCTGGAGCTGAGCGCCAGGCTGGATCATTCATATGCACGCTGCGGACTCGCACCTACTCCCACAGTTCAGTAAGGTGGGCACAGCCACTTGTACCGTTAGAAAGCAAAAACTGAGATCTGAAAAACACCACCCTTCAGGAACAGGCAGCCCGTGAGGTGAGGAAGCCAGGACGAAGCGCCTGGCTGTTTCCCTCCGTCAACTGACAGACCTGGACAAGACGAACCGTGGGGAAAAGCAAACATCATGCTGCTCGCTGCTGGGCTTTGTTCTGTTCTGTTCCATTTTTAATTCTAGGTAGCACAGAAAGGGTGGCAATACGTTCAGCACAGGAAACGCTTAAGCTGCCTTCAGCACAAGTTCCAACGTTTTCATCGGCTCTGGCCTGTGCAGGTACGTGCACGAAGGATGGGCCGGTCCATCAAAATTCCCCTAACTTTGGAAAATGCTGAGCGATAACAGTAAGGGGCTCCAAACAATGGGTATCTGATTAGTGCTAACATGAACGCGTCAGAAAAAGCAAAAACAGCTAAGCCATGGAAACACCACGTACCACCCGGCTGCCTGGTTTTGAGGACTTAACTGTATCCATGGCCTCCCTCCCGACGCCTGACGGGGAGCGCCGCACGCTCGGCACAGCATCAATCCTGCCTGTTCTGGTGCTGCACCCCAGACTTCCAGCGCCAGGGGAGCTCTCCAGTGCCTTCGCAGGCGTGTGAGGTTGTCCTGTTCAAATCGGGGATGAGTCGGCTGCAGAAAATTATTCTTATTCTTAGACTTCTCTCAGTACAGTGTCTTCCAAAGGGAAAGATTGTGTTTGCTCTTCAGCGAAGACTGAGGTGGTGGGGAGGAAGAGATGGAGGGAGAGACAGGGAGACGGGGAGACGGAGAGAGACGGGGGGGACAGAGAGGGAGAGGAGGGAGAGGGAGAGGACGGAGAGATGGAGAGACAGAGCGAGACGGGGGAATGTCCGCTCGTGAACCTTCACTTGTACAGAAATGAACCCTAGGCATCTTTGAGATACTACACAGAACATGCTGGAAAGGACACAGAACTTCCCACTCACCAAACTAATACTAAAAACTTGTGTAAGTCTTAATGTTGAAATAACACCGATGCATATTATATCTGGAAAGAGTCCACCTGAAATACGTGAACAGAATTCCATCACTACCTTAACGGATAGTACCCAATAGGCCTAAATTACCTCAATGCCCCAGTGAAGCCAGGACAACTGTCTATCAGAGGTTTTAATCTTCCTCTTGTCCTGAGTTCTAGAACTGCCATGTTTTGGCTGAGCAACTAGTCATTTAGTAGGAAGGCTACATTTCTTCATCTTCCTTGTGGCCAGATAGCTACGTTCTGACCAAAAGGATGTGAGCAGCAGAGGTCCTGCGTGAAACACCCAAGGGAAATCTTTCGTGGAGAAAAGCAGGCCCTTCCTCCTGGGTCACGGCTCCAGAGTCCTCTGCTTAGGACAGTGGGGGTATGGTAAGAGGAGGCAAACTCCTTAGTACCGAAAGGAGTCACTCCAGCTCCAAACTCCTGTATGACATAGAACTACACACCTGTCCTCTTTAAGTTACTATTTAAAATTTTCTGTCACAAGCAGCCAAAACTCACATTCTGTAATAGAAGTATCTTCCAAGGAACCTTCAAAACCTCAAATGATCCAAGAGTCAGCTGGGATTGGAATCAGAGATCAGTGCATCCTATAGGATGGGTTCCAACAGCTTCTTAAATTCCTGGACACCTGGGAGTATCAGGGCTGTGGACTGCTTCAGAGAAGAGCACTCGCCCTGACCTGGAGGTGGGACTATGTACTTTCTCTTTCCAGAAATCGGAGCCCTCCTTTCAGCAGTACAGCGCCCAGCTATGCTGCCACCACCACTGCAAACACACAGGCCTCCTTCAAAGCCACGCCTCCTACCCCCACAGCACCGCCCCTCCTGACACCTTCAGATGCTGCTCTAACAAAGGGCCGCCCAGGAAGGACAGAACTCAAGTGTCAGGAGCACTCTGGCACGGCAGAGATAGAGCACCGGCTTCAGTGGCCCCTGTGCCTGGTGATCGATGTACGCTAAGCCCACCAGGCTGGGGCTGAGGCAAGCAGCGTGGCTAATCCCCCAGGCAGCCAGAGTGGTCAGAGGATGGCAGCGAGGAGAGACACGAACTCGCGCACAGCTTTCAGAGCACGGTACCACTCGACGTGAGGAAGGAGTCCAGGTGCTGGCTGTATGACCCCGGGAACATCACACATGTGCTCAGGACCTTGGCTGGCTCACTGTCTCGCAAAAGCGAGCCTCCCGTCCTCTGAGTCAAAATCTCAGACTGACGCAGAGGTCTGTCTAAGCTATCCAGAGGCTGGAGGAGAACTGCAACTTCCAGGTGAGCTGGGGCGATTTAGCAACACCTGTCTCAAAAGAAAATAAAAAGGTCTGGAAATGCAGTTTAGTGCTCTCTAGGTCCAACTCCCAGTACTGAAGAAGAAACAAGACAAAACAAAGTCACAATCTCAGCAATGGGAGGGAAGCCGGGCTTGGTAATCTCTAACTGGGAGACTTGCCTCCTACCGCGTTCTGTGTAGGGCAGCTCTGGCCTGGCCTCGACCCACACTAGAAGTACTGGACTTCAGTCCCCACCCAGACCCCAGGATCAGAATCTGCACAGTAAGAAAATCCCCAGGCAGTTTACAGACATACTGGAGTCTGAGGACGGCTGGCTTTGGTGGACGACGGCGTGACTGCTATGTGTTCAGCCACTGTCACGGAACTCAGAATATCTGCTTGCTTCTCATCTTGCTTCATGTTTAAAAATAAAAAGCACTTACAGCGAGGTTAAAAGTGTCAGTGCACAAAAGACAGAGTACAGTGTGAAGGGTCAGTAAGTGCCAGCTTGGATTTTGCTATTACTATTATTGCTGGCTGCTATACTCATTGGTATAGATTTGCCAAACTTAGCAGAACCATTCGAGGGAAAAGGCTCTTCCAATCCTAAGAAAAGCAATGCTTTCACTTGTGATTTACTTACTCCTAACCCGAGTCAATGACATTCTCCCCACGGACTAAACAACACACTAGGAAACTTGGTCTTGAGTGATACTTCAAGGCAAGAGGACTCTAGAGAGAGACCGTGGGCCTCGTCTGGAGCTGTCCACCAGTATGCCACCAGAATACCATACCGCGTGGCCCCTCTCAGGAGATCAGCTTCTGACCTCCTGTGTCACCTTTCAAGGAGAAACAGCAGCATCACATTCATGTGACAGAGGGGTAGGGCCCCGGGGATTCACCCTGCCCCGGAGGTCCCAGGTTCCCACACTGGCACACACAATGCCTGCAGATGACCACAGAAGTAGGCTGTCAGTGCTCTTGGTGACTTTCACCAGGCCTGAACTGCTGGCAGGCGGAAGAGTGGCCACGTGACACAGCGATCAATCTGTGTCACTGGGGCTTCCACAAAGACGCAGCTTGGGTGGGAGAACCAGACTCTCTGTTCCCCAGTTCAGTCTCCTCCTTCTGCTTGACTTCAGGGGTGCGCGTGTGTGAGCACATGTGAGCTTCCGAGCCAGTCCCCACCCTGCTGCACTCCCTCCTTTGTGAGCTCTTGAAGAAAATACTCCATTGATAACAATTCCATAGGAAAACACCAGTAACAGTTCAGATGTGGCTGGTTTTGCAGAGAACAAGCTGTGCGCAGAACTCTGCGGTCCCTTATCCCCAGGTGATGGACTTTGTTTCCATGATACATTTAAATCACGGTTCACTCTGTCTGTGTGTATACCAAACACACAATGCCTCCTACTCTCGAGGTCTAAAGAAAACAGGCATTGGCACAGAGTGTCCACATCTTCCTTAATGAACCAAACAGTCCAACCCAAAATTAAAGGGCTAAACTGTATTCAAGGGCGTACAAAGAGCTCCTGTTCCGGTCCAGTTCACTGAAACCAAGTGACTTGTGTATTATCAGTCTCAAACACTGGGAGCGTTAACTTACTTCCTCTCCTCTCCTCGGCACATCTGGAGGTCAGTTCCACATGTAAGATGAGAAACAAACTGAGCGTATGACACTTTGGATTAAAAAAAACAACCACTGAGAATCTTCATAGTTTCCTGAATTGTTTCTCTCTCCTTTTTCCTGTCCCCGGAAGCTGGAAAATTTGGCACTTTGGGCACTTGGGCATTTGAACAGGAAATTTGGGTTTTAAAATCAATCTCCTACGTCATAACCATAAAACGATGACTCCTCAGCTCCTGGATCAGGAATCCCAGGGGAAGGGGAAGTCCCTGTAACGCACACCTGTCACTCCCAAGCAGAAAGGGTCACATAACAGCAGCTCTGCAGAGGAAAGCCTGATTGATTACTTATTGGCAAAATGAAATGGTGCGAAGAATGACAGAGGCTGGCCGCACCACGGGCTAACACTCTCACAGGTAAAGAGAGTACTAATCAGATGTGATAAAGCAAGTTTCCAAACACAGCTTCTCTCCCTTTGCTAACGGACAACTTGTGGTATCTCTCCCTGTTAATAATTAGACAAAGTTAGTGTCAGAGAAAGTCTGAATTAGACAGAAAGGCCTCAACAGAAAAATGCAGTGTGTCTCATGTGACACTGGAGGGAAAATGAGGTCAAGAGTCCTTAAAGGCTGCAGTGATACTTGATCAGCAGTGTTTGTGCTTTCTCTCTGGACCTGAAACTAATAGAAATTCTCTTATCACAAGGCGACAAAGAAAATATTAGCAAGTGACTTGGTTATGCAAAGAATAACACTAAAAGTACAATGCAAACTTGAAAAGTTGTAAGAACGAGAAACGGGGAAAATAAACTTTCGTTTCCTAAGCTTGATTCACTGAGAGCCAGAAACACAAATATTATATTGCCAGAAATATAAATATTACACTGTGTTCAGTATCTGTAAGGAGTGTTTTATGGTGATAGCTTTAATCAATAGACCATATCCAAAACTTAATTTACCATATTTGGGAAAGTTGTTTTCTGGAGTCTTTAAATGAAAAACAAAGCAAGGAAAAATTAGCTCTGAACCTGGCATTTACAGCCTGTCTATGAACCGCCACTATAGGCAGGAAGCGAAGATGCAGGGTCAGTGGCCTGGAAGACCTCTCCTAGGACAAGTCTGGATGTAAACAGAGACCGACTAAAGGCATCCAGATGGAGGCAACAGGATCCAGCAATACACCTACTCCTCTGAGAAACACAGCTGGTCCCAGCGCTCCAGCAGTGGCTGTGAGGAGGTGAGGTAGCCACACATTTCCATAGACTACTTCCCCTCCAGTGCTTCTCCAGAGTGGGAAACTGTTTATACTTAATTGCAAATGTGTGTGTGTGTGTGTGTGTGTGTGTGTGTATGTGTGTGTGCACACGCACCTGCAGGGAGGCACATAAGCCAAGATTACCTGGTTCTGGATGAAAGTGGAGCTCTTAAGAACCCAGGTTCCAGGGCCCAGTGACCCGCACATTAAGCAGCTCTCCGGGTACTTCTGATACACAGTGGGGCTTCAAATCCACAAACTTGAAACGTTGTGGCTGTGGACCACAAAGGCGCTGCCAGAGCTTGTTGGGAATGAACAGTAACCATCCCTCTTGGGGTCTATCAGAATTCTGTTTCATTTTCAGTACTGGTGAGCACTTAACCATTGAGTTACACTCTCAATTCTTTTTGAGACAGGGTCACTAATTGCCCAGGCTGGCCTCATACTTGTGATCCTCCCACCTCAGCCTCCTGAGTAGCTGGGATTATAGATGTGTACCACCACGCATGAGTACCAAAAGGAACTAAACATGAACGGGAGCTCGTGGACATGATGCAGCATCATGCACACATGAACGATCACTATCCAATCAGTCTAGACTTCCAGACTGCCACTCAGAACTCTTGAGCCATGCTTGGGAGGGCCAGGTGGGCTTGGGCTCACAGGAAATTTGAGGAGCCCGGGGGTAGTCTAGTGAGACAGTCACAGCAAGCCAGTAATCAGAAGAGCTGAAATCTGACAAGAGCTTCTGCCACGTCGAAGACACCAGTAAGAAAACAAGAGATGCCCGTTGAATTAAAAGAAGAGGCTCCAAAACGGAGCCTAACTGCCCCATTCCTTCCAGTCTGACCCAACATCTCTAATACGGACCAGGGTCTCCGGACCCACAACTGGTCTTTCTCTAACAGAAGGAACACTTGGTCCTTCCCCATTCCTCTCTGCTGTCCTTACATCCATCCCCCATAAACTTCATCTCGTATTTTCCCTACCTGATCAGTATAGTAGGGGATTATTTTTATTTCGGCAGGATTTTCCTCTTCCAGTCCCCATCAGAGGTGTCTGGAGGAGACAGCAGATGGCTTTCAACACAGCTAATTAGAGTACATATTCACGACAATAATTAGCTACAGATTGACTTGGCACCCACCACCATGGGAGGAGAGGCCAAGCGTTTGTAAAGTCACCATGTCCCATGACTCTGCCCTCACTTGCTTTGCCAACAGAAAGATTTCATAAGCATTTACATTTCATAAGCAGGCCCTCTATATCTGCATGAATTCTGGGGTAACCCATCATTAATCAGCTTTCTTGCTATTTCCCTATCCAAGTAGAGATTCAACTATATAGGAAGCAGCTTGTGCTCTTTCCACACTGGCCAGAAGGACCTGGCCCAGCAGGGACACTGTTAACATCCTGCCGACACCCTCTCTCGTGTCGTGATGACACGTCTGTGTTTCACCAGCTCAGCGATGTGTTCTGATGAGGAAGGCAGCCCAGCCTGCCGTGACTAGGTCCCTAAGGTTCACTGCTTTGGAAGACAAGGAAACCCTCAATGGTGCCAATGAATGATACATGTAGTATGCCTTCTTTTTGTTGTTAACAAAATGCAATTTTCCATAGATCTTTGAAGTTTCCTACAACAATCATGTCTCTGCTCTGGGATCAACCAGTTTTTGTGAAACAGCAGAGTGGGGCCAATCCATATTTCAATTCTGAGTTCTGAGTCATGTTTCCTCAAAACTTTAGGTCAAGCTGTCTTCGAATCTTCACCAGAGTATCCAAATCACAGACTTCCAGATCTATGTATACATTTTTGGAAATATTTCAGTATATATCCACTCCCATCCCTTTTTAAAAATTAGTATTTTCTTCTAATTAAGACATAGCCACTGTAACCAAATTATACAGCCCACTGTGCAACATGCCTGGCCTGGATGGCACACGCCTTTGCACCCCTAATAGCATCAGGCTCCATTTATTAGTCATCCTCCGTATTCTGTGGCCACGGACACCCCTGTCAGGGCTCATTTCCAAATTTTTTCTCCTGAAGCCACTGAGGACCTACCTTAGCCCTTGGTTGCAATGATATCTTCAGGGCTTGCTACTCAAAATGTGGGCTGTGGGGCCCGAGGGGAGCTCTGCAGAAGCACAGAGCTTCAGGCCCCTCTGCAGACCTGCTGAGTCAGAGCTTGCATTTTCACAACCCATACAGGTGCGCGTGCATTCGAGCACCTGGGAAGTGCAGCCTCAGGGTACTCAGTTACCCTCAGATTTTAGCTGTCTTCCCCTGGGAATGAAGATGTCTTAAGCCACACACTCTTATACTCCCCTCCTGTTCCCACCCCCATTCGATCCCCAACCCTTTTGCGTCCCTACTCAGAATTTCCAACATCACCACTGATGGACTCCAGGATCTTCTGGCATCATCATTATTCCCAGGGCGAGTCAGGAAAAGTGGCAGAATCAAGGCACACATGTCCTCCAGAGGCCTCCAGCACACTCAGAGCACAAACAGCAGCCCCTTTACTCCTTCCAGGGAGTCTCTAAGTGACCTTCAGGAAGCTGGCTGGCATGCATCCAAGACCCCTCAGAAGAGCCCCGAGACAGACAAGGTTCAAATCTAAGCTCCGCCCTTAAATGCGAGCAACCTCTGGCAAGATAAGACGCTTGACTTCTTTGGGTCTCAGTCTGATCATCAGCAAGGTGAGGAGAGGAATGTCTACCTTATAGAGCTCTTGCAAGAATGAAATGAGACAGTACATGGCAAATGTTTAGCGCAGGGCCTGGCAGGTGACAAAAGTGAGTGTTCACATATAACTAGGTGCAGTGAATAGCAGTAACGGAAATGATAACAGTAGTGGGGGCAAGGAAGAAGAAAGAAGCAGAAAAAAATGGCAGTAAATTTTATGTAGGTGGCCAGAAGAGATAGGATTAGTGCATCTTTCCTTTTTTAAAAAAAATCTTATTGAGTTTATTGGTACTTTTAAATATACAGTACAGCTACATTCATCATCACATATGCATCTTTCAAATCAGAACATGGGCCCCTTAAATTCAAAAATTCAAATTCAAGAGACCTTAAAATCATATTTACTTTTAAATTCCCCATTATAACTCTCACAGCTCTTTCCATACGAAAGGACTTTAATAAATTTGTGTGAACGACTGATGACATTTTCACCATGCATATATTTATAAATTGGAAAAGAATACCTAAAGTACAGTTAATGTGGACCAAAAGGCCTTTTCATTTACAGAAACCTCAATATGACAGGCTACGAGCAACATGGCTTCACAGAGAGGGCCCAGTACCACCCAAAACTCACTGCTCACAAATCTCCAGGCAGGTGTGCCCTCCTCCCACTGTCTAACATTCACTCCGAAGCACATCTTCTGTCACGAAGGAAGCGGAATGTTTGAGAGGTCAGCATTTGGTTTAAACTCCATAAAGAAGGACAGCGAGTCACCGTGTCTTGGCAAACATCTCTTTAAATCATTCTGTAAGCTTAGCAGCCAGCAAAATATCTATTTTGTAACAGCAGCAAACTGATGCTTCAATCTGCCTTCCAGGCCTGGGGAGCTGATATGCTATTATTTTGTGTGTAAGACTTGGCAAGATTTATTTCCTTCTGGACACCATAGTTGAGATGAGGCAAAACAATGTGCTACCAGGTTATCAAAGGCAAACGCTCAGCTTCTTCTAGCTGTGAATAACTGAGACATATGGGCTTCACAAGTGACCCAGCTCCTGATCTTTCTCCTGTGAAACGTAACTTTATTTAAATAACCAAGGCACGCGATTCATCAGGTATTGCAGGGTCCTCTCCTTCTGGCACACGGCAGGAGCTACCCACATTCCTGAATTGGGTATGACTGTATGGCTTCTTCTGGACAATGAGATGTGAGCTCAGGTCCTGGGTTAGTTCCAGGCAAGAGCTTTGACAGCCAGTCCTCAATCTGCCACATTCTTCCCCTCACCAATGACTTCAATTTTTCAAATGACAGAGGTTCCAAGAGCTTTGTTCCTGGAGCTAGGATACATGAACAAATCCTCTGGCTAATGCACATTAGCCATTAGAGTTGTTGGTTATAACAACATAACTGGTCATTCTCACTTAGTATAATTACAATGAACACAGAATTAATCTTTACTGCTATGCTGAAGAAAGGGACAGACCATGCTAAGCCACACAGCTCCTGGGTTTAGATCAGTTTAATTGGCAGTAATAAACTGCTCCCTGCTTCCTTCTGCATAATTGCTCCTTCTTCTGTCTTCTTGCTTATATTGGGTTTAAGAAACTGTTTAATTTTCTTTCTGCACTAAAAACCCACAGAAAGCTCTGAGACAAGGTGGAGAGGCCAGGGCCATAGCAAGTTCCTTACCTGTCACAGGACCTTTGAGCAGCCCAGTGAGATCATCGCATTCACAGTCCTCATTAGGGGAAAAAAGAAGCCACTATTCTATAAAAAGGGGCAAACCCAGTCTAAACCTGCTGTTTTCCTGGATTCATCCTTAGCTACACACTGCTGCCTAGAATGCTCCCTGACACCCTGCGTGCATCACACAGCTCGGTCCTCTCTCCCATGGGGTCTGAACCTGACTTTTCTGGCCCTGCACTGTTGGCTCAAGGGATCTTTACAGCTGTGTGTCCCCAAGGGCCACGACAGAGACTCAGCCTTGACTGACACCTGTGGCTCCCCACTCCCCATTAGAGCCAGGCCCTTCAGACCATGCTGCAGGTAGACTGCGAAGAGGAAGGAAGTGGACTCACCTGCTGCACCCTCCAAGGGTTCATGTGCCATGGCTTCGTCTAACACGAGGACACTGAGGTGTGGGACCTTCAAACGTGGGGTGCTGGTGAGTGACCCTTCTGTCGCTTGAATGTCACTGGGGACCCAGGGGGTCCTCATGGCATCTCGAGTAAGCTGTGGTGAGAATGAATCTCTTCTGAATTGCTCTCTGGTTCCCTGGATGGCTATGTGGGCTCCTCAATGTCACTCTCAGCCTCCCCCTCCCCCCAGTGCCCTCTGCCTTACCAAAGCCTCCCCAGTGGGGCTGCCCAATCCTGGACTTTTAATCCTGCAAAATAAGCAAAATAAATCTCTTTCTCCATTAGTATCAGACCTCAAGTATTCTATTTTAGCAGCAAAACATGGGTTAATATAAGATCTAGGAAATTCCACCTCTCAAACAAGGCTGAGTGACACTCACAAATCAAAGCTATGAAGACCTATGAATAACTACCTTTTTAAAATTACAGTGTGGCCAACCATCACCCGCAAGAGACTTCCGAGTGGGGCTGACTCTTCCATTTCCCCTTCACATTTTAAAGCCAATTTAAACAAAAAGATTTAAAGCAGACCTGTCCAGAGGGGTCAGGCAGGCACCTACCTCCATCCTACACCTCTCTATGATCAGACACGCAGAGAAGCTGACACTAGACTCATGACCCACCCTCTTCCTCCGTAGGGGCCGTAACCTCAAAGGCAGCTGATAGGTGCTGTTGGCACAAAGTGTAGGCAGATGCCTCTAAAAGACTTGGCGCCCCAAATTCCTTTACCTTCCCCTGAACCCCAAGAGAGTGGACACTGATGACCACCAGGTAAACACCGAGCCTCAGACTATCTTCCCTGCACCTACCTACCTCTTTCACTATCCCATAGGAATCCGCACTTCATTCAGGGAAGCGATGTGTTCCAAAGTGGGGGTGAGGGTGCCCTATAAGCTGGTCTAGATGATGGGAAGACAGCAGAGCCACTGAGACCTAACACCCACCAGCGAAGCAGGGATGCATGCCTCGGCCCTTCCCTGCCTCCTGCCTTAACCTCAAGTGGATGGACAGAGCTCGGCCTGAAGACCGGAAGCTGGGCCTTCCACGTGGCCAATGTGTCCACAGCGTCCACCTACTTCCTCCTTCTGGAGGAGACAAATGTTAACTTGTTTAAACTGCTTAAAGGAAGCAAGAAATTCTGTTTCCAGCAGCCAAGTGTAATGTTTATCCAACTATGACCCAGGCCAGTGATAGCAGACCGAGTGCCCAAACTGCAACCCAAGCCCACTTACTTATCGCAAAGTGCCAACATTGCAATGAAACCTGAGCACGGAGGTTTTAGTTTAGGAAAAATAGCTCATATATTAACATCTTTTGTCTTAAAAGGAAAACAATAACAGCTTTCAGTGACACAAATAGCTTTCTATAGAAAGGTAAGAGTAAACATTTGGTGTGCTTTGGCACGATGAATGTGATCTCTGTTGTACACGTGCTGATTAATTTGTCAAACCTTGGCTGGGGCAACCTGGCTTGCACGCCACCAGAGAGGGCTCAGGTTCACCACTGCTGCCCTGCGCAGATCTGAGCAACTTCTTTATGCAAAGTCAATGACCCAGAGAAGTTAAAAATCAGTGGCAAGTTTCATTAGAAGGAAAATCCACTCAGGGTAGACATATCTGGTATACTTGGGGGCAATAGAAGAGAAAACACATGACTCCACTCTTGCGGCTCTTAAAACATGAAATAAACACATACTGCTCCATATCTAATTCTGTAAGTATTTAAATATTTTAATATCGCGTCTTATTTTTGAGAAGTTGTGTGTGTGTGTGGCAGGGGAGGTAAGACCGAAAGATGCCCAAGTGCACACCGATGGATCAGTACAGAAACGCAGGACATCGTAACTCTAAGTGAACGCAGCTGTAAGAAAGGGAGGAAACTTCCAGGTGCTTCCATATGGTTGAGCCTGAAGAACACACTAGGAAATCGGCAGGCTAGAGAAGGACAGAGATCGAGCAGTCAAAGGCACACAACCAGAAAGCAGAATAGTACCTGAAGGCACAGGGGAAGCAAAGCCGGCATTTACAGTTTCAGTTTTGCAAGACGAAAAAGCCCTGAGGATGTGTTGTGTAACGACGTGGCTACACTTCCCACTACGGAACTGCACACAAAAGTGTTTAAGATGGCAAATTTAGTGTTACGTGACTGTAGCCACAACTGAAAATAAAATTTAATTTCAAAATATACAAGGGCAGAGAAGAGGAGGGGACGGCAGAAGCAGATGGCGACAAGAACACAGTGCGTGGGCATCAAGAACGGGAGGCCCTGAGGGGTGCAGGTGCCAGCCCACTCACAGGCTTACTCCTTGGGCTACATGGATTAAGGACGGCCTCTGCCGCAGCCCCTTCAACAGCCAGGCCTCTTGCAGACTCTCAGTTTAGAAGAACTGCCCCGTGCGGCTGGGGATTCCTACCACTTTCACACTAGCTGTGCACACCTAGGAGGGTTGCACTCAGTGAGGGCTGCTAATCAAGTCCAAAGATCCAGTGGTTGGTGGCCTCCTAACTGCTGCTTTGAAGAGTATTCAGGAGAGCCTCAGAGGCATCTGTGCCAGGGAAAGTCTAGCCCTGCAGCCTCTAGCTACAGACGACACTGAAATTGAACCTTAAGTGCCTGAAACTAACACACCCTAAAGACTGACCTCTTCAGAGGTACAAGGCACACTTCATATCCAACAGCCACAGGTGAGCAGGGTTAGCACTCTGACAGCAAAAGCCACTCCAATCTCAGAAAGCTCCACCGTGCAGCACAGTGTAAGAGCCATCCTGGCCTCCAATCTATCCATCGCACAGAGCACAGGAAACTCCGTGGAAGTGACACCACACCAGTCCTCTTCACTGCCATCCACATCACAGACGACCCACTGATGCACAGTGGTTCAACTTTTAACTTTTCAGCTTACAATGTGTGAAAGCAGCACACATTCAACAGAAACCTTACTTTGAGTCTCAATGTGGATCTCTTCCCGAGTTACATGCAGTCCGAAGCTCTCGCTCGTGACGCTGGCCAGTGGTGACAGGGCTCCTGGGCAGGTGCACTCTCAGAAAGGGGACAACGCACTCTGCAGGGTGCTGTGCTGCTCAGCTGGAGTGTCCAGGGGACAGGTGCAGGCAGTAAAATTCCCACTATGACCAATGACTTAAAACGTATAATCTTCATCTTATAATGAGTTTACAAAGAGTTCATTGAAAGTTTATGAGAAACTCATCGTAAGTTGAGGGGTATCTGTATCAGCACCTGGGTGACAGAATCAAGCTAAGATAAGTGAGGTTCGGCTGAATAAGCAGTAAAACCCAGAAGGCTGGTTCCATGAACACTGGTTATTATGTTATGGAGGAGAAGAGCAGGAAAAGACAGCTGGTGTACACGCTCGCAAACACACTGACACTCGAGACTTCTTCCCTGACTTAACACACTGGACCTGAACTCCCCTCTCCTACCCTAAATGTGAAAGATTCCCAATAAACACCAGAAATGGACAGGGCCACCCACGTGGAAGCCCAGGGCCCAGGCCCCCAGCAGTCCTACCTGGCAGGAGTCCCCACTGGAGGACGAGTGGGGAGCAGCGTGTGTGTGGCAGCCCCGAGAGTGGGCTCAGGCTGACCCCGCGTGGCTCCAGCAGGCTTCCCAACGAGGCGAGGAAGGGATTCATGGAGGAGCTGCTTGCCCGCGCCAGGAGAAACCCTTCCGGCTACAGCCCCTTCACTCAGGTAACGAACAGCAGCACAGAGGCTAAGGGAGCACACTATGCCAGGAACTCTTTGCCTTGGACAGATGCTGGTGAACAGGGCACACCGGGCACCTTTGCTGTCTGTATATACCCATGCACGTGTCCTTACCTGTACGGACACAGGCATTAAATGGTATTTATGTGTGTGGAGCAAAAATCTTACTGGACAATGTCCCCTGACTTCTGAGGCTTGCCTGTCGGTCCATGGCCTGATCCCCAAGTTCCACAGCACCGCCAATGAGTGCTTGTGACAAATGACCACGACCCATTTCATCTGCGATCTCCCTGGAAGTGTGCGTGCCACGGGTAGAACAGGGCTAGACGCAGCCCACTGTGCAGATGAGAGAGTAGGCACGAAGAGGTCCTACGGCCTGTGTAAGGCCAGACTGCCCCTGCACTAGCTCTCCGAGGGCAGGGAGGGGAGGCCTTGCAGCAAGCTACCGGTCACGATATGGAGCTCTTTCTCACAATTCTGGTACTTGAAACTAAAGCAAAGTTTTGTTGAGGTGAGAAGCAAAAAGAAGGATAACACTCACAGGACTGCTCACTGACTTATCCAGCAAAGGACACACCTGGGCAGTGGGGGATATGAGTAGCTGGAGATCTGAATTAGGTATCTTTATTTTTTACTTTGTATTAATTTTATTTTGAGACAAGGTCTTGTACAGTGAGTGGCCCAGGCTGGCCTCAAACTTAGTGATCTTCCTGCCTTGCCCTACTAAGCTTGGATTAGAGGTGTACACCATCATGCCTCGCAGAAGTAGATATTTTTTTAAAAATCCAATACATTTTTCTTTTACTAGATCATTTCTCAGTAAGTAATTCTTAAGTAACAGGAGGGGGATTCTATAGGAGAGAAAAAAATCTCCTAATGACTTTGTCCCGTCAAAGAGCAAAATGACAACAATTTAATTTAATGATCTTAATTAGCTCTATTTCTAATTCTAGAATCAGGAACATAAAATAGAGTTAAGTGCTCTGTTGGGCTGATCAGCAAAGCTGGTTTTATAGATAGAAAAATGCTACAAAGAAAGCAGAACCAAAAGAACAAAGAGCGTATCGGCCATTTCAAAGTGACTTTCCTTATAAGGTAGGGACAAGGAGGCCGAACAAGAGAAAATAACTGACTAATTGATAATGGGTTATTTCGGGCAACATACTTTTATAAAGATTAAAACTGAGGAAACTTCATTCTGCTTGGGAAACATAGTTGTTCTCTCCTTAATCCAGATTTGTTGGAAGGACTGATAAAAGCTTAGTTTTGGAACTCCTTCGATAAGCACTGGTGAGTGGTTCCATCTTGATTTTTAGCCTGGTTTGGTCAGGCCCAGAACAGGTGCTTAGTCTGAAGCAATGGCCCCTATGATTCTTATTTAACAGTCCTCAAGAGCACCTATCAATAAAAGCTATGGCCATTTAATATTGTTGCAATTTCTTAACCTGCGTGACTTTAGAGCTCACAGAAAAGCATTCCTGAGTCACAGGCAAAGGAATAAAACTCATTTTCTTCATGCAATGAACGATCTCGTTTGGAAGGAGGAGGAAGGTGGCTGGATGTAGTAAACACAGGACAGGCAGTGCAAGAGGGACGAAGTTTCTTCACAGGTCAGAGGAGACTATACATGCCTCAGAGGACTGCCTGGGAAGATACGAGGCTGCCAGTGCATCCTCACTTTGAACAAAGGCTCTCAGACAATCACAGGCCTCACAAAGCAAGACACTGAGCTGCGTCTGAGTGCCATGCTAGGCTGAAGACGGCCGGCTTCCTACAAGGCAGCCAGGGGGAAAGGAGAGGCAAGGGCTGGCCTTTCTTCTTCTTATCGGCCTCTTAAGGGGCATGAGTAGCTGGGGGCAAGAGAGGAAAAGCTGAAGGTCACCCCCCACCACCACAAGGCTGCCAACAATGGCATCCGCAAGAGCCTCCTGCGGCTCTACCCTCAGCTACAGGGCCAGCTCCTCATAGACCGTGGCCTCAGCTCACCAAACAGAATGCCCAACACTAAACAAAGGCCTCTCTCCAAGCCCATAGGCTTTCTGCCCAGCTGGGTAACTCATCCTTAGTCTTCGTAGAGAGCAAAGACAAACATGCAATTCCACGTCTCTTTAAGAAAAAACGATGGAAGGAAGAAATTCCTCCTCCTGAGGCCAAGGGGTGACAAGTCACTCTTCAGACCAGAATATTCACCTGGCATGGTAGTTGGGGGGGGGTCAGTTTTTGTTATTTCTGTTAGTAATATTACCTGAGAAAGTACCAGACGGACCCCAGTTTGTCTTTCCTACCTTTGCTGTCTGCGACACAGGAAAGAGAGACAGGGTAGGAGGAAGGGCAGATTACTGCTTTAAAAGGTCAAGACCAGGCTTAGCTCTGACCTAATCATCCTGACTTAATGTCTGCTCGCAAACACGCTATGCTGCAGAAATGCCCCAGTGGAACAGCTAGACCAGGAACCTCGCCTTCTGGGACAGTGAGGTTTTCAAAAATAAGGAACGCTTGTTCCTGAGAAAGGGGATGTTATGAAAACCTCAATTCCCTAAACCGTCATCATCAGGCTGCCTTGAGTACAGCAGGGTGACAAGGCCCTGCACACCAAGGGCTCCCCCTACCAGTTGGGTTAGAGCTCTGAGAGGCCCAGGCATGGTTCCTTCTCCACAGAAGCAAGTTACTCAGCTCCCAGAATCCTCTCCTGAGATCAAGGGGCCTCTACAGAGATGCCATCATTAAAGCCTCCTCTCAGGTGTTGGCAGCAGTGGCTCACAAGGTCCCTCCCTCCAGAGCAGCCAGCCGGGCAGAGGTCCAGATGGCACGAGGATCAGTGATCTCCCCGGGTGCCTCCTAACCACAGAGGCACCTAGTGCAGCCCTGCCGGGATGTGTGTGTGGATAGGGGAGGGGTCTCTGGGTGGAGGCTCCGATGAGTAGTCCCCTCCATCTCCTTGACTGAGGCAAAGATCAAACTCGGGGTCTCCTGCATGCTAGGCAAGTGCTTCATCCCCAAGCTGCACTCCCAGGGCCCAGTTTTGTAAAGTGAACATGATTTTTTTTAGTATTACATTTTATTTTTACTGCTTCTTCCAGTACTTCACAATTTTTACAAGTGGTGATCGTTTTAAGCTAAAATACAACTCCTTGAGGCACTATAGAACATGGGAATAACAATGATTTTTAAAACCACAGCCAGCAACAGCAGCCCCTAAAAGCATCAGTATAAAAACACTAAACAAATAACCTCCTTCAACTTCCTTGGACTTGTTTAAAAGAGATTACTGATGGAAAAATCAAATGCAAAATTTTAAAGAATCAGTAACTCTTTTTTTTTCTCTCATTGAGTTTATTGGAACATTTTAGGTATACAGTACAGTTGCATTCATCATTGGGATATTATGCCTTTATATGACAGGTCTTGGTTCTCTTTTTTTCCCCTTGTCCCTGCCCTCCCTTCACCCCCTCCTCCCCTCCCCATTTACAAACACTTTATTTCCTTTTTTCATCTTCTCATATTTTTTTTTATTTTCCCTTATTACCTTTCCCCTACCCTTCCCACTTTCCCTACACCTTTAGCCCTTTTCTTCCTATTTCACAGTGTTATTTATATCATTAGGATCTTATGTACTATTATAGTTTTTCACACCAGAGAAAGTATTCGGTATTTACACATGTGTGACTTATTTATTTCACGTAGGAGTATATCCTCAATATGTATCCATTTTCCTATGAATGAGTCTAATTTCTCAAGAATCAGTAACACTCTACTAAGCTACTCAGAGGAAAATTAAAAGGTTGCTTGTTTATGCCTTGCAACAAGATTTCAGCTCAGAGTTTGGGAATCTACCAAGGCAATGAGTTCATGTGCGTGGGTATTGGAAGGCATTTTTCTGAGAAACAGAGAATACGGTTCTCATCTAATACTAAAAAGGCATTGACCAAATGTTAATTTTGCAGCTTAACTAATTTATAACAACATTTATCAATCTGGTCCCTACTTTTTGAAGAAAACGTCAAAGCCAGCACAGGGCATGTGGGAGCGTTCTCCCGAACGTCTCTCTGCCCGCAGGCCAGGTGTCTCATCCTTCTCTTCCCCAATCTCTTCTTGTCATAGTCTACTGCAGAATGTTAACAGTAATCCTGGATGCCTGACATCCTGCTCAGAGGTGAGATTACAAGAATAAACAAGGCCTGGTCCACGTCATTAAAAGACTTGTAGTCAGCTGAAAGAAAGGATCACAAAAATGGATGACTGGTGCTGCTATTAGACTGTTCATTATATTGAGTATCAATATGCATCTACACAGAATGCTTGGGGAAGATTGTGCAACTTGCAAATACTTCCAATCCCCCACCCACACCTTTTCTGACAGACAGAAGTCAAGGCAGAAAACACTCTAAGAGTCTGATGACTAGGATTTTGCTTAGTCTCTTGCCTGGCTGGCCAGCTGGAACAGAAATATCAACAACAATGTCGAGAGCCAGAATGTGCCTTCTCCAAACAGTTTTGAATTCAAATGCGGAGAGTAGAATGGTGACCTCCAAGGGTTAAGAGGAGGAGGAGTGGAGAGCTAGTATTCAAGGCGCACAGAGCCTCAGTTTGAAGAGAGGAAGACATTCTGGAGACGGAGAGAGGTCGTGACCAAACAACAACGTGAGTGTACTTACTGCCGCTGAGCTGTGGTTAAAATGGTATATTTTGTGATATATACACAATAAAAAATTTTAAGTAGTTTTCTTTTTTCTTTTCTTTTCCTTTGTACTTGGCAAAAGGGAATGTTACCAGTGCTGATGTCTGCCAGGGTGCTGCACAGAATAAATCCAAAGGGCTACAAATTTCTCAAACCCTAATATACAGCGATGTCCCTGTTACTGTTCAGCTGATAATACCACTCTTTCAGTAAACACCCCTATCCTTGATCCTTTTTGGGACATTCAGAGGGGTTCAAGAGGAAATCCCAAGTCCAGGGGGCTAGGAGAGGTCCAAGGTCCTGGACAACCACACTGGACCAAGTCCCATGCTCTTGGACCAACCTTCCCAGAGGACAGTGTCCCCTAACTGCAGGCTGCCAGCGCCAGGCTCTGGAACCTTACCAAGGCCTGGAGAGTGTGGGGCCCTGGGGGCTGGGCAAGTCCCTGCCTAGACTGGAGGCAAGTATCACATTTCCCGACGAGCAGCCTGAAAGGCGAGCTGGCCCTGGAGGCCTCCTGCTCACCTGAGAACCTGACCGCGGCTATCACAGAGACTCCTGGCCCACGAAGCTCCATGCCCCGCTTACTGGTAGCTGAGATTACTCAGTGTCACTGAGTGTAGATCCAAGGCCACCGATGCTGGCCCACCGAGGCATCGGGCACGCATCCCTGCCGCAGGTGAGACCTCCATGTGCCTATCAGCACAACTCACAGCACAGAGCTGACAAGCCCAGTGATGCTTATCTGCAGGACAGCCTGCTGGGCGCCAGGGCAGCTCTCTGCTTTGGTTACAGTTTCTCTGTCAGTGTATCAGAAGCCACGCTGCCCAGGAAGAGGTCGCAGCACTTGCTCAGTGTCCTCTCGTGGGATACAGGTGGAAATCATGGCAGGCTAGGATGGTTCTCTTCCGTCTCCTTTGTCCTGCAGCATCGGGATTTCACTGCTGTCCTGGTATTTGTCCCCCAGCACTACTGTCTCGGGAATAAGGATGACCTCCGCAGCTCTTCCTGTCCTTGCTCTCCCCAGTAACGTTTCCTCAGCCTTTGGATCTTCAAGGATTTCACCACTAACCTCACAGAGAGACCAAAGGATTGATTTAAAATCTAAATTAGCAAACAAGATAATGCATCTGGGATCATTTTTGGCTACTCTCACAAAATATCTGAGATTGGGTAACTTACAGAGAAAAAGCTTTATCTTGGCTCATAGCTCCAGAGACTGGGAAAGCATCAGCAAGATGGAAAAGACGCAAGAGGGAAAAGGAGACAGCTAACCCTCCCCATGTGAAAACCAACAGCCCATTCATGAGAACTCTGTCTTCATGGCCAGCCCCTTCTGAGAGCCTACTACCTTCCAACACAGCGTGAGAGCCAAATTTCACCACGAGTTCTAGCTGGAACAAACCAAAGCACGATCAGTTCAGTTTTATAAAGTAGGTCCTGTGGTTTGTCACTGTTGCTCATGACAGGACAGAGCACCAGTGAGTAAAGAGCTGCCAGGATTCTGCCCAGGATGCAGCCTGCCAAGGAGGATGGGGGAACCCAACCCTGAGTCTTCTTAAAATCCTCAGAAGATAACCCCAACCAGCTGTATAAGAACAACATCCACTGCTGGTGGTGAGATCTCAAAGGGTGTGTTCTTTACAATCTGCTGTGTAGCCTCAACTTTGCTGGATACCCCCTACCAAACAGAACCAGGTTCTCAAGTACACATGGGAAGCTTCAGCTGAGAAATCTCAGCTCAAGTGTCCAGCAAACCTCCAGCATTTGTTCACCAGGAATAAAATTAATACTGTGCTTCCTAAGAAGAGACCCAAACATAGGGAACACTGGCTCAGAAATAGATTCCCCAAAAGAAACAATGATGCCAATAGGAAAAAAGTGCTCCTTTCCTCTTGGAGGGAGGGAGGGAGGGAGAGAACTCTGAATACCTGACATTTAGCTGTTGAAGAATCGAAGCAATTCCAGTGTTTCGGTATTAGCTCAAAGAAAAAAAGAGGGTAAATCATTACAGCTTTTCAACTGCCAAGCGTCTTCTATTGATCATGTGACCATATTTTGCAGAAGAATAGACATAAGATTAGAAGAAATACAGTCCACAAAATGATTTGAAGGAGGCGGATGGAGAAAAAAGGTTGTACGTCTTGTCATCCAGTGCCAATAAGCCATCCTGTTCTCCATTATCAACCCTGCTTGTGACTCTGAAGCTTTGACCTTGGAATCTTGCTGGTCCAGAAGGGACTGCCCTCTCCCGGGGCTGCCCTACTCCAGCAGACAGCGAGACTACCTGCCAACACACCTTTGATCTCCACCCAATCCAGTTCCCCGGGTGAGCCATACCTACCCAGTCCACCTCCTCTATCTGGCTTTCACACCCTAGAGCACAATTCCTCTGCCCTCATCAACCCAGGGCCTGGGAGCCAGGGCCAGCCCCAGAACAGAAAATTATCTATTGCTCAGACTAGCTAATCCAAAGCCCACTTAGCCCACTCCACTCACTCCTTTCTGCAGAAAACACAGTGAAGGCCCCTGGCTCTTTTTCCCCCGGGTCCCTCTGCTCCTAACACTCCCAGTGTTACTCCTGCAGCCCTGTGAGTCAGAGTGTGGCCTCTCTTCTGTTGAGAACCTTGCAGCACCAACTGTCTTTCCATGGGCAGTTGCCATCGCCTACCGGTTGTCCCTACTGGACCTGAATACTAAAGCCTATACGTTATGACAATTTTCTTCCACTACACCGAGCTAGAAAGCTCATTTGTTTAAGTGAAATTCAACTCCCCAGACAGCAAGATGGAAGAGTGTGCACTGAGAAGTACTGAGAATGTGTGAACACTGAAAACGCAGGAGGGAAAGAGGAGTGAGAAAGAGAAAGAAGAGGTCTACGGCAGAGATGAAGAAGACAACTCTTGCTTTACACTTTTTGGGACGTGGCAAAATGATACATAAAATGAAAAATCACTCAAACTGTGAGAAAACACAATGAACCTATTACGATACAGCCAAAGTATTCTGCCTAAGGTCACCAACAAAGGAAAACTAAATAGCCTGGTGTCTGTCTCATATACTTTTTTCTAGTAGGTTCCACCTCCACCTAAAATTGAGAGAAGCTAATGAATATTCAGAATTCAGGCTTGTGGTCAGCTAATCCTCCAGTCTGTGTATACTGTATTTTAATCAAAACACCATCAAGATCTCTTCATCACAAGTAGCTGGCAGAGTTGAGACTTATTATTACAGTTTCGCAGCTGGTTCAGGAACCATTTCTAAAGCTCATTAAGCACTTCCTAACATCTTATCAAGAATCTGTCTGCAAGAAAGAGGGAGACCAGACTCTTGGAGAACTGGAAGTTTCTGAATAAAAAGGTGCTAAGCACATGCACAGTTGGTCTAACAACCTCTGTACTTGCTGCAAAGTGCAGGGGGAGCTGACGGTATTGTGCAGGAAGGGCCGATGTGAAAAGCAATTCACGCAATGCCCAAAGTAGTCCAGGGTGAGGGGCACCAGCCACTGGGCTAAGGATGGTTCCTGTCCACGGTTGGGAGTGGCTTTTCCTTGGAGAACGAGGGGCCTCGAAGGCATGTGAAATCATTTATCTGCCAGAAAGCAGGGCTGACCAGCCTCCTCCCCTAGGAAGTGGGGCAAAATTAAAATCTTCATTTTTTTTCATTTTCATCTTGAAGCATAAAGCCTTTCTCCTACACTTTGAATACTAATAAGGAAATAAGTTTTATGCAATTCTAAACATCTAACACTCATCTAAAAATGAGTATCCCATAAGGGCTGGAGATTTAGCTTAGTGGTTCCACCACCTGCCTTGCAAGAGCAAGGACCTGAGTTTGATCCCCCGTACCAAAAAAAAAAAA
>NW_022900916.1:70014367-70033367 GCF_012274545.1 Fukomys damarensis
CTACGAGAAGGGGGGGGGGGACAACCCAAATCTCATTATTAAAAATAGATATTACCATCACTAACAAGATCACAAAAATATTTATTTTTAGAAAGGTGCAGACTGATTTGCAAGAAATGTTACATAAATTTTCTGGTGGGTGTGTATACATGTTTATGTACACAGATAGACACTATAGCTACACACGAGTATGTGTACATGAACACACATACTCAAACATTCACACGTAGTATATGTTACCAAGCACAGCATTTATAAAATTACTCCCTTCTTATGCATATAATATCCAAAACTTAAAATGTGGTGAACTCACTTGTTCTTCATGTCAAAAAATATTCTTGAGCTAAAAATCTTAAGAGAAAACACATGGAAATTGAACAACACTCTCCTGAACAATCAATGGATCACAGAGGAAATTAAAGAAGAAATCAGACAGTTTTTACAAATAAATGAAAATGCCAATACAACATAAAGGAATATATGGGACACAATGAAAGCAGTTCTACGTGGAAAATTCATAGCACTGAATGCCCACATTACGAAAACAGAGCGAGCTCAAATAAACAACCTAATGATGAATCTTAGACTCATAGAAAAACAAAAGCAAGAAAAACCCAAAGCTCGAACAAGAGAGGAAATTATAGAGATAAGAGCAAAAATCAATGCAATGGCAATTAAGAAAACAATACAAAAAATAAATGAATCATAGAGTTGGTTTTTTGAAACAATAAATAAAATTGATAAACCCTTAGGAAACCTTATCAAAATAAGGAAAGAAAAGGCTCAGATCCATGCAATTGGGAATGAAAAAGGTGAAGTCACAACAGATCCAACAGAAATCCAGAGGATCATTAATACCTACTTTGAGAACCTGTACTCTAACAAAATGGAAAACACAGAAGAAATGGACAGATTTCTAGATACTTATGAATTACCAAAGTTGAACAAAGAAGATAAAAACATTATAACACCCCAATTACAATCAGGTAAATTGAAAATGTAATTAAAAATTTACCAACAAAGAAAAGCCCAGGTCCTGAGGGATTCACAGCTGTATTTTTTTTTTTTTTTTTTTTTTTTTTTGGTACCAGGGATTGAACTCAGGTCCTTGCACTTGTGGGGCAGACAGCAGAACCACTGAACCAAGTCCCCAGCCCACAGCTGAATTTTACAAGACATTTAGAGAAGAACTACTGCCTTTACTCTTCAAACTTTTCAATGAAATTGATAAGGGAAGCAATACTTCCAAAATCATTCCTGGAAGCAAGTATCACTTTGATTCCCAAACCAAGGAAAGATGCAACTAAAAAAGAGAACTATAGGCCAATCTCCTTAATGAATATAGATGCAAAAATCTTTAATAAGATACTAGCAAACAGAATACAGAGAGTCATCAAGAAGATCATACATCCTGACCAAGTCGGACTTATTCCAGGGATGCAAGGATGGTTCAACATATGTAAGTCAATAAATATAATACACTATGTTAACAGAGTCAAGGACAAAAATCATATGATCCTCTCAACAGATGCAGAAAAAGCACTTGACAAAATTCTACACCCATTCATGATAAAAACCCTGCAAAAAATTGGAATAGATGGTCTATATCTCAACTTAATAAAGGCTATGTATGAAAAAACACCAGCCAACATCATATTAAATGGCCAAAAACTGAAAACCTTCCCCTTAAAATCAGGAACAAGACAAGGATGCCAACTATCTCCACTCCTCTTTGGTATAGTTCTGGAAACATTAGCCACAGCAATTAGACAAGAGAAAGAAATTAAAACAATAAAGATAGGAAAGGAAGAAGTTAAACTGTCACTATTTGCTGATGATATGATACTCTACATTGAAGACCCAAAAACTCTACCAAAAGACTTCTAGACTTAATTGACACTTTTAGCAGAGTAGCTGGATACAAGGTCAAGACCCAAAAATCAATAGCCTTCTTGTACACAAATAACAGACTCACTGAGAGAGAAATAAGGGAAAAAATTCCTTTCACAATAGCATCCAAAAAATGAAGTATCTAGGAATCAATCTAATGAAAGAAGCAAAACACCTTTACACTGAAAACTATAGCACTCTGAAAAAAGAGATCAAAGGGGATGTAAGAAAATGGAAAGATACCCCTGCTCCTGGGTAGGAAGAGTCAACATAGTGAAAATGGCCATCCTACTAAAACTGCTACACAGATTCAGTGAAATGCCAATTGAAATTCTAACACTATATTTCACAGAACTAGAAAAAAGAATCCAAAAATTCATTTGGAACCATAAGAGACCTAGAAGAGCAAAAGCCATCCTAGGCAACAGAGACATGGTAGGGGGTATAACAATTCCCAATTTGAAACTATACTACAAAGCCACTGTGATCAAAACAGCATGGTACTGGCAAAGAAACAGACCTGAGGATCAGTGTAACAGACTGGAAGTCACAAAAACAATTCCAGATGTACTCAGCTACCTCATCTTTGACAAAGGATCTGATCATCCCCACTGGAGGAAAGATAGCCTCTTTAATAAATGGTGTTGAAAAAACTGGATCTCAACCTGCCAAAGATTAAAACTGAACCCTTATCTTTCACCATGCACTAAATTAAAATACAAGTGGATCAAGATCTAAATATTAAAACAAACACTAAACTTGCTGGAAGATAAGTTAGGCAGAACTCTGGAAGACATTGGCATAGGAAAAGACTTTATGAACAAATCCTCAGTAGCACGGGAACTAGCAGAAAGAATCGACAACTGGGATCTCATCTTATTAAAAAGCTTCTGCATTGCAAAAGAAACTGCTGCTCCTCAGACAAAGGACTATTATCTAGAATACATAAAGAACTCAAAACAATCAGGCCCCCCAAATATAAAGACCTGATTCAAAAATGGGCATCCGAAATGAACAGACATTTCTCAGACAAAGCAAAAGTAAAAGTAGTAAGTAAATATATGAAAAAATGTTCCACATCGCTGGTCATTCGAGAGATGCAGATGAAAACAACCCTGAATTTCCACCTCACCCCACAAAGAATGGCTGCAATCAAGAAATCAACCAATAACAAATGTTGGCGGGGTTGTGGGGAGAAAAGGAACCCTTCTCCATTTTTGGTGGGAGTGCAGGCTGGTGCAACCACTATGGAAATCAATATGGAGATACCTCAAAGAGCTTGGACTGGAGGTTCCATCTGACCCAGCCATCCCTCTGCTGGGTATCTTTCCAAAAGAATTAAAAGAATCATACCACAGTGATATATGCACACCAATGTTTATAGCAGCACAGTTTGTAATAGCTAAAACTTGGAAACAGCCCATTTGCCTATCAGTAGGAAACTGGATAAAGAAGATGTGGTTTTTCTATAAAATGGAATATTACTCAGCCAAAAGAATGAGAAATTAGATTCATTCATAGGAAAATGGATACATGTTGAGGATATACTCCTGAGTGAAATAAATAAGTCACACATATGTAAATACTGAATAGTTTCTCTGGTGTGAAAAACTATAATAGTACATAAGATCCTAATGAGATAATTCATCATGTGAAATAGGAAGAAAACGGCTAAAGGTGTAGGGAAAATGGGAAGGGTAGGGGAAAGGTAAACGGAAAAGAAAAATATATGACAAAATGAAAAAATGGAAATAAAGTGTTTGTAAAGGGGAAGGGGAAGAGGGGGTGAAGGGAGGGCACGGACAAGGGGAAAAAAATGAGAACCAAGACCTGTCATGTAAAGGTATAGGATCCCAATAATGAATGCAATCGTACTATATATCTAAAATGTACCAATAAACTCAATAAAAGAAAAAAAAACTTGAGAGAGATTTTACTGAGTTAGTAGGGTTATGGGTGATTTTCCACTCCTTTTCTAAATTTTACATAATGGACTATGTTCCCTGAATAACTTTTTAAATTAAGCTAATATATTGATACATTTAACCATGTATGTTCCCCTTTTGAAATTTTATCTTAAAATTACTTCATGGATAAATGCTCTGTCATTTTGGAAGACTGTATCTTTACAACTTCTACCTTCATTATCTCAACACGAATTTTTTTTTTCAAATACAAAAGATGTAGGGAAAGTGGGAAGGGTAGGGGAAAGGGAACAGGGAAAAGAAAAAAATATGAGAAAATGAAAAAATGGAAATAAAGTGTTTGTAAATGGGAAGGGCGGAGGGGGTGAAGGGAGTGCAGGTACAAGGGGAAAAAATGAGAACCATGACCTGTCATGTGAAGGTACAGGATCCCAGTAAAGAATGTAACTGTATTGTATACCTAGATTGTATCAATAAACTCAATAAAAAGAAAAAAAATACAAAAGGGCTACTAAGGCCAAATGAAATCTTGCAAGTCTTTAATCCTTAAAACTACAGCGCAATACAGTAAAACACAAATGCACAAGATTATAGTGCCCTTAATCTGAACATCTAAAAAGTGAACCTTTTACATTTTTCTCATTTTTATCAATTTATCCCACTCAAACTGTACTGCTAGACAATGCAATGCTTAATTAAAGTAACTGCAGGAAAAAAGAAAAGCTCAGAATTTGCAGGGTGCTCCACAGAAGGAAAAGGTAACCCTTGGAGTCACTGCGGTAGATCGTGTTGTTCTCATGAGCTATGTCAGGGTCCACTTATCTACCTTCCGAATACATTTGTTAACAAAGCATTTTAAGAAAGGGAGTCCAAAACAATTAGTAGTTATGCATAACTGGCACGCAATTGAAATTGTCTAAATAAAGTGATTATTGGCAATGTTGAGCACTGAGCAAGACTCAACCACATGCCCATTATGGAAGCTGTCGTCATTTTATCTGCCGTAAAGGTCTCCCTCCTTCCCTTTCCCAAGTGAAGGGCATCTTTCTTATTGGTCATTTGGTTAAGACATCCTCAGCAGAACCAACACAGCCACGCTGGGTTATATATTATCATGCACATAAATATGAAGCATTAAATAGTACTTAAATGCTGTGTTATGTTAAAAAATCTCTAGCTTGTTTTATAAAACATATGACATATTTTAAATACTTATTAAGACAATTCTCATAAAATGTCTACCATGTTTCACTGTAGAAGCAATATTCTTTGTCTAATATGTCATCTATAACTGCATTAAGGTATTGAATTATAAAATAACAATGAGGCACATTATTGCAACATCTACTTATGATCATGGCATCATTTCCCTTATTTCTGGACTCTGTTTCAGTGAGGCCAGGGAAATGCGGGACATTTGGAGCCCAGTGGAGCGGACACTGGAGGCCCACAAGGCCAAAGGCATTCACATGAGGCAGGCAGAGTTGGGTTTCACTTCTCACTGGTCATCGGTATTCAGGAAATTTTGCCACTCAGACACAATTTCATCCTTAAACTGGTAACAATCTTCCCTACTTCCTAGAGTTTGGTGAGCCTTCCATAAGCAACTGAATGTAAGCCAACCAGTACTACAGGCACTTGATAAGTCAGCACTGATTTTTCTTTCAAAGCAGAGACCAGATATGAGAAAACCAAGCTGGAATTGTACAGTAAAAGGCAGCCGTGCCAACCAACTGATGTGTATGCTGCTTGCAGTTTCACGCTGATCAAGGGCCAGTGTATTGGACACACATACAGTTCCTAGCCTGATCTTATCCCCTACTCTCTGTGTGATCATGATAAATCCTACTATCTCAACGAGACTCCCTTTTCTTCTATGAGACAAGCGTAACAGCACTGACAGGGAATAATCCATAGAAAGCACTACTGAAACTATCACCATCTGACATGTCTTAAGTATTTGGGAAATGTTATATCATATTATTAATAAGTAATTTTCCACCTTAGAAAACACAGAATTAATCTTTCATTGTGAATCTGGGATTAAACTGAGCTAAATCATTATAAAGTTCTCCAGGTACGGATTAGTATGCAACTTTGCTTATTCCCTGAAAAGCCCAGTAAATTGCTTTGCTTTCATTTTTTTCTTTAAATGAGCTGCTGACTTTCTCTTATTAAAGCTCAGGCTTGTAACTCCTGCTGTTGTCATTACATTCAAGGTCTAAAATGACTGGCTAATTTTTATTTCTTTAAAAATTCATTTTAATCTTGTGTAGCTACCAACAGCATTTCAAAGAAGCACAAAGACACTTTTTGACCCAAGACACAAGCAACAGAAGAAAAAAATAAAACCGAATTTTAACACACACGAAGAGCATAATAATGTACAGCTTGTACAAAAACATCAATAGATAGATAGATACCAGAAAAATAACTCTAACTATCACATTATGCAAGGCCATGGCTACACACAATCAGGCATGCTAACATTTAACAGGTAAGAGGTAGGTCATCCGAGGGGATAGGTATGATCCAAGTATATTACTGCATTGAAACCACCTTAAAAAGGCAGTTCATGAAAACCTCCCTGAGAGGTTTCAATTCTTGTTAATTCTGTTTTCAGTTTGAAGATAAATCTCATGTTTCCTTTTCTGCATTTCTTCAATGGTTAACCACTAGACCACTTCTGAAAGTCACATGCTGCTTCTAGCAGGACAGAGTCCGACTGACAGCCATCTATGTTGTGTTTCTGTCAGCGTTGGAGGAAGGGCTGCGTACCGTGACATGGTAAGACTTATACAGGAAGGTACAGTACAGGGTTTACCAGGAATGGCTCGGCAAGAAGCACAAGTTGGAACCAATATTCACTGTTAATTAAAAGGGTGCTCTACTGGAATGCTGTGATTTTGTCCTTTCTAAAGATAGCTTTGACAATTTATGCACATAACAAATATTACAATCACTTAAAAATCTGTAGTCTTCTAATTAAATGTGGTAAAGTATGAGAATGCACCTGGTAATTCTTTCAAATTATTTTCATTCTTGTGTAAGATTTGGACTGGTTAGAAAAACAGATTTTTGGGTTATGTTTGACACAGTCCAAATTTTATTAAGTCAACAATTATTTATGTGCCAAGTATATGGAAAAGAAACAGATACATGAGCAACTATACTATGGTATAATGTATATCTCAACTACAACTGATCACACTGATAATCTTGTTTTTTTGTTTTTTGTTTTGGTACCGGGGATGGAACTGGGGACCTAGTGCTTGGGAGGCAGGGGAACCACTAAGCTAAATTCCCAGCCCTACACTGATAACCTTATTACCAACTGTAACTACTTGTCTTAGTAAACAGATTTAATAGCAGTCAGGAAAATGTTATACATCGCTTTCACAAGTATGAATAATCTATGTATCTTAAACTATATGTGTGTGTGTGTGTGTGTGTGTGTGTGTGTGTATAACTTTAAAGAAACTGTACATTTTAAATTATTGCAACTTTGGACCCCAGTACCAACAAAACAAAACAAACAACAACAATAACAACAAAAAAAGCAACTTCCTTAGGAAAAACTAAACAAAAACAACTTCCTTAAGAAAACAAATAAATGAATAAATTATTGCAACTTTTAACATGCTAGCATTCTCATCATTTTCTGAAGTCTTATTTCAAGAGAATACAGAGTTTCCATAGAAGATCTATACACATATATAGAAATGATCCAATGAGGCTATTTTCTTTCTTAGTATTCAGCACAGCTAAGGACTCAAAAACACTTACAGTTTAAAACTGAGTTATAATCAATTTTAAAAATACAGTCAACAGTTTATAAAGCCATACAAGTTCACTTATTTTATAATTTTAAATTTTGACTATAGCTAACATTTGATATTTAATTAATCCAATGGAGTTTTTTTTTGTTTTAATCTTTCACAATTTTCTTTTTAAAATATGGATGATTCCTGTAGAAATGGACAGCAACAAAACTGCTGAGTCTCACTTATTTCTGTATTTTAAAAGAATTCTGTTCACATTTATGTCTTAACAACACATTTCGAAGATAAGTGAACTGGGTTATTAAGAATTTCAGTGAACTTCACATAGAAGCCTTTGAAAATAAGAAAACGGTGTAATTTTAAGCAAATGGAGAGATACAGTCTATGTATCTACAATATGAACACATAGCGGCAAAATAAACCAAGATGCATCTCCACCACATTCAGATATCTCCATATATAATTGGGAAATTACTATTAACAGATTCTTTTAGGTAGAATTATGGTGATCCCTCCTCCACACGCACACTCACACACACACACACACACACACACAATAGCCATTACTTCTTTTATAATTAGGGATACGTTTTTTTTTTTAAATATGTACACCAAAGTGTTAAATTGCAAAGTCATTGTTCAGTGTTATTATTTGGCTCAAGCGCTAGACTAATACTTCTGTGGGAAATTAATATCTTTAATTTCCTCTGGAAACATTAAAAAACTATAAGCTTTGATAAATTTATTTAAACAATGGCATTGAAATTGCTGCTTTAGCTTTAATTCGAATTTTTTTTAACTTAAAGTAAGAACAAGAAGATACTGAAGTCTTCAAGCCATCGTCCAGAGTTACGAAGCGTGCTAACCCGGAAACTGAACTCCTGGGGGCTGTGGGGAGCAGGGGCTGGCAGCTCTACTTTTGTGAGCACACGCAGCCCCGAGGTTCCCTCGGACTCTGCTCTCACGTTCGTAGCTTCGTAGGTTTGATTCTGCGAGGACAACCTCCTCAGCCTCTGAAAGCAGTCTGGTCCACACTGCAGTCTTCTTCTGACCTCACAGCTGCACGTTTCATACCAGCTGCCCGCTTCCAGAAACCTCATCCAGTCAAGCAGAGCGAGAGAAGTTCCTCCCCCGGCCCTCCACCGTCCCTGTGCAAGCACAGGGGCCTCCACAGATGCCCTGGGTGCCACACACCATCCATGCCCGTACTCCACATCACGTGTGCAAACCACACTCCACACGCGTGCACACACGTACCCCACACACGGCCTACACCACACACATACTATACACACTGTGCATACATCACACACCACTTACGCACCATACGCAGGCACCACACACAGAATACAAATACGCAGATACCGCATTCACTCTCTAAGCGCACTCGTACACACACCGCACCCCACCAGCAGCCTCTGAGCCCCGCCTCTCCATGTGCTCCACGACATCAGGGCTCCCAGAGGCCATAAGAACCTCATTCCTCCAACATCAAGGTATTCAAGTAAAATTTCACTTAAAACTACTATTATTGTTCAGATGATAAAGCCAACACTGCTCCTCCACTAGAGAAAAATGAAATGGAGTTGATTAAAATTCTTTATCGTTGGCTTTTGAATAAATTCTTTGTTATTGTGTCTATCCAGACAGTAAAAAATTTTAATGAGAATAAAATATTCTCAGAGAAAATCCTTTTCCCTAAAATAAAAAACATAATAAATGAAACAGTGAAATAATCCGAACACCGCACGACAGCAGCATCATTTATGGCTGCCAAACTAGGGGGCCCTGGGGGATTAAGTACTGATTTGATGCTTTATTTATTATTGCATTATTGATTGGTTCAGTTCAAAACTACTACCTCCAAAACATTTCTATAATTCCCACTTCACTGGAAGATTTTTAAAAAATTAATTCACCTGTCAGAATCTTAGGCTCTTGGTTTTAAAAATCAGTACGGACACTGAAGGCCTCGAATTACTCGGCACGTCCCTAGAGTTCAGAGACTCTATCGTGAACCACTTTTGGGCCACATGCTCTCCCCACAGTATCTTAAAAAAAACCTGCCTTACAGACTTGGGCTACAACTTACATCCTCTACGCTGTTCTTCCGAGATTGCGGGCCTGAGCCCTCTTTGGCTCATGGTTGCAAGAAACCAGAGACCCAGGAAGCACCGAGGAAGGAAACCACTGCCCCAACCTCAGAGAGCACAGGACTTGGTCTGAGTAACCCGCTCAGCGTGGACCGATGAAGAACATAAACCCATCTGCATGTTCACAAACCCCTCCCTCGGGAGCAGATATAAAGGAACATTCATCCTGTTTCTTATCACCAAGGGGAAGCATCTCCTGAGGGAATGTTAGACAAAGGACGAGCAACAGGAAAACAAACATGACCGAGATGGGACCGGGAAAACAGACATCCACGAACCCCTGGTGCTATGCAGGGCGCTTACACGGCTCACGTACAGGGCTTTCCTGGGTCCGACACCAGCACAGACAAAATAAGAATAAGCAAATTACCCAGACATAACCCTCTCCTAAAGACAACACAACCAGGCCTTCTGGGTTAGGTCTGCAATTACTGTCGCCCCTGCACTTACACGCATATTTAACTGCCTTAAAGGTGTGTCTTGGGGAAGGGCATTTACTACAAAAATCATCTACTTATGAAAAATAGTCTATATTTTATTGAATAATGTGAAGAACTGATGAATTTTATAGACCTAAAAATACTCTAAAATATCATCATTTATATTCCTGCAATGTAAGGAGAAATAAAACTCTTTATTACTCTATGTTTAAATTAACTAGGGCAGAGAGCAGAACCTTTCTTGGAGGAAAAAAATAAAACATATATTTACAGACAGTATTACTTTCAAAAAATATTATGTACTCAACCTCACAGGGGATCTTCACATAGACAGCTTCCTGTGCAGAGCAAATGAGCCTCATAGGCTACTCAGCCTGTCATTTATACGGAAGGCACCGATGCCACACAGAGCAAGTTTCAAATTTCTACCTTTTAAAAAAAATCACACTCAAAACTTAGTAGGGTTTATAGCTTTACTGTAATTGAACATCTAAAAACATTCATTTCCTGTAAGATACTAGCACTGAACACTAAAAGGAATTTAGTGAGCACCGGCACGGTACAGTACGCTCACACCCGTCTCTGTGCTAGCTTTCTGCTCGATGATGCTGAGGGACAATAATCCAGGGTCATACAATACAGAAAGGGCAGCTGATGGACATTCTCCAGCCAGACACGAGCTCAGATAGTGCACAGTAGCCACAGGCTGAACACAGCAGGGCTCGGGCAGGGTGCACAGACAGATTCCCACCACCTGTTCACCCACTGATATTACATGTTTCAGGAAGCTAAGAGCTGACGGTGAGGACTTATTCTTTAGTCATCTGAATACCGTGCTTTCTAAAAAGTGTCCTTCCTGTTTATAAATACAGATGCACAACTGATTCTAACAAATAAATCAAGGAAGAACAGTTCAAATTTAAAAATAAGGGTACCTATTTCTGTTGAAAACAAAATCATTTCACCTGTCCCAACAGCATCTACTGACAAGAACAGTGAATATGCTTTAAATTGCTTTTACTGATGTCCTACTTGTAACTCAAAAGAAACTCAACAGCAAGTAAATGTCCACGGACTATCTACACAGGGTCAGCACTGTGCTAGGGGCCTTGAAAGATCCAATGAGATATCTGATAAAGGGTCCAGCATGGGCCCCTGCCCTTGAGATCCCAGTTAAAACTCTCTAAGTTGAACAGTGGAACGGTATTGCAGTATTTAAAAAAAACAAAACAACAAAAATGTAATTCAAGCACTCTGAGAGGCTGTGGCAGTAGGATCACAGGATCATAAATTCTAGCCCAGCCCACAACTTCCCAAGACCCTGTCTAAACGTATTTTTACATTTATGAAAAAATCAAATAAAGGGCTAGGAAAAAGCTCAGAGTGAAGGCTCTGGGTTTAATCCCTGCGTCACACAAAAAAGATCCAAAATAAACCATCCGCATTGCAGTCACGTATGTGCCAGGGGGCATGTCATATTAGCATGGTATATATTTACTGAAAAGTATGCCCTATTGTGTATTAAACAATTTTCCCCAAGAATGGAGAATTCGGGACATTGTGTAAAATTTTTTCTTTTTAACGTTCCCTAATAAATCGAGACAACTCCCACAGCACCAAGGTGCATTAATACTACCCAAGAAAACTGTTTTAAGATGCTGAAGAACAACAAAAATACATTTGAACAGACCTTAAAGAGGACGGAGAGCTGGATCAATTAGAGACTGGTTGTTCCTATCACAAAAGGCCCTCTGAGCACCAAAAGGCTCCTCCCTGCATCCACGAGACAGCAGGTCGCTTAACACCGGCACGCACCGCACCGTGGGCATAGGCGAGTTCCAGCCTGGCTCAGCCTGTGGACCCCTCTTCCAGCTGGCTGCTGCCTGTGAGCACAGAGGCCACTTCCGTGGACCTCAGCACCACGCCCAACCAAAAGGAGTAACAGAGGTCATGCCCAGCTGGAACCTACTGAAATCTGAATCTTATTTTTAAATTAACTTTATTGGCAATGATAATTATTACATGAATATTACATTCATCAGAGGGAGTGTCTATCTGCACATGGTATATCCTGATTCCTCCTTTTCTCAGAATACCCTACCTTATTTGCAAAAGCATTTTTTTCCCTTCTTTTTTCATTTTTCTTCTTTTCCCTTTCTTTTTTCCCCTCTGCCCTTCCCAGTTTCCCTTTCCTTTTTGAACAATTTCTTCCTGTTTCACATAATCTATTATACATTTTGGCCCTTATTTACCTCTCAGTTTCTCACACTGGACAGACAATGTGCTATTTACATGTGTGTCTGATTTATTTCACTTAAGAGTATGGCCCAAAGGTGCATCCATTTACCCAGGAATGTCTCGGGTTTATCTTTCTAAGTAGTACTCTATTGGACATATATGTGGGTGTGTGTGTATGCATTACATATTTTTTTATTCATTCATGAGTCAGTGGGCATTTAGGCTGTTTCTAAGATTTAGCTATTATACACTGCATTGCTATAAACATGGGTGAGCATATATTGCTGTGATGTGACGCTTCTAGTTCTTTCAAGAAGATACCCAGCAGGGGAATAGCTGCATCAAATGGGACCTCTAATCCTAATTCTTTTGAGGAATCTCCACACCAGTCTGCACTCTCAAAAACAGTGGAGAAGGGTTCCTTTTTCTCCATAGCCTCTTCAGCATTTGTTATTGGTTGATTTCCTGACATCAGCCATTCTTTCTGGAGTGAAATGGAATCTCAACATTATTTTCTTTTGCATTTCTCCAGTGACTAGTGATGTTGACAACTTTTCAATATAATTACATACATACATACATATATATACATATATATATATATATAGAGAGAGAGAGAGAGAGACAGAGAGAGAGAGACAGAGAGAGACAGAGAGGGAGGGAGAGGGAGAGAAAGAGAGATTTTTACTGTTTGTACTTCATCTGAGAAGTGTGTGTCCATTTCAGATGCCCATTTTTGGATTGGGTCTTTAAATTGGAGGGTCGATTTTTTTCAATTCTTGTATGTTTTAGATATTAGTCCTTTATCTGAGGGACTACTGGCTAACATTTTTTCCCACTCTGTGGGCGATTTATTTTGCAGTGCATATACTGTTTAATAGGATGAGATCCCAGTTGTTGATTCTTTGCACTATACCCAGTACACCCTGGGTTTTGCTCATGAAGTCTTTGTCCACCTCTTTGCCTTCAAGAGTCCTACCTGTTCTCTCTTCTAGCAGATTTAGTGTTTCTGTTTTAATATTTAGATTTGATCCATTTTTTGTACTTCATCTGAGAAGTGTGTGTCCATTTCAGATGCCCATTTTTGGATTGGGTCTTTAAATTGGAGGGTCGATTTTTTTCAATTCTTGTATGTTTTAGATATTAGTCCTTTATCTGAGGGACTACTGGCTAACATTTTTTCCCACTCTGTGGGCGATTTATTTTGCAGTGCATATACTGTTTAATAGGATGAGATCCCAGTTGTTGATTCTTTGCACTATACCCAGTACACCCTGGGTTTTGCTCATGAAGTCTTTGTCCACCTCTTTGCCTTCAAGAGTCCTACCTGTTCTCTCTTCTAGCAGATTTAGTGTTTCTGTTTTAATATTTAGATCTTTGATCCATTTTGATTTTAGTTTAGTGCATGGCGAGAGACATGGGACTAGTTTTAGTCTTTGGCATGGAGATAGCCATTTTTCAGGACCACTTATGAAAAAAGCTATCTTTTCTCCAGTGAATGTATTTAGTCCCTTTGTCAAAGATAGGATGGCTAAGTGTGTTTGGTGGTTTCCACCTCTTCCAGTCTGTTCTATTGATTCTTGGCCTGTTTGTTTTTTTGCTGCCAGTACCATGCTATTTTTATCATAGTAGCTCTGTAGTATAATTTCTAGTCAAGTATTGGGTATCCTGTCTTGTCTTTATTGCCCAGAATTGTTTTTGCTATTCTAGTTTTATTCTGCTTCCAAAGGAATTTTAGGATTTTTTTTTTAGTTCTGTGAAGTATGCTAATGGTATTTTGAGTGGGATTGCATTAAATCTATATAACAGTTTTGGGAGTATGGCCATTTTCATTAAGTTGGTTCTTTTTACCAAGAACAAGGGACATCTTTGCATTTTCTGATACACGCTTTGATCTCCTTTTTCAGAATACTGTAATTTTCAATGTATAGCTCTTTAAATTTCCTTTGTTAGAGTTCCTAAGTATTTTATTTTTTGTTTGCATCTTATTTTGAAATGCATCAAGATTAAGAGGCATGGATGGATGGAATAACAAGAAAATAATGATAGTAAAATGTTACTAATTATAGAATTCAGGTGGTAGGCCGTTTGCAGTTCAGTTTAACAACTTTTCAGCATATCTAAAAAATTTTCATAATAAAATTTTGGAAGAAAAGAGACAGAGGATAGAAGAGGAGGAATGAGATTTGTCCTCTTAAAGCACCAGGGGGCTCTCTTATGGACACCTAGTTGTATGCTCTTAACAGCTCATCCATTCGTTCACTGTCTAGCACTTTCAGATTTTTATGGAGGAAGGAGAATAAAAAGTACAATCAAAGTAAGAATTGTTCTTAATATAAAAGGAATTCAGTTCATACATCTTAGGTCTCAGAAATAAAAACAAAACAACACAGGACAAAAGTACAACATGCTTAACCTAAAGATGAACTTGTTGGCAAACTGTAAAGATCTAGACAATCAATACTGTCAACTGTGAAGGTGATACGGTCTCTGCCAACCACTGAACTCTGTCAATTTAGTGCCAAAGTAGTCACAAACCAAACGAATGGATGTAGCTGTGTCCCAGTAATACTTTATTTATAGATACTGAGGTAATCTGAATCTCATAACATTAATGTGTCACAAAATACTGTCCTAGTTTGGATTTTATTCAATCATTTAAAAATACCAAAGCTGATTTTAGCACAAGGCTGTGACAAAAGCAGGGGCCACACCTGGCCTCGGACTCATGGTTGGCAGACCACAGGATGCTGGTGTAACAGGTCTTAGCTACACACATGACGTGCTTATGAACATGAGGAGAGTCTGAGCATCACTGGACCCAATTTGTCCGGAGATGGATCGGACCCACCTCAGCACCAAGGTCTGGTTAGGAGTACACTGTCAATAATGACAGCGTCTCAAAAAATTTAAAACCAACAGCCAGGTCTGGCAGTTTCTGGTATCACCTATAATACATTATGAAAAAATACCAGACCAGGGCCGGGGATTTAGCTCAGTGGTTCTGCTGCCTGCCTTGCAAATGCAAGGACCTGAGTTCGATCCCCGGTACAAAAAACAAAAAACAAAAAAAAAAAAAAATAAATAAATAAATAAATAAATAAATAAAAAGAGAAAACAGACCAGGGGCACACAGGAGGAAAGTGCTGCATAAATACAGGGCTAGGACAGTTTGGGTCTTCAATGTCCCTCAAAGTCTGTATGTTGAACGCCTGGTCCTCAGCCTGTGAATGAAGGGGCTGGAAAAAGGAAGTTAGGTTCTTGGGCTCATGCCCTCCAGGGAGACCCTGCAATAGCCCTTCTCTCTGTCTGGTTCCCAAATGCTGGGGGTGAACAGTTCCCTCTGCCATGTCCTCTCCTTCATGATTTTCTGCCCCATCACAGGCCCAGGGCTACAGGGCCAAGCCACAATGGACTGCAGCCTTTGAAATCATAAGCCAAAGTAAGTCTTTTCTCCTTTTAAAATTGATGTCCGCATGCATTTCATCACAGTGATGGAGATCTGACTACTACAAGGACCCTCGAGTATTTCTCTGACCCAAAACTCCCTCTCTTCCAGCAGGCCAGTGTTGTCCACTGTTCTGTGATCCTTCCTTTATGATCACAGCAGGAAATACGGGGGAACAATTAGCCTTTCGGATAATGTACAACACACAGCACCTGTGAGAAATCCTCTGGTTGTGACAGTTCAAGACCCTTTGTGGGGAGGGGGCTGTTTTTCTTAGCATGGAACTGAAGTGGCTGCTCTTTCACCTGTGTCCACTCCTCCTTGGGTCAATATTCCAGCAGTAGCTTGCACCTGGCTGAGCGTCCTCTCACCCTTATACTTTCCTTCCATTCATGAAGCTTTCACACAGCCTCACAACGTAATCATTCTTTTTTCTAGTTATTCTGTTCCTTTCGATTATAAAGCACTATGTGTTCAATGAAGAAAACACAAGAAAGCCCAAAAGAAATAATCAGGCCACTTTTCAAGTACTGCTTCCTCTTTGAATGACCAGGCTCGAGGCTAGCAGCAGCAGTAATGGACTTTAGCCAGCCACTGGCAGTTGGGGAGCACGAGGAGGGGTTCAGGTGCACACACAACAGCCAAGTTCTCATCCGCGTGGGGGCGGACAAGAAATGGGTATTGGCACAAACAAGACGATCAGATCATCAAACCACCGCCAGACACCTCCTCCTCCCACGCTGTCTTCCTCCTCCCCTCCACGTCCCTCTCCCTCCCCGTGTGCCTCTTCTGCTGGCTGGAGAGGAAGAGCTAGAAACTGTACTTCAGAATACATCCACGCTTCCACTCAACTGTCCAAAGGCTAAGCATTTCTTAAACTCATCAGTCTTTGCTTTTAAAAGTCCTTACGCTAATAATGTTTGGCTCCCCGCTGCTCCGTCCTCCTGCGGAAGGAGATTACTTAGAAACTTCCTTTGACAGGGAGGCCTTCATATTGTCAGTGGTCTGACCCCAGGGACCATCTCTGTTCCGTGAAGAGGCTGACCTTCCACAGGACCCCTGGGATTCTCCCTGATGTTTGCTGCCCCCTGTCACATCCTTTTCACGTGATATGATCACAAGAAACCTCTGTTAACACAAAGGGTTGTCTCATTCAGTTTGTCCCAAAATGTCACCATTCCCTAGAGAGCAAGGTTTAAAAATTAAATAATGTTTGTCTTTTTTTAAGAGCACTTTCCTAGCATTAAGGAGGCTCTGGGTTCAATTCTAGTACTGAAAAAAAGAGAAAAAGAAGGGCAGGGGAGGAGGGGGAGAGAGGAAGGAGGAAGCAGAGGGACTGAGAGCAGAAGATGAAATCCACTTTGACAACAGAGCAGATCACATGGCAAGAGGGGCAGGTAACGGAGACTCCTGGGCCTCCTCCCAGGCACCAGTTCCCTGTTGGGACTGGTGCTTCCTCTATTGCAGCAGCTGCAATGCAGTCAGTTGAGCCTGCAGTCCATGAGCTCTCAAAGCTCTGTCCCTCCAGTGTGCACTAAGCCTGTTCTCCAGCTTTTCAGTCAAGAGATGCATACCGACCAATAACCAAAACACTGGGCCAGCCCGCGTGTGGCCCTGAGCTAGAGTCCTTGCCGAGCCTTTTCAAGGTCCCCAGCACTACCCCAAGAGAACCACAACACAGCACGCCCTACACACTCCCATCCATGTGGCCATTCACTCTGTAATTTTTCACTGAGCACCTATATACATCTAGCAGCGTATTAAAGGCTTAGAATAAAACAGGTGTCTGCCCAAAGAGTTACAGAAAAGGCAATGCCTCCGATGTTCACAAGAAAAAATAGTAAGGTTATGTTAGAAGTGCCTTAGAAACTGCTAAGTGCTAGGGGGAGAACAGGGCAGAAAACGGGACACTGCATGGGGTAAGAATTCATCTTTAGGGGTGGTCAAGTTGAGCTTCGCTGAGCGAGTGACACGAATGAGCACTGACGGTGGAGATGTAACGACAGGACCCTACGGGAGGAGCAGAGCCAGACAACGCGCTGTGGACGAGGCTTCCCTGGAAGGAAGCTTCCGTCCCGCAGGCTTGCCCAAGCTCTCTCGGTCTTGATTAGTTCAGGCAGCTGCTAGCATTACATTATACACCAGCATTGGTATCATGACTGCGTGGCTTGATTCATGGAATTCAAACTCCCTACACAGGTGTACAAAACACTGCAGGACACACACACGCAAATGGAATGGTTCTGGACTTTAACTTTCCCTTCCAAAGTCAATTGAACGTAGCAGCAAAGGAGGGTTCATCGTTTCTGCATCTGCGTCAAGAGAGTATCACTTATAGAAAAGGCCTTAGTCATAAAATCATGCACAAATCCTTGAGTTTTCTCCTAGCTTCATGTGTGTGCTTCAAAGAAGTATTTTAAAAAAGGCCTCAGTCATAAATCACTCCCAACCCTTGGATTTTCTCCTAGTTTAAAGTGCATGCTTCAAAGTAGTTTTTCACACATCACTCATATGAAAAGGACGTGAAACATCTACCTGGGGGAAGTCCGATTATCCAGCCAGTATCAGCTCCAAGAGAAATAACTCAGTGTTGGAAATTGTTCAAAGAAGACATCAGGTTTGTGTTTTGATGTACCTGTTAATGAAACATAGCACTGTGGGCACATTTATTTAGGTGTCCTTTAAAGGCTTTGGAGACCTCCTGCCAGATCACCTTGCTCAGAGACCTGGATTCAGAACGCACCAAACCCCAGACACAGTGCTCACCTCCGCAGGGGCCAGCTCTGCTTCCTGCCCAGCAGGTGCAGGCTTTGCCTCTCTGCAGCGAGATGACCCTGGGGCGTCTGGTGAGAAATGGTGGGAGGCAGATGTGCCCGAAGCATGCAGTTGCCATTTCTGGACCTGCAGACCCAGCAAGCCACAAGGACTGCTGTGCGCTGGATTTCTGGGAGACAACCTCACCATCAGAGATCAAAGAGGCCCTCTGGGTCCCTATCCAGCCCATTTGTCTTACTTAGCCCATGGGTGGGGGATTTGGCTCAGTGGTTCCACCACCAGCTTCACAAGTGCAAGGGCTTGAGTTTGATCCCAGTTACCAAAAAAAAAAAAAAAAAAAAAAAAAAAA